>NC_141074.1:3669223-3691723 GCF_041138505.1 Cibotium barometz
ACCCAAGTTTGAGCCTCAAACTTGGGCTTCAGTGATATAATTGTGCATGATGTGGATCTCCCTTTGTTACAATGGCCCTTGATGCCTTTTCCTTGAATTACTACCATGTTTTTCCCATCATTTCCTTTCTACATATGTGTATATCCCAAAGTGTATATGCTGAAACGAACATGTATCTATCAATATGCATTTTTTTGCAATTTTGAAGACATCCCCTCATTTCCTATGATGTGTAAGAGCTAATGATGTCACACCCATTTCAAATGAGTTTTTTCAAGTAGTTTATTTGCCATGTTTTTTGCTCAGACTCAGACTTTGGTAGCAATTTTTGCTCTTGTGCCCACATTGAAGCTCTAAAAGTGATTTTGATGCTATGGCATGTTAGTCCCATGTTAGATGTATCCCCCCATGTGGTTAGTTTGTGAATTGAACCCCCCACTTGGAGTAGATCTAAGATTTTTAATTTTTTGCCACTCAGGCATGCGCAACGGTAGTACATTGGGTACATTTGGAGAGCCCAAACGCTCTCCGAATGCACCCAATGCTCAACCATTGAGCATTGGGTGCATTCGGAGAGCGTTTGGGCTCTCCAAATGCACCCAATGCTCAATGGTTGAGCATTGGGTGCATTCGGAGAGCGTTTGGGCTCTCCGAATGCACCCGTTGCTCAACCATTGGGTGCATTCGGAGAGCGTTTGGGCTCTCCAAATGTACCCAATGTACTACCGTTGCGCATACGGACCATAGATTGCCTGAGTGGCAAAAAATTGAAAATCTAGGATCTACTCCAATTGGGGGGTTCAATTCACAAACTAAGCACATGGGGGGATACATCCAAACATGCCATAGCATCAAAATCACTTTTAAAGCTTCAATGTGGGCACAAGAGCAAAAATTACTGCCAAAGTTATGAGTCTGAGCAAAAAACATGGCAAATAAACTACTTGAAAAAACTCATTTGAAATGGGTGTGACATCATTAGCTTCTACACATCATAGGAAATAAGGGGATGTCTTCAAAATTGCAAAAAAATGCATATTGATTTAAAAAATCCAAAGTACTTGGACTTCTCACCCAAATCCTTCCGAAAACCAATAAATATAGAGACTCCATCATTGCATTTTCTTAGAGAAAAAAAAGTGGATTGAACACTATGCCCATGCCTCTGGCAGGCCAAAAATGATTGTTAAAAACCACTACCTAGTCCCTAGAGTGGATGATTAGCTAGACAAGCGTAAAGGTGCAAGTGTTTTCAATAAACTTGATTTGAAATAGGGCTATCATCAAGTCTACATGGATTCATTTGACATATTTAAAAATGTATTTTGCACACAATGAGGACACTATGAGTTCAATGTCATGTCCTTTGGACTCAGTCATGTCCCTACTACTTTTGCGTGCATAATGAACAGATTTTTTAATGACCATCAAGACTTTGTTATTGTGTTTTTTGATGACATATTGGTTTTTAGGCACCCTCAAGAAGAGCACCAAGAACGCTTATCCACTATATTTCACCTCTTGAGAAAAAATGAATTGTATGTGAACCCAGATAAAAGCCAATTCTTACAAACAAAAATTGAATATTTAGGTCGGATTGTCTTAGCACATTGCATAAGAGTAGACCCTAAAAAGGTCCAAACTGTTCAAAATTGGCCTACACCTAAAAATTTTAATGAAGTTAGAAAGTTTCTAGGTGTATCACACTTTTGTCATAAATTTGTTAAAAATTTCTCACGCATTTCCTTGTTGTTGACTGTACTACTTCTCAAGGTGATAGCGAGCATAAACCGTTTGAAACATTGTTGGGATTCTTTTTTGGTTTAGTTTTGTGGAATTTATATATGGATGCATGATTAAGGTTACGGATGCCCAATGCCCTCGGCATAGTGGTTGGCCTTGACCACTTGTGTACATACTACAATGTGTCCCTTTGTCAATACCTTATCGGGAGGTTGGATGTTGGAATTGACTTCTTTCTTTCTCTAGTATTGCTCTAAATTTTATGTAAACATGGTTTTTGTTTGGACAAATTCAAATGCAATATGGTTTAGAGTTCATTTCACATGGAAAGTATGATGCACAAGATTGCATGGTATCTAGGATGTTGTGGTGTGTATCTCATAAAATCTAGCTATGATGCCTATAAAAAGTGATGGGAAATTATTTGGAAAGCTTAATTATGCTGTCAAAAGGAATCTTGAAAATTTTGGTAACATTTGGTGTCCGTTTGATCAAATTCCCCCTTTAAGGGATGTTTTTTATGTGAAGAAATGGCAAGAAATGTAGTAGAGCCGACATATTTTGAGGGGTTTTGGTAAAAAAGGAATCAAAAGTTCCACATCACTCAAGATTCTATGATTTTTATAAGTGAGGACGCTTTATGAACAAGAAAACCAGCCCATCTCTCTCTCCTTGGGGGTTGTACAAGGGTTTCTCCCAAGCTCATGTTGTGTTGTCTTGTACCCATCTTCATCATATTTCTCCATGTTTGGAATGACAAGAGTATGAATTAAAGCTTATTAGTGTCAAATAAGTGATTATGAAAGTTTTTGAAGTGTGTGGCTTTGCGTGTTCATGGAGAATTAAGGACAAAGGAGGAGGCTTGTTTTGCACAATTTGTGGGTACAACTATGCAATTAGAGGTGATAGATATATTTGGAACAAAAGATTTGGGAGGGAAGTGAATTATCTATGCTTTAGATAGTGGGTTTTTTGGGCCAATCATGTTGTATGATTGAATGAAATTTTCTTTCTTGGTCGTGAGTGCTGGCTACAAAGCAAAACCTCTAAGTACCTTAACTTGCTTTGTAGACTATTTATGGTTAGCAGTTGCTTGAAAATCCTAAAATTCAAGGCTCAAGTTGATTAGAGGAAGAATCATTCATGTGTTTTTTGTGAAGGTTTTATGTCGGGAAAGTTTTAAGCAAGATTGGGTTTGTGAACAAAGAAAAGGTTTTGTTGATGTGCTTGAAGCTTTGACTCCTATTTGCTCATGTTGATGTGCTCATGAGCCTTTTTCCTCTTGTTTTAAGCCTTTTATCATGCTACTTGTGGTGTTCTTGTTTTGGGCATGTGTCGCTAAGTATTTGGTGTTTGGTTGTTGTTTGTACCCCTTATATGTCTCTTCAATTCTAAGGTTGGAGGGTGAGTGGCTAGAGAGGCAAAGTTTTCATTTCTTTTATCACCACCCAACAACTTTTGGTGCCCCCACTAAGGAGCTTGCTCAAGTTCTTTCAGCTCACAACAAGGAAGTTACTATCACATTTAATTATCCAAAGCTCCATGGCAACATACGTGAAGATGTCTCACTTTTCCTAGACTAGATGGAAATTGCTTGTACAAGCAATCATATAGTGTATCTTGCACAGGTCTTGAGGCTCTTATAGATATGTGTCAAAAGGGATGCACAAAAATGGTTATAGCCCTTTACGATAAAGTTGGTTGCTATAGACCCACCAATAAAAGTTACAGTGGAGTCTTTAAAAGAGTCCTTAAAGGTTGAGTTTTGTAAAGTCAATGATTTTGAAAAGACTTGGAATGCCATATCAAGAGCCTATCAGGGTGAGATTAAGTCACTAAAGTCTTATGTGAAGCAATTTGTGGACCTATGGGAGAAATTATATGGGGCCCTTGTGTCAGAGCACCCCGCCCACATGATGAAGAAAGACCATTGTTTGGAGAGTTTAAAGCCTAGTTTGTGGTGAAAGGTGGAGCTAAAAAAGCCTACAGCTTTTAAGGATGCAGCGCGTGCAACAAAAAGTAAGGAATGGAAATATCAATAGCTAACCCAAATGGGGATGGGGGTTCCTAAGATCAAGATAGAGACTAGGAGAATGGAAACTATTCCTATTCTTATTCCAAGTGTGATTCGAGTTGCAGCAATTCATGTGACTCACGGCTACAGTGCTTGCAACACCTGTTAAAGACAACAAAATGAAAATGGATTTGAAGCAGATGGTGGACCTCATAAAGAAATTCACCCTAAATTTAATGAACTACTAGTGGTAGAGGGTTTTATGGTGGAAGAGTGAGGTTCCCAGTCACTTGTTATAATTACAAGGAGCTTTGTCATTATTATCCATAATGCAACAAATCACCGGGGATGTGTTTCCTTTACCATGGTCCATCATAGATACCCTACAGGTCCAATGATTATGGAATTGAGATTAAAAGTGAAGCAGGTCCTAGCAGATTCAGTGCAGATGAGAAGGGTAAAGCCAAGGCCATAAATGTCATTACTTTAGAAAAAACCAAGTAGGTAGAACCAGATGTTATGCCAATTGAAAAGAGGACTACTTAAGAGAGAGAAGCTAACAAAGGGATTACAAATCCAAGCAAAAAGAAAGGCAAAATGAAAGAAGCTAATGATGCAACAAATAAGAAAAAGAAGAGACCTTAAAGGAAATTTCAAACTTCAGAGTTTCCATTGGGGTGTTAGCGGCTCGCCGCGAGCGACGGACGTCTATAGCATAGCATACATGCACTAACATAAATATGTCAATACAAGGGAAGTGACCCGACTAGCGCGTGGAGGCTACGAGAGCTTGTCAAGGCTCATGGTATTCACACACATAGAAGAGGGCAAGCTACTTACACATTCACATACGCACACACATTCTAGCAAAAAGGACAAATCCTATTCATAGACACACACAATGCATGCTAAGGATTAAAGAGGAAGTGTGGGGAGTTGTGGGTTCACCTAATGGCTCAATGCATTCAAATGGAAGCTTTAATGGAAAGCTTACACACACACACACACACAAGAGGGAGACACTCTCTCTCTAATGTATACACAAAATTGAAGCTACCATAGCCTAGAGCAACCCAAGGCTACACCATTGAACCATTTACACACATTAAAACTTCATTAATCAAAGATTAATTGCACACACACACACTCTTTAACCTAAAGAACACACACACATTAGCTACTCATTCCTTAATCCAAAACGAATGATTAGGCAATAGAAATGTAGACAATGATGGAGGCAAGAACCTTTCTTTGCATTAGAACGGAAGAATGTACACGAATCGCGTGTAGGAAGCGCCGCAAGATGCTTCTCTTCTCTTTTAGTGAGCTCCTCTCAGTTTACACGATAGAATTAGGATCCTTCTAAAAACCTAGCTCATTGACTTATATACTTCCTAGGCTTTTTAGAAAACTGACTTTCACGGTGAGTGTAGCTGGAAGCCTTTTAGCCCCGAATTACATGACCGTAATTAATTACAAGGCTTTGATGGGAAAGTATTTTAAAATACACAGCTTTTTACAGGACTCAAAAAAATAATAATCTTTGCCGATTTCCCGCGCTCGTTTCTGTCTTTGTTGCTTCTTCTTCCTGCTTGTCTTTACTCTTCCTTCTCGCTTGCTCCATGTACAACTTTCTTCACTTTTAAGTCGGCGCTAGCTTGCTGAAACACTCCCCCCCTCCTATTTAAGTGTCTGTCCCCTGGACACTTCCATTTGGTGTTGTAGGCATCAAGGGTACTGCTTTGTTGCGGTGTGCTTCTTGTGGCAGTTGATGTTTTCAAGCTGGTGGCTTCCACTTCTTGTGCTTTTCTTCTTGATGGCTTTGGTTGTCTGCCTTGAGCTACCTGTTATGTTAGGTTCTTCGTTGTGTCTCCATCTCGTCTTCAAGCTTGGATTTGCAATTCTTGAACATTTGAAGGCTGGCAAGTAATTTGACTTTATGTGGCCAACTTTGAGATGAGAGCACAAGTATTATTGGTGGTAATGTAAAAAGGAAAATAAAAAACAATAAAAGGGAATAAAAGTTTAGGTCTAAAACCTAGATATGTCAAAGGGAAAAACCCAGTAGGAAAAAGTGCCTTTGATTTCAGATCTTATTAGTGATGGTGTTTATGAGCATATAGTAGAGAAAGTTATGTTATGCTAAGTTCTCCATAAGTGGATGGTGTAGGGTGTAGTGCATTGGCAGTGCATGGGTTTAGCAATTGAAGAGTGCCTAATGCTTGTGTCCAAGAGTGGGACACCCTAGTATGCATACAGAGAAAATGCAATTAAAACTTTATGCAGTGCGAGAGAAAATTCATGATGGGTACTTTGAGAAGTGGATGTAGCCATTAGAGCACTATAAGTTGCTTCAATAGCTGCCATCTCTTCCAAAAGGGCTTTTGTTGTTGAGGTTTCTCAGCTCATCTCACTGTGCATTTGTGCGTGAGTGTAGGACTTCTCCGCCACTCCTCCGACTCTTAAAGTAGTAGAATTAGACTCTTATGCTCATCTCATCCAGCATGAGCGACACAGTTATCTAGCTCAACTCTCTAGGTTAAGCTTATACCTATTAACTAAGATGCATACACAGAGTCTAGTAGGACTAAAAAGCTTTTGGGACTGATGCTTTGCTCATTTAGCGGCTTAGCTGCCCGACTCTTGACTCTTATGTCCCCAGCTAGGTGATGACTTGGACTTTTACAAAATGTTCTCTGAATAGCTTAGAATGATCTTGATGTCCGAACAATTTGTTGTTGATCACCTGGAAGTTAATTTTCATCTATTTCTAAGTTTGAAAGCTTCGATGGCATCCTGAAGAGATGCACTGTTTTGTAGATACTTTAGTTGCTGCATGGCTTGTTTTAGTGCAAAGATGCCTTAACTTCTTAGGTGAGCTGCTTTTATTTGATGTTTTCTTTGATGTATCTCCCCCCTCTTGTTCTTAGCATAATTGACATGTGCAGGTGCATGGGTGTCCAAGAATGTGCCTAATGCATGGCCGTGTAATGTGGCCCTATATGCATACATAGTCAATGCATTGTTAACAACATGCGGTGCAAGAGGAGGATCTTGGATCAATTGGATCCAAGGGTTGTTGATGACGAGCCTTGTGAAGCTAAATACTTCTCGACTTCGCGTAGTACATCAAGCCTTTGTTGTTCTAGTAGGTAAGTAAGCTGTTGTACAACATTTGTACAATACCTTGGTACCATGGTTTCCACTTTCGAGAAGGAAGTAGATGTTACCTGTGTAGTTAGTGGCTTTGGTACCCACTTTCCTTTCTCCTGTTTGGTTGCATTTGTTGATGGCCTGCTGGCCGGCTTTGACTTTTCCTTTTCCTTGGTTTCTGGCATTGCCATAGCTTTATGTGGTGGCTGATCATGTGCTTTCTTTGGTAGCCACACTTGTTTTGTTTGAGTGACCTTTGGAGACTTTGTTGGATTGGCATTGAAAGTCTGTTCAGGTCGAGGTTGGGTTGTCTTTGGCAGCCATATGTACTTTGTTCCCTCATGGTAGCTTTGTGCTTGGAGGGTTACCTTCTTTACCCACCTACTGGTTGTTCATTGAGAAGCCCACTGATTTGATGACTTTGACGTGTTCTTTTGCTTATGGGGCTCTCATTGTTTTGGAACCTATTTCTCTGCTATCACCCTTGATTGGCGTTGTGGTGACTTTCTTTTTGTGACAGGGACTATTCCTTTAGGTACCCACATCTGTGATTGTCCTTGTTGTGCGTCCTTTATATTCTTGGGAATCTACACTTGGTTGCTTGACTTTGGCTTTCTTTGCTTTTGATGACCTTGTTGTGTTCCCTTGAATCTCTTCGTTGGTCGTTTGTTGTGACTGATTGGCACTGTTTTAAGGGTGCTACCACCTTTGTTCTTTGTTTCGCAGTGTGCTTTCCTTGGCGGTAAGGTACCCACAAAGATTGGTTTCCTTTCTGAGCCACGACAAGCACCTTGGATATCCAAATTCTTGTGTATTGTCTTGGCTCCTGCTTGTTTTACCCACCTGTCGTTTTGTTGACTTTGTTGTCTCTTCCATTGGCTTAGCAATTGGTGGTAGGTGGGGTATATTTGAGATGTTTGGATCTTCATCAACAGTGATTGTCTGTGTTGGCTGTGTATCCATCTCATCATCAGTGTCTGATTCGTCCATGTAATATTTATTGGAGATGAATGATTCGAACATTGTATCACCATTCATCTCAAATTCTACTCCATCCTTCTTCCAATTGTGGCGTGCGTTGTACTTTCTTTGCCATGGGGTTCTCAGAATCACTGGCGTGTTTGTCTTTCCTGGCTTCATGACATAGAATCTATGTCGCACATTAGTTTTATTAATGAAAATATCAAGATGAAAGTAACCAATGCTGCCCGTTTTATTGCACGTAAATGTAGTCAACTTTACGTTTGTTGTCTCAAGTGTTGGTTGGTTTTTGAGAGACTGCCATTTGTCATAGCTCAAGGTGTTTAAATCTTCCCCAGAATCAATCAAAGCATATGTCATTAGGCGTTCTTGGCCTATATAGACTATGACTTGTGGTCTGACTTGAAAGTCTTTGCCATCAAGGCTTCACTATAAAAGGGGAGGGTCTTTACCGCGTTTATAGCCCCCCCAATACAAAGGATTTTTTAGAGGTCTAAATTTACGGATATGCGGTAATGCCCGCGGCAATGGATCACGCGGTAATAAGCTCGGTAATAGTCGCGGTAATAGTCGCGATAATAAGCTCGGTAATAAGCTCGGTAATAGTCGCGGTAATAAGCGCGGTAATAGTCGCGGTAATGTTACCATTTTAAAAAAATAAAAATTGAGATGACCATTTGGATGGGCCCATAGCTGGACCCATTCAAATGGTCATCTCAATTATTTTTTTAATATATAATTAATTAAATGCACACACTAATTACATACTAACAATGTTTAATTAGTGTATGCGTGCACATATTAGTGTGTGAAAGTGTTTGCACACACTAATAGTGTGCATGCATACACACTAGCGCTCATTAGTGTGTGTATGCACACACACTAATGCAAACATTAGTGTGTGCATTCACACATTGGTCATGGGTGTGTGGCACACATTGTGTGCATGCGTATACACTGATGTGAGCATTAGTGGCACACATTGGTGTGTTTGCCATATATTAGTGTATGTAATGCACACACTAATTACACACTAATTAGTATGTGCGCATGTACACTAATGTGTTTGCCACACATTAGTGTGTAATTAGTGTGTGCGCACTACATTAGTATGCGCATGTACACTAATTAGTGTGTAATTAGTGTGTGTGCATATACACATTGGTGTGTTTACCACACATTAGTGTGTGATAAACACCCTAATTAATGTGTGCATGCGCATACACTAATTTATGGGTAATTAGTGTATGTGCATGCACACATTGGTGTGTTTATCACACATTAGTGTGTGCGCATGCCACATATTAATGTGTATTTAGTATGTAATGCACACACTAATTACACACACTAATAGTGTATGCATGCATACATTGGTGTGTTTGCCACTAATTAGTGTGTAATTAGTGGTGGCAAACACACCAATGTGTAATGTATACACTAATTACATACTAATTAGTGTCTAAAGTATACACTAATTACACACTAATTACATACTAATTAGTGCATAATTAGTGTGTAATGTATACACTAACTACACCAATGTGTAATGTATACACTAACTACACTAATTAGTGTGTAATTAGTATATAATGTATACACTAATTATATACTAATTAGTGTGTAATGCACACACTAATTACACACTAGTTAGTGTGTAGTTAGTGTGTACGCATGCTCACATTAGTGTGTGCTTGCATACATTGGTGTGTTTACCACACATTAGTGTGTAATGCACACACTAAATACACACCAATTAGTGTGTAATTAGTGTGTGTATGCACACATTGGTGTGTTTGCCACACACACATAAACTAATTACACACACTAATTAGTGCGAAAGTGTGTACGCATGCTAATGTTAGTGTGTGCATGCACACATTGGTGTGTGCATGCACACATTGGTGTGTTTGCCACACATTAGTGTGTAATACACACACTAATTGCACACTAATTAGTGTGTAAGTAGTGTGTACATGCACACATTGGTGTGTTTGTCACACACACATACATATACACGTGCACAAACACACATACACACACACAAACACACCATACACACACACACACACACACACACACAAACACATATATGCATGTGTGTGTGTATGCACACATTAGTGTGTGCAAACACACCAATGTGTGCGTGCGCACACGCTAATGCAAACATTAGTATGTGCGCATATACCAGTCTTCAAGCATTCATACCGGTTATATATCTGTTTGACATTGTCTGATAACAGAGGTCTCTTGACTACAGGAAGAATTATCCAAATGCTTGAAGCGTGAGGAAACCTCTGGTCTCTGTGTCACGTTTGTGACAAACGTGATTAGTCAACCAATGCTACCTGAAACCATAGTCTTGCCTGCAAGAGTTTCAGCTCCTGGACATAGTGTTGTTCTCATTGATGTGTGCAATGCTTGTGGTGTAAAAATTCATGATCACAGTCGCTCAAGCCATGCTGTTCTATTGCCTTGTTCACATGCATACCATGCATTCTGCTATGCTCACTTGGCTGAGAAAGGAAAGTGCCTGCTTAAGGATTGCCCCGGAGTTATTTCTGCAGAAGACCAATCCCTTCTAAAGAAGAACCCACTTGAACCTATCAGATGCCCTAAAACAGGTGAGAAAATTGTTTCAACAGGTAAGAAACACACAATTGTTTTAATCAGGTGGTTGATTTCTGTCTTCTCTGATGTTTTTTCAGAGTCAAGCTGCTTCAAAACTACTGCCGGTAAAGACACAGGGAACGATGCAGTGACGCCTGCATACAAGACTATTGGGTTAAGCAATGCAAAGACACCTATGGAGGTTTTGCTTGATGAAAGTGTCCCTGGTATTGCTGAGAAACCTGCTTCAGAAACACCAGAAGAAGAACAAAACTTTGAGGTGAATGAGCAGAGTATGACTGGTGCTGAAGGGAAAACCCAGAGCGAGGAAGACGAGGTGTTGCTAGACACCGGCGTGCGGGTGACAAGATCAAAGACCCCGAGAAAACAAGGCCAACGTGTCAAGAGTAAGTTTTTTGATTGCTTAAGGCTCTAATAAGTGATCTTTTGCTGCACAGCTTTCTAACTGATGGTCGTGTAGATGTCAGGCTAGAGGGAAGACCCGAGGAGACCCTTGCTGAGCATATGAGAAAGGCAAAAAAACAAAAAATCGAGAAGACTGCAGATGAGAAGCCTGAAATGGAGCAAAAAGGCAAGGAAGAGGAAGAGACCCAGGGGCAGCCAGAAGAGGACATGGACATAGTAGACACTAAGGAGATGCAGAATACCAGCACAAGTTCTGACCCTAAACCCAGAGCTTGCAAAAGATTATAGTTTGCCCCCCCTATGTTTCTTTTTATGTAACCGCTTCTGAAATTAATATAACTTTCTTTCCCATTCGACGTCTCTTTCATCTTGTGCCTAATTTTTGAACTTTGTGTATTTTTATTGTATGATTTCAATCTGTAGATATGTCCTAACTGCATATTTAAATTTGAGTCTTGTGTAATTTGTATCTGCAGATATGTTTTCAGTTGAAGAATGGCACCTTGCAGATAGGTTCAGGGCTGACAAGCAGAATGGCAGGGCTGACATTCGCGTAATATGGAATTGGTCATTTCAGGTGTTGTCTACTCCAGTGCTCCAGTTTCCTCTATGGTATAGACTGTGTAAAAGAATCCCACTGATATGGCCAAGGCCACCACCTCCGTTGAGCGTCCAGCGTAGGGTTCTCATTTTGGACCTTAATGGCTTACTGTTAAAGAAATTTGATGTAAAATATGGTGAGGGTGTGCCCTACTGGCCGGAAATGCGCCATGTTGTCGAAGGGGATAGTCAGTTTTGGGTAAGGCCCGATGCAGAAGTGTTTCTGAATTTTTGTTTCAGATGGTTTGAAGTGTGGATATGGAGCTGCTACAGGTTTGAGAAGCTCAAACGCACGCTAGCGGCGACGGTGTTCCCACACCACCACAAAAGATTCAATAGAGTGGTAAGTCAGGCGCAGTGCACAAGGGCGCCTTTTAAAATCGGCAGGACAGAGAAACCGGTGTTCCACAAGAATCTCAAAGATTTTCCTGACCTACCACCTGACACACTTATCTTTGATGATTCTGGATATAAGCTGATGTTTAATTCATTGGGGTCATTTCTTGTTTTTCCCAAGCTGGAAAAGTAGTCTAAAGAAGAACGCGCCTATTTTCTGTCAACCATTGTCATACACTGGCTGGTACACGCTGGTTGATCTCTAAGGACAGAATTGAGTATACAAAGAGGACTATAATCTGTGAAGACGGACAACCTGACGACGCCTATGTGCATCATGTTTACTGGAAAAAGCGGATTGACTTTTTCCAGAAACACGGAGCAGATTTTCTTTCAATAACAAAAGCTTCATAAAGTCTGTGAAGTGGGCGACTTTTGTCGATGTATTTTTTTGTCGATGGATGTAAATGGAGAATTACTCAGCCTTCTTGTCAATCGATGTAACAGAATTCATATAAAATACAATTACAAGCAAGTTGCACAGAAATACGTTGTATTCTATATTTGAAGTATCTTGCAAATAAAAGGAGAGAGGGAGAGGGACAAAAAGAGAGAGAGAGAGAATAGTGTCTGTCTATTTGATGAACATACTGTGAAGAGAGTATCTTGCAAATAATTGAAGTGTTGCAAATAATTGAAGGAGAGAGGGAGAGGGACAAAAAGAGAAAGAGAGAGAGAGAGAGAGCATAAGAAGAGTCAAACAGGGACTTGTGTGATAACGGTATGATACTGAGAAGTGACTGGTTTCAAACACAGTTCAGTCTACAGTTTAAGGCAGAGTCGGAGAAAGGGATTCTGCCATCATGTTTGTACTATTATTGTACTTATACTATAATCTCCAACTTGTATGATACCAGTACAAAACCATTAAATTGCCGCCTTTATAGAACCAGTTTATTTAAAACGTAAGGACATGTAGTGATTCAAAGGGATAAACAGAGACATTTTTTTATTTTAAAAAAGAAGTTTGGACAAAAAATTTAAACAAACTGATTGCTACAGCTCAAAAGGCATACTATTGTAGTAGATAGACTCACTGACATCAAGTGATATTGTATATAGTTTTGAGTTGCTGGGATGGGGTATCATGGGGATTTTGATTGCACGAACAAGATGTGAATATATGAACACCTTTGGCTTTTTGTCCAAAAGCTCATAGGTCTTCTCATTTATCATACAATAGTAAAACCCTTTGATAACATAGGATCCTCGCCCAATGACATTGCCCCAGTCATCTTCAGCGTCTGAATGAAACTCCAGTGCATTTCACAATATAGAAATCCACTTTTTCTTCATTGTCATTTGGTGCAGGAACAGCAAAATTATCACCAACAATAAGAGCTTGACTGAGGGTGTCATAGTGTTCTTCATATGCTGCATCCTCATTTATTTCGTCGTCATCGTCTTCCCCTTCTTCTGTAGGCTCCAAAATAAGGTATGTCCAGAAAGGAACGTGTGACTTGCTCACACATCTCCTCCACTTTTCCTGTTTACATAAACTACAGAAACAAGACAGTGAACGTGTTCTCAAAGCAGTTGTATCATGCTCTGAATATGCAGAAACAGAGTGCATTGAGCAGGTATTTTTTACAGCCTTCACATCCCAATTTTTTCCCCTTTGGACATCCCCCAATTCAATCTCCCAAAAAACCCTGCTTACATAACGGGCCTGGGATGCATAGGTGGCTGTAGCACCATCTGACAAGGTCCGTCTCAATAATGCCACAACATCTGCAGCACAGTCTATCTTTGGGCAGTTTGGTTGCAGTTGGTATTGAGTTAAAAGACCTTTTTATCACTGCTCCCGCACCGTCGTGTTCTCCCTTACCATGGCCGGATCCAAAAAAGTTCCAAGACATTTTCCATCCCGTAAAAACACTGTATCTGCATTTTATTCAATGGATAGAAGAAGATTAATATACTCTTGGCATGATAAAATTACCAAAAAATGTTCACTACAGCTTGACCCTATTAAAGTGCATATGTTCACTACAGCTTGTGTTAGTGCATATGCGCTAATGCTGGTATTTTAATTGTATTACTTCGTTATCATTCCGTCAAAGAAACATGTATTATAATATTACTGATGTTAGACAAGCATTTTATTACAACTTTAATGCCAATATTATAGGTCTCTATATTAAAACCACCTTCAGATAATGTTTATTAGAACATGGTATACCTGGCAAGGAAATAGAATGGTCTTCTTGCTTTGAATTGAGAAGCTGCGCCTCCATCAGACCATACCCAATGACGCCTTATGTTTAGACCAAATTGCTTTAGCCATTCTGCATGTTTCAGAAAACAGTGTTGAACAAAATGTGTGTCATGTTGCTTGTCATATCTGAAATGAAGAAGTGAATTATCTTGTGGATGTCACCTGCATAATATAAAAATCATAAATTATTGAAGGCTTAATACAAAAGAAATAATACTGATCTAGGGTGATGTCGTTACCTGCAATTCGGAAATATGTTATGTGCACCAAAATAGTTACTTGACTTGAATACCAGTGCATGGACTGAATCTCATTCTGTTCTTTGAAACTATAATTTTCAGCAAAGTCAACAACTGACACAACATCTTCTGGAAAGCTTTGTATATATTCCTTATATTGTTCTGCTTGCCATCTATACACAAAATTATGCATTATGTATTTCTTAAGATGGTCTTTGAACATGACTGAGAGATCCTGGCATGACATTTCCTTATGCGACAAGACTTTTCTTTTCTTCTTCTTACCGTCACGCGCAGTTCCTACTTCTAGGTCCTCAAAAATCTTCACCACAATCTTTTTAGAAATAAATGCAGCCTCTGCAGCACAAAAATCTAACTTAGCCGGGCCACACCTTTTACATTGACCACTTGAGCAGGCAAGGTCATGGCAGGTGGACGTATCTGATTTTGGACACAGTATAGAGTCCAATAAGGCTGTTACACTCTTGATAGGGTTTTTTGGTGCCTTGCATCCACCATTGTCTTTGCATATGTTGCATTGACATTGGCAAGCTTTTCCATGCAGACCGAATACAAAACTTCGCATGTGATTTATGGCATCCTTTAGAAAGGACATTTGAACATGTGAAATGCAGCAACAAGTATATCGGTCTCTCAATTTCCGCACAAAATATGGCTTCATGTACTCAAACGCACGCTGCCTTATTACAATTTCAGGGTACTGTTCTTTGAAGATGAGAAAGAGCTCCACCTACAATGAAAAACATATATGGTTAAAGAACATTGAAGAAAACTGCAGGTTTTTATTATCTTTAAAGAAAACTGGTACATTACTATAAACCAGTATTTTTATTTCAAACTAGTATGTTTTTTCACTAAATTGGTTAGACAAACCAGTACATATGAACACATGTCCTTGGTGCGTACCAGTGGTATATAATTGTCAACCAGTTCAAATGTTCTTACTACTGATGTAAATCAGTCTTTTCATTTAAAACCGGTATGTTATTTACCTAACCAGTACATGTGAGCACTTAACCACGATGTATACCAGTGAGAAATAAGTGTTAAAAGTTTTTTACTGGATATGTAAACCAGTATTTTCCTCTCAAACCGATATGTTTTTTACCTAACTGGTATGACAAACAGTACATGTGAACACTCGACCAGTACATGTGAACACTTAACCAAGTTTTTTACTCGTTATGTAATACAGGAATTTCCTTTCAAACCGGTATGTTTTTTACCTAACTGGTATGACAAACAGTACATGTGAACACTCGACCAAGATGTTTACTAGCATAAAATGTGTAAACGGTTTTAAATCTATTTACTGGTTATGTAAACCGGTATTGTAATTTCAAACCGCTTTTAGTTTTGATATAACTGGTTATGTTAAGTAGTATATCTACTACATACCACATATACACTTGACCGAGCTGTAAACTACTGTGAAAATGTGTTAACCAGTTGAAATTAATTTACTCGTTATATAACCGGTCTTTTCATTTCAAACAGGTATTAGTTAGTGCATAATTGGTCGGGTTAACCAGCACATCTTTCACATACCACATATGTACACTTGACCAAGTTCTATACTAGTGGGAAAAAAGTGTTAACCAGTTGAAATTAATCTACTGGCTATGTAAACCAGTATTTTCATTTAAAATCGGTATTAGTTATTACATAACTGGTTAGGTTAACCAGTATATCTATCCAAACCATATCAAGAGTTGTTCAAGATGCTTATACTGGTCATGGAAACCCATATTTGCATTCATCACATGTATTCACACTATAATTGGGTTGATGAGAGTAGATATGAAATCGGATATGAAGGAAGTTGTAAATGGAAATAAGGAGAATCTGTATTTGGTCCTAGATTAAGAGTAGATAAATATTGGATGTGAAGGAAAATATAAATGGAAATATTGAATCTGTATTTGGTCCAAGATAAGAGTAGATAAATATCGGATATGAAGAAAACAAAAATGGATATAGTGAAGCAAGTTATTACCTGAGATTGTTCAAGAAGATGCACAGGATGTTTGACATGTAACTTTCTTCCAATACGCTTTCTGCACACATCCTTCTTATTGGGTGAAACACGAGTGTTAGACATCCAAAAAGAGAAGATCAACTCTTTCTCATCAGGTGTTATGAAACCACGATCCATGGGCTGTCGAGCACACAAAGAGATTGGCAAATTGCCATCACCTGCTGCCCTCAACCGATTCTTTGCAGCTATGAAGTTTCTCTTGTGCAAATTTAGCAATTTAGATGTAGCTGAAACATTCACTTTTGAGGTAGATGTACACTCAACATTCATAAGCATTGTGGTGATGATGAACCTTTTAAGAAAGAGCTCCTGTCCGCTCTTGGGTAATTTGATTGCATCTATTGTGTTGCGTATGGCTTCAACGAAGGTTGTTTGTGCCCTGGGCATTTCAAGGTCTCCAAGAGAAGGATGATTGACAAACCTGCACAAAATATCTGAGCGTGTTGCAACATCGAGGGTTGTACGCCGATTGAAGAGCTCAACAAGGTCATTGCAAAGTCTTTGACACTTTGCATCATCAGCACCATTTTGATCATTATCTTCCTCACGTGCTACCTGCTCAAGCTTGTTCTTAGCACGCAGCTCCCTCTTTCTCCTAGCATGATATTCCTTGACCGCATCAACAGCATACCTAGCACACAGTTCACAGTGAGGCTGAGAGCAGTCACATACAGTGTGAGATTCTTGCTCCATGCTAGAGAGGGAGAGATTGAGCGAGGTGATAGGCCTACAGAGAGCAAGAGCAGTATATGACAGCAAGAGATGTGTGATAGGCCTACAAAGTAAAAGAGCAGTTTGTGAGAAGGTGAGAGCAGTCACAAACTATGTGACAACCTTGCTCCATGCTAGAGAGAGAGAGAGAGAGAGAGAGAGAGAGAGAGAGAGAGAGAGTGACAACCTTGCTCCTACACAGAGAATTAGAGAGAGACAGAAAAATGAGAGAGCAGGAAGATAGTAACGGTGTAAAGAGCTGGCTGACGTGCATAGTTAAGAGGTACAGAGCCGTCTTCTATACTTAACAAAAAGCTGTGGAAACTCTATAGTAACGGTGTAAAGAGCTGGCTGACGTGCATAGTTAAGAGGTACAGAGCCGTCTTCTATACTTAACAAAAGGCTATGGAAATTCTATATTTAATTAAAAATCTGTTCAAAAGAATATATTGAATTTAACTAATATAGATGGTTTTATGTACCGGTTATAAAACCTCTGTCCGGGACAAGGTTCGAACCCTGCTGGCTACCCCGATTGATGCCTTACCCTTGTGTACCGATTGAAGCTTGCCCCTGCTTTGTGGGATAAGGGGGGTCCCATGGGTACTAAGCCCGCTTCCTAACGCCCAACTTTTAAAAAATAACCATAGGATAATAAAAGTCCTCGGGAATAGGTACCAATTCCAAATACCAATCTTTCAGAGTGTGTATGTTTTCATAGGTTTTAGTAGGTTTTCTAGCAATGAGGGTCTTACTCTCTACCCTCCATTGCATAAATAACGCCTATATGGCCGACCATCGAGACAATAAGAGGCAGTCCGTGTCAATGAAGGAGCACCCAATGCAGGAATTAAACCTTGACATCATCACTGAATCTTTTTCACCTCATCTTTTCCTTTTGTAATAATTCCCACCCAATATTCAAAATAATCTCCCTTTCCACCTCATCATCTCTCTCTAGAATTTTCAAAGAAAGGGTGAATAAACTAATGTCACATTTCAACATGTGAGGGAGGCTACAAAAGCTCACTTTCATCATGTGTGGAAAAAGAAAATATAATTTATTGTTAAACCTTTTTAGCCACAAAATAAATTTAAGCCTTAATCCCACTTTGGAAATAGTATAAATACCCCCCAATCCCACCTTGTGGGAAGGCCTCATTTGTGAAGAGCTTTAGCAACTCCACCCTTGCTCCCCGGGGGGTGCACCTAAAAAAATGTAAGTGTAGCACGTGAGTTCATCAGGAGGGTTTTTTTAATTGACAAAACCTACAGGATTACATCTACAAGAGGGGGTTTTTTATTACACTTTTGAAAAAAACCCGTAGGTTCCTTAAGAAAGAGGGGTAATTTTATTAGTTGATAGCATGTAGGTAGAGGGGGTTTTTTATTATCCCTTGAACGCACGTGATACATATGATTTCTTAGTGGTGGACCCCCCGAGCCTTGCTCTAAGGATTTCCTTCTTACCTCAAGTTAGCAAGCTCCTACTTTAGCAAAGCCTCACTTTCTAGAGAAGGTGGTAAGAAGAAGATTTCTTTGTACGATGCATGTGTCTTTGATGCGATCAATTCATATATTCGATGTGCTAAGAAACTTGGATATTTAATTGGTCAATATAGTGGGTTTGGACCAAATATGGATGATCTTCTCAAGAGAGTGAATTCTAGTACAACCATATGTCCAATGTACATACCTTGAGTCATGGAAGGCATGGTAGGTGAAACCCCCATGTTTGAGGAGCCAATATTATATAGTGAGAAAGAAACAATGTAAAGAAAGAACAACCCAAATAAAGAGAACAACTCACATAGGCCATGTTTAATGGAACCACAAAAATAAAAGCAACATGGATGCCCATGTAAGATTAGCTTTGATAGTAACTTGCCAAACTAGCAGGCATTATTAAGAACATGAGATAATTCTTTACTTAGAAGAATTAGAGGAGGACGAGAGAAGAGTCGAGTTTAGAACTAGTGGCATCCACCTATAGAGATGTATATATAATTGTCAAAGAAAATGTACATAGGTCAATATGGGCCATTAGAAGTATGCCACTACATTGTAAAAGAATTGGGATTGATCAAAGGAAGAAGGTGCACAAATATGATTGAAATTAGGAACCATACACGAAGGAAAATCTCTCAATGGATGTGGTTTTGTAATCATGATGTGGATCATACTTAGGATATGGACAAACTAGTTCAACATCCACTATAGACTTTATCAAAATGGTATGTTTAGCTTGGTATGGGAAGGAGTTATCAAGTAAGGTTTAACTTGAAGATTGTATCAATGTCTTCATTTCCAATGGAAATAAGAGGAGAAGGTGGGATGGAGGTGGGGAACAATGATCACTCCTTCCCATACTCAAGCAAGAGAAGCAAAAAAATGGAGACATAAGAGAAGAAGGTGGAGAATAGTGATCACTCCTTCCCATACTCAAGCAAGAGAAGCAAAAAAATGGAGACATTGAATATTAAAAGAAGATGATAAACATATTTTTGTTTCCAATAATATGAGTATACACTTGTGGAAGTATCTTTAAGAAGTCATGTTATTTTTTGTATAATTATAGAGAATTTATATTATGTGCACATTAAGGTCGAAATTTTCACAAAAGACAAAAAGAGAACAAACCATTTCTGGCATGCAAGAATCTATACTATGTTTAGGTATATATGCTACGTTAGTAATGCAATCAACACATGGTAATTCATCAACCATTACTCTCTATGAGGGATGTTGCCTTTCTCCTTCATCAGCCTTGTCTGTGCTAAGACTAGTTTCTAACCTTTGTTGGTTGAAACTAGATGATTGTATTTTTTTGGCGACGAGCATTTAATAGTGATTGATTTTTTGGCATCGGATAAGCATATTCCTAAAAGATTTCTTTCTCTCTCATCTCTCCCTATATCCTCTCTCTCTCTCTCTCTCTCTCTCTCTCTCTCTTCTTTCTTTCTCATCCCTCCCACTCCCACTCTCCCTCCCTCCTTTCTCTCTCATCGCTCCCATTCCCACTCTCGCTCCCTCCCTTGTTTCTCTCTCATCCCTCCCTACAACCCCTCTCTTTGTCTCTCTCTTTCTCTCTCATAGATCAAATGCTTTACACTATATATCCCTATTTGTCTCTCTTCTTCTCTCTCTCTCTCTCTCTCTCTCTCTCTCTCTCTCTCTCTCTCTCTCACGCATGAAAGAAAGATGAAATTGACAACCACAAGTATAACATTTGAAGCATCACAAAGAAATTTAGTAGATGAATTTACATAAAAAGAGTACAAACATTTTGACAACCAATAGTCATAATTAAGCGCTCACATCACAAGTAGAAAAAGATTCATAAGTTTCATAAAGATGGTAATAATATGGATCCAACACTAAAATGGCAAGGGACTCCATTACTCATATTAAATCATTTAGTTATTGAGGGAGATATTGCCTAAACTATGATTAGAAGCCATGGATTTTGCTTTTTGAATAATGCCTTAATCCATGGCCAAACAAAAGTTCTTATCATGGACCATGATGATAAGTTTTGCTTGTATAGGGTAATGGGTATAGAGATAAGAAGAGAGATAGGTGAAGGGATAGAGAAAAGATAGTGAATTATGCTAGTACCCGTACATATAAATTTTGAGTGGTATAGGGATAGATGTCAAAAATGAAACAATTGCCCAGGGAGAGAGCTAAAGGATTTCTTAGAGGGTAAGGGAGTGTAAGAGTGTGGTGTAAGGAGAGGGTGAGGCATAAGAGTGCAAGAATGTGAGCTAGAGTGCATGCCTATGCAAATTACTTGAAAACCTCATCTTTATATAGCACTAAATGCCCCACAAAATTATTTAAAAAATCCAAATATTTATTGGAGAATAATACAAAGCACTTCCTTATATATATTTCTCTTTCTCTTTGTCTATGTATTCTCACCACTTTTTCTCTTTCTATTTGCATGTCCATCTACTCTCTTCCATTATTTGCTAAATGTGACAATGTAATCATTAAAACTTCAAAATTTTTAATAAAAAATATTATAATACCTTCACTATCCATGGTCACTATTTCATGGTAAGTTGCCACATACCACACATCATGCAAGTTGCAACTTGCACAAATACTCTCTCCCTCAACCTCCACTTAAAGAAAGCTGCATTCCACCTTTTCCCATTATTCTCCTCTTTCATTTTTTCTAGTGCACTCTCTTTCTTGTCTCTTTAGCTCTCATTACCATGGCATCCAAAGACAATTCCTTTAAAGATGTGGATGCCTTCCCATTCTTTGAAGAGCAATACCTCTCTCCCAATCCTCTCCCCAAAACCTCATGTGATGACATGGTAGTGCAAGACATGGAGACTGAGGAGGATGATTCTGGTTGGGGACTTGGGAAGATCCTACTGATGTTGGCCCAAAGATTGCAATGTCTATAAAAAATGAACATTGTCAATTTTTTGACAAAGCATACCACCACCGTCAAAAGAGGGACTCGATTTTGGACACTATTTGTAATTGTGAAATGCATGGCAATCATAGAGCCAACAGAGAAGCAAAAATATTGGGGACTTGGCGTGGTGATTGGCATTTAGGGAGATATTTGGGGTGATGTCGTTCCTTTTGGATGAGCATATTATTATGTTGGGGTCCTAAAGCCCATTGTGCTAGCCCTAAGTGACTGGGTAGCCAAACACTAATAGTGACCATTCATTCTATGCAAAACAATAAGGACTCAAAGCCTAGATCGCTATTGTGAGTGAGTCCACTATATCTATGTATCATCTTATTCTTCACTCCACCTTCACCGCACTTCATGCTTGCAGGCTCCCGCATTACAACTTCAACTGGTATCAGAGCTGGTTAGGAGGCTCGAGACAGCGCACCATAGCACACCTGACGACATTCTCTGTTTACAATGAGATTTGGTGAGAAAAGACAGGGCCACATATGCTTTGGGCATGCTCAAAGAGCTTGGTTTGCTCAAATTTTTGATCTAAGGCCTTGTTTTGACTATGCAAGTGCTGCACATGTGTTTTTCGTCTCTTCTCGACTAGCTATAGGTTTTACATTTTTTGCACGTTATAGGTTGAGGTACAGGTGCTTATACAAGAGTAAATAGGTTATAGACTCTCAGTTGTTGCAGGCTATAGGATACAAGTTGTAAATTTTGCATTTTGACTTTTCTGCAACTTCTCTGTCAGATGCATTTTTTGATGTATAAGATCTTGTCGGTCTAATTATTAGCAGACAAACTGCTGCTGTGGTTACAACTATAGTTATTATGGTTGATGTATGATCTTATGTGGTTAATGCATTAACAAAATTTGTGCATAGCCTTTTGTGAGGGTCATAGTGAGGTTTTGTGAAG
>NC_141074.1:3701723-3716723 GCF_041138505.1 Cibotium barometz
CTTTATCTTTCTAGCAGAAAATGAACAAAACACCAAAAACATCAAAAAACATTTAAAAAGGACAAAAACATCCATAAAACTTCAAAAATTAATTACAACAAAAACCAGGGCTTAAAATTTGGACTAAGCTTCATCTCCGATGTGTAGGGTTAAGTGTAAGAAACACGAGAAGTGCTTGTGCAAGTGTGGACCCTTACATTTCCAACGAAACTATCCATCTTTCCCCTTCCATCCACCAAACCAAACTGTGAGCATCCTAGCGGCAGTTGAACAAAGACAAATCCACGCCCGTTGGGGTTGGGATTCCTACGTATACCGCTCCGATACTCCTTTTGGGGAATACTGTGGTAAACTCTTGTTAATCACAGCCCACAAGAGTCATCCGGACAGACCCACCACTGACTTAGACCTCAACTTAGACACTCTACTTCCTCCCGGCCGTCAAGATCAGGATTCTAACACTTGGAACATCACAGAGGACAAAGAAAACTTGAACATCTAAAACAGTGGCACTTCCGCCTGCAACTTTGGGAAAACATGCGAAACAAACTGTTAGAAGATCGCCGCGACAGACGTCCAATAGCATAGCTATACACACTAACATAAATGTCAATGCTGAGGGAGGACCCGACTAGTGCATGGAGGCTTCATGAGAGTGTCAATTTCATGGTAATCATACATAAAAGAAGAAGAACATCTACTTGCTTATTGACATATACACACACTCAAGCAAAGAGGACATTACCAACTCATAAACACATTTAATGCATGCTAAGAACTGAAGAGGAAATGAGAAGGGTTGTGGGTTTACCTAATGGCACATTGCATTCATGAAGCTTTAATGGAAAGCTTACATACACACACATACAAAGAGGGAGACACTCTCTCTCTTGCATACATGGAAATTGAAGCTACCATTGCCTAGAGTACTCATAGGATACAACATTGAAGCAATTAAACACACAAAAATATCATTAATCAAAGATTAATTACCCACACACACTCCCTTTTACCTAAAGCACACACACACATTAACTACTCATTTCTTACTTAAAATCAATGAGAAGACAATGGAAATGTAGACAATGAGAAGGAGAAACATCTTGCTTCACATTAGAATGGAGAAAAGATACATCATTTGTGCGTAGGAAGCGCCGCAAGCAACTCTTTCTTCTCTTTGATAGCTCTTCACTAAACGTGCTGTTCTAAAAAGATAGAACTCTCTCTTTTTAATTTAATCCCCCTTTCACTTATGTAGTGGGCTTTTAATTTGGGCTTTTCGCATTACATGGGCCAAGTTGGGATTATTACAAAGTGGAAGCCTATAGCCCCAATTACAATTACACGGGTTTTTACAGATGTTTCGGCTTTTTAAGTGAGCTTTGACAAAATGGGTGCGGAAAATATAAAAAGTAAAATCTGTGCAGGCCCACTTTCCCGTAACCGTTCCCGTCAACTGCTGTCTTTGCCGTTTCCCTAAAACACTCCCCCCTACCTACTTCAGTGTCCGTCCTCGGACGCTGGCAAGAGTGCCCAGCTCTGGGTTGAAGTAGGCAGTCTTCGGTCCTTGCCTGTTAGTCTGTGGATGGAGACCATGTCCCTGCTCTTCACAGTTGTATACCTTTGCTTTGCATGTTTGCCGCTTTTTGCAGAGGTGCTTCCATGATGTATTTTGAGCACAAGCCCCATTTGGGCCTTTTTTAACCTTGTTTGAATCTGTTTGCTTTGCTTTTGCCCTCTTGTTCCTTCTGAAGAGGAGCTTCTGCTTAGCTTTGTGATTTGACATTGTTGATCTTCAGTAGGTTCGATAAATTTTCATTTGCCTTGTAGGTAGCCCCTTGTTTTTCTTGAAGCAGATGCTCATCCTTTGATTGCACTTTTGTAGTTTGTAAGGTTTACATCTGCTGCCAGATCCATCTCAATGAATTAGACATTTGTTTCATGGTTTTAGCACATTTTCCTTGATATTAGTGATTAGGTGGTTAGTGTTAATCATGGACTCCTCATATGTGAAGTCTTGGGCCGGTCAAGCACTCAGTCACAGCAATTAGAACCGGATTCAGCAGTTGGACACTTGTTCTGAAGCCTTCAAATCCATTTTTCTTGCCACTCAGGTGAATCTAAAAATTCCCAGGCATGGCAAATGGTTGGTCTTAATGTCCTGCTACCCTGTCTATGCTCCATTGCTCTCTGTTCTTTTCATCATGAGACTCGCGAGTCTCATCATCTGGAGATCCATGAGTGATTTTAAAGTTCTGATTGCATGGTTCCATTCTACCCACTTTGAATTGTTCTCATCTGACCTTAGATCCATATTGGTGCACTTGGTTGGCTGGTGGGACCCCTTCCAATGATTTTCAGAGTCTGAAAACTGAGTTTCTTGGACCCTATATGCCACCTTGATGTGCTTTTGATGGTTTGACTAGCTAGGAGTGATAAACAGGCTCTATCTGATGCATTGCTGGCCTTGGTTTGTTCATATCCCTTGTAGATGAGAAGATCATGAAACTCGCGAGTTTCATCATCTCAAGATTGGCAACTGATTTTGTAACTCTGACTTGATAGGGTCATTCTCCACTTGTTAACTTGTGTCCATCTGTCCTTAATACCCCATTGGTGATTTTACATAGCTTGCAGGATGAGAACTGGTGAATTCCTGAGTCTGACAACTTGAATTTTGGCTATCTTTTGAGCAAGGAATCATCTATCTACCCCCTTGATGGCTGGGAATACTATTTCCCATGTGAAGGAACAACTGGCATGGTCACTTGATTGAAATTCAACTTGGAACCCTTACTTCATGAAACTCGCGAGTTTCATCATTTGGAACTCCACTTAAGATTTTTGCAATCTATCTCGATAGGATGGTTCCCCACATGCCAAAACACTTCCATATGCATTTATTTTGCACTTTGCCCATATGCATTTATTTTGCACTTTGCCCTTTTCTTTGCGTATTTGCAGTCCATGGTGTCATGTTTGACAGTCATACCTCCCCCCTACCTGTTTTGAGTCATCTCTATTTGTCGTAGAAGAGATATGGCTGCTTGGGTTATCTGCTTGACATTCTCCATCCATAATGACTTTATTCTGTTAGAAGGATGAAATAACCATGATGCTAGTGGTCATCGAATTTGGCTCAGGGGAAAAACCCAGTGGGAAAAAGTGCCCTGGCTTGTCGTTCTTATTGATTATGTACAATTGCTGGAGTTGTTCTGAGAGTCTTTTGTATCAGCTGTGATAGTGCATGGGTATGCTAAATAAGAGTGCCTAATGTATGTGTCTAAGAGTGAGACACCCTATTTATGCTGCACAGTCAATGCATTTTGGAAAGTTGTGATATGCTATGCGAGGAGCTCTATGGGTACTTAAGTGATATGTGGTAGCAATCTTAACTTTGAAAGTCTAAATAACTTTCCACAATCAGTTAAGTGGCATTTGTAGTCGAGGTGCTCTGAGCTAAGATTTGTACATTTGGTTGGGTCTTAAGTACCCATTTTCCCTTTTGTTCTTTTGGTAACCATGATTTAGGTTGTCTTGATGATAGCACCATGATTGGTTGTTTCTTCTTTAGAGCTTTGCTTTGACTATCTTGTTGAGGCTTTTCTTCTTGCAAAGATTTTTTGCTTGTAGGATTTTGCTTTAGAGCCTTTGGTAGCCACATTCGTGTTTGCCCTTCATAATATCCTTGTGCCTTGATGAGACTTTGTGGAACAATCCACTCCTTGCATGCCTGATATTCTTTACTTCTTGTTGGCACTATCTTGACAAAGTTCTTATTCCCATTTGTAGACATCTGAGCTAGTTTGTTCTTAGGGATCCAGGTCTTGACAAAGACACCATTGGCTTTGGGTTGGCTGAGATTGGAAGGATTGCTCCATCTTGGGTATCTTTGCTTTGGTTTCTTGCCCTTTTGCCTTGAATTCCTAGTGGTTGCTCTTCATCTAAGATTTCGTCCTTTTGGAATTGTTGTCTTGTAAGGCACCTTATAAGATATGAACTCTGGTTTTGGCAACCATAGCTCCCAATTACCATGATTGTATCCTTGTGCCTCTAAAGACATTCGAGTTGTGAGCCATCCACTGGACTTGTTCATGTTTGTAGCCATACACTCCACCCACCTGTGAGTGTCACCATCATGTAGTCTTTGTGCCTGTATCATGTGTTTGGACACTAGAACTTGTTTGATCCTTCTTTGAGCGTTTTCTGATGGGTATTTTGGTTGATACACTTTTCTTCGTTGGTGGCCTCTTTGTCGCGTCTCATTCTTTGTTGTTGATGATGAAGTCGCTTGCTCCTCCTTAAGATGAGTGATAAGACCATGGCACAATGTTGGTGAGCTTGATTCCAGCTTGGCCTTCCCTTTATCCACCAATGTGCTAGTAGCGGTGATCGGCTTCTTTTGGAGAGATTTGCGATACTCCCTAATTTCTGGTGATGTTCCCCTTACGTCTTGGTCTAGCATTACAATGGTTACTTCTTGATTTGCATTAAGGAAGGACATGTATCGATGGGCCCATCCTATAGTGCAATTCCTCCTTGCCATCCAAGTTTGGCTGAGAACCACTTCCTCGTGTAGATTTCCTGGAGCCATGACGAAAAACTTTGCACTGTAGGAGTGGTTACTGATCTCCAAAGGAATTTCAATGATTCCTAAGCAGTCACCAAACACGTTTGCCGATTTTTGTACAAACTTGGTTGTTGATTTAAGATTTGGCTTTCCTAGCTTACACCAAGTTTGATGAGACATCATATTTTTATCAGCGCTCATGTCAATGAGAGCTAACCTTTGAAGTGTCTTGATGCCGTATGCTTATGACAATTCTTGCTGGTAGAACATACATGTCTTCATTGTCATTTGTGACTTGTGTTGGGAGCTTGGTTTGTTCTTGTGGCTCATCTGGCTTTTCGCGTGATGAATTAACACCAGCCTCTCTTTCTAGGAAGACCTCTTTCTTTGACCATCGTTGCACTAGTCTTTGACTGTTTTTGTTGTCAGTCTTTGTTGCATCAGTCACTGTGCTTTTGGTAGATTTTAGCACTCCGAGTGTAACTTTTGGCGTTCTTTCTATGTGTGACTTGTTATCTTCCTGAGCTGCTTGTTTCTCCTTGGACATCTCCTCGTTTGTATCCAACTCTGTCATGCCATCCTTGATTAGGCTTGTTCCTCTCATCCTTGGCTCTTGGTTTGTGGTATCAACCCCTGTTTTAGCTTCTTGTTGGCACTCCTCCTGCACAGCTTGAGATTTTTGTAGACATAGAGCCGTTTTTGCTAACTGTCTACCCAAAACAAGTTCCTTTTGCAGGTGTCTTGGACTCATGACATAGAAATCTCCTTCCAAGGGTTGTGAATTTATATGAATGACTGTCTTGACCAACCCTAAGCATTCCTCCAATGATTTGCCACAAGTTTGAATGGTCTTGTGATCCTTATCTAAGGTTGGTTGCCCATAAATCACCCAAGTTCCATAGGACATGAAATTCTTCTCCATCTCAAGGTCTACTAGAGCCATACATGGTAGTTTGACACCAGACTTTTCTATAATTTCAAATTTGATCCATGTTGGAGTAGTGGGCTTACTTGGTATGTTGATAGCAATACTTGTTTGTGGTTGTGGTTGTGGTACTTCTGCGTTCTCCTTTGTGGCAGTGTTCACTCCTTGATCAACTATGATTTCTGTGCTACTTGTGGTCGTCTTTTCTTCACATGTTCCTTCCACACTATCTCTTGCATCTTTAGGATTTCTTGTCTCAGAGCTTGCTTGTATACTCTGTTCTTTTATAGTTGTTGACTGCATTGCTATGTCTTTAGTTTGATCCATCTTTGCATCGTCGACTTGGAGCTCCATTACCTGAGACTTCAAGAGATTTGTTGTGCTTGGTGGTAGGATTTGTCTCTTTTGAGGTGAACTTGGCAGTGATCTTGAAGATGCCTTGAGAGACGACTGTGTTGATGTCATAGGCGACCTCTTCATTTGATCATCAGCAGCAGCAGTTGGGTCTTCATTGGTGCTTTGCGGTGGCATATTTTCTTCCCTTTGTATGCGCATTGGGCAATCCCTTAGGAGGTGGGTTATGCCACAACCTTCACACGTGCGGATTTTTTGAAACTCCTCATCCTTGAGTGCATCATCCAACCTCTGATGTTGTTGATACTCATTGCCTTCTGTATCCTTGTATGCATACATGAGCGTTTTCATATGTAGATACTTGAAGACTCTTGGCTTGTCTGGTTTCTGTCCTTGAAAGGGAGGCAACAGTTCGAATTGTCCTCCTTGATTGTCTTCATACAGGCATTGATTGCTTGCGTTGGTAGATACTAGCCTTAGTTGGAAGCTTCCCTTGATCATATATTCCGAAAGCGGCTTCATGCGACTGTCCTCTTCTTTGACTGAGTGCTGCAAACTAGTCGCGGCTTGACCTGTTGTGTTTTGTGATAGAGATGGACTAGGTTTGAGGTGCTCACTCCCTGATGATGTGCAAACATTTTGAGTGACTTGATGAGCTTGTGATGTGCTTATGTGGACCATCTGTGGGAATACTTGTGTGCCTTGGAGTGGTTGACTTGGTAGAGATGTATTATGTAACCTCAGGTGCTCCTTTTCATATGATGGTATGGGCATGTGAGTGTTCTGATGGTAACTATGTGCATGGAGAGATGGTTGTGCAGGGTTTTGCAGTTCTAGTGCTCTCCCCATTGTGCTATGTGAAACATATGCTTGTGGTGTGACTGGTGTGACTATTTGTGCTCCTCCATGTGATCTAACAGTGGTTGAGGGAGCCGTATAGCCTTGATGAGTGTAGTGCATGCTAAGTGTAGAGTTAGAAGCACTTACAGGTATTGAAGATTCTCCATTGTGTGGTGTCGTTTGATGGATGTTTGAGCCTTGGACTGTTGGTGTTGGTTGAGCGTATCCAGCTTGAGTCTTGAGAGAGCCTGGAACTTGGGCCTGAGAACCCTCCCATTGATCCCTTGCGTATCCTGCTTGGTCGCCTTGGTTGATGGTCTATGATATCATCTTGTGCTCAAAGCCCAGTGGGTGGCTATGTATAGGTCTTACTGCTCCTTGTTGCTCATTGAAGCCGGTAACCCCACTTGGAGTTGGCATTGTTTCTGGTGCATTTATCCTAGGAGTTTTAAAAATGAAAAAGGGTTGATGGTTACTAGGATTTATATGAGATAAGAATGGATACCAACCCTTTGCCTCTTCTCCTGATAGATCTGCTGGTGAAATGGGCCTGTAGTAGTTATGAGCCTGATCCTGATACAAGATGTCCTTATTTTCTGGGTCCTCATACATTTTTAAGAGCGGTGGTGTAGTGTTATAGTTCGGAGGATTTGGATGATACAACTCAAATATAGTCCCCATGGTTGTCTTATACAATCTCATGCCATTTCTAGGGAATGATATAGTAAAGATAGCAGTTGTATCTAATGTCGTGGGCGTGCAAGTTGAACTGGATACCCAAGAATTTGACGTCATGTTCTGTTGGCTTTGGATACTAGACTCTTCTGAATTTGAGATTACTTGAATAGTACGAAATGGTACTATATTGCAATCTTCATCGTGTAAAGACGTTTTGTCTACATTGTTATCCTTGTTCAAGCTCTCTTTATTTGCTTCTCCACTCATCCACCTTTGGATCCTTAAGTTGACCCATGAAGGTACGTCGGATTCGTCTCCTAGAGAGATGGCCTCAAACTCTTCTATTGGTGTCTTTGCCACATCTCGATAAGAGTGATCTATCAAGTTGATGCGTGTGATGGCTTTTGGTTGCCGTAGGTAGATGTAGTCAGAACCCCAATCCTGAATCATTTTGAGTTGCCGCATGAACGGTCGTCCAAGAATGATGTCATAATTTGGGCTCTTTCTGAAATCCACAACTGCAAACGTATGCTCATATTGGACTCCACATGAGGTAGCTATGACTCTTTCTAGTAGTCCAATAGACACCTTTATGTTTCCATCATCCAATCGCAATTTTATGCGTGTTTGCTTTATGGTTGGCTTGCCCCATATTTCCCAAACCTTTTTTGTGACAATGGCAACACCGGCTCCGCAATCTAGAATAGCCATGATGCTATGTCCAGCGTATTCTACTGGTAGCATTGTGTTTCCAATCTCTCCCTCATGATAATCCCCTTGTTTGTTCAATGGTACTGGCTCAATTGTCGGTTTCTGACTTTACTAATCCATCAGTTCTTTTTCATTTCGTCTCTTTTTGCTGTTAGCCCTTCTAGCTCTCCGTTCTTTCCAACTTTCTTTTTTGCCCTTCTTGTTTTCCCTAAGGATATCTCCGTGTTCTTTTACATCCTGCTCCTTGGCATTGGCCTGAGCACTAGTTATGTCTTGGACTAACACACCTTGTTCTATGTTGGATGTTTCTAATGGCAAGTGAGATGAGGATGATTGTAGTGGTTCTGTTGGCCCTTTATTGGCTGAATGACCACTCATGTCATGCGTGCTTACAATTCCCATTGGTTTTGGTCCATATGTTCCTACTGGAGGTGTCCGCAGATCTGCAAATGAGGCTCTCTGAGCACTAGCTGTCGGCCTCAGTGTGTGTATGGATGGAGCGCTTGGTGTTGGCACTTGGAAGGATCCAGAATCATGGTATACATAGTTTGATGGACATCCCAGGCCTCTCCTATTCCTTGCTATCGGCATCCCTTGGTAGGTCAATCCCCTTATATCACTTGAGAGCATCAAGTCCCATTCAAGGTTGTATTTGTCAAGGAAGACAAAATCTTTGTATGCTCGTATGTTAGTGTCAATAAAGACATAAAGTACCTCGTCATCAGTGATCGTATGGTCAGGAGGGCTATGCCTTAGGTAGTAGAATTCTGACCCCATCTCCTCTCTTCTATACAAGACCTTGGTGTTATCATCTATAAGGACCCTTCGAGTCCAAATAGAATTTATTACCCGCAGTCCCGGTCGCTCAGGCATTGGAGGTCCTTCCTCAATCAGCTTAATCTCTCTAGGGATGGGATTCCCCAGTTGGTCTACCTCATCATGATTCTCTACTAAGAGATATATGCTTCCGTCTCTTCCCATGTATCTGTCTCCTTGGAAATTCACCCATGGTGCTGGATCAAAATGAGAGTACTGATCCTCAATCTTGACCGCATAGCGTTGTAAGATATCTTTATAGACCTTAGCCCCATGTGTGTTTTCCATGTGGAAACGTATTCTACCATCAAATTCTAGTTCTTCACCGATTGATTGGGAATGAAAAGAAGATATGGTATCCATGCTGGTATTTGAGAGGTGGACCGCAAAGAGTTCCTCAGTTCGGAGTGTGCCTATGCTTTGTGTCCTAGCTGTGCTCTCTTCTGTGGAAAACCTGCTTTGGTTTTCTAGAATTCTTGGGTTTCCCGATCTATAATATGCTCCTGCCCTGAGGTGCATAGATCTTTGTGAATGAAAGCCAAGTGTACAGTGCAAAATTTAGCAAAATTTACAAGTGCTGCACTTTGACTAGCTTCACTAATTCATTGATTTCTTGAGATTGAAAAATGATTTTTCAACTATGTTTGAGGAGTTTGACTATTGAAAGCAAGGCCTAAAACCTGCAAGCACTCACACATCAAAATTCCACTCCTAGCTCTGTTTTCATGAAACTCGCGAGTTTCATCAACAACTGGCTAAATAGAGACTTTTTAGCTGATTTGATGGGTTGAGGCCACTGTAGGAACCTTTAGATGAGTGATGATGATGCAATATTAGGTATGGATCCCCTTTTGGTCAAGCTAAATCCCAAAAACAGTTGAAAAGTAGTTGAAGTGAGGTCAAAGTGTCCACTAAATGTGATCCCAAAGGCTACCCAGAACTCCAAACCACCTCCAATTTTGATGTGGAGCTATATTAAGTGTAAGGAACCACTTGATGCAATCAAAGTTCAATTTGGACAAGCAGAAGACCTATTTCATGAAACTCGTGAGTTTCATCAGCTGATGCACAGAGGTGATTTTTTGACTTTTGATGATTCAGCCTAGTTGTAGGATGCTTGGAAAATGTGTCTGCACTTTGGTTTCAAGAATGGAGCACAAAAGGTCAAGATGATGCTCACTCCACACTTTTTCAAGCTCTGAAATTCACAAATCTTATGCAAGGATGATGCATAATGCTTTCAATCAAGCTCAAAATTGATATGGTGACCTAATATGATGCAATAAACAACCTGCAAACATCAGAATCTCAAAATTGACTTTCTAGGCCCAATTTCATGAAACTCGCGAGTTTCATAAACTGACACACAGAGGAGATTTTTGACTTTTGACACTTCCAGTAGTGACCCTAGTGTCTATACACTACATTTATCATGTTAGAATGGAATTTGGATCACAAAATGTCATTGAAATGCAGAGTTTACTGAAATAGCAAAAAATGTGACAATTTGCTCAAACTTGTGCAAATGACCTCCAATTGCGAGATCAGTGATGGTTCTACTTACCCTAATCCTAACCAACATGAAACAAAACAAATAATTGAAAAATGGTACAAAAATACACAAAAAACAAGCAAAACTGCTAAATGAAAAATTGCTCCGAAGAGCTCACAGAAGATCTAAATCCTAAATGATATGCATTGTGACTTCGGTCAATATGACAATGAATGTCCAACACTCATTTCATCTCAACATCCCCTCCTAACCTAAATGAAAGCCCTCGGTGGTCCCCGACCCTTGGCTACTCTCGAGAGCCTTGGAAACCCCGTTCCCAACCTCTCCTAATCTAAAATGAATGGTTATAAGGTGAGTAAACCCACCCACTAGTCTAGGAAAAAGCTACCAAAATAATGTGATTACCCTAGTCTAGGAACTCGTCCCTGGGAGCGGCGCCATTGTTAGCGGATCATCGCGAGACGGACGTCCAATAGCATAGCTATACACACTAACATAAATGTCAATGCTGAGGGAGGACCCGACTAGTGCATGGAGGCTTCATGAGAGTGTCAATCTCATGGTAATCATACATAAAAGAAGAAGAACATCTACTTGCTTATTGACATATACACACACTCAAGCAAAGAGTACATTACCAACTCATAAACACATTTAATGCATGCTAAGAACTGAAGAGGAAATGAGAAGGGTTGTGGGTTTACCTAATGGCACATTGCATTCATGAAGCTTTAATGGAAAGCTTACATACACACACATACAAAGAGGGAGACACTCTCTCTCTTGCATACAGGGAAATTGAAGCTACCATTGCCTAGAGTACTCGTAGGATACAACATTGAAGCAATTAAACACACAAAAACATCATTAATCAAAGATTAATTACCCACACACACTCTCTTTTACCTAAAGCACACACACACATTAACTACTCATTTCTTACTTAAAATCAATGAGAAGACAATGGAAATGTAGACAATGAGAAGGAGAAACACCTTGCTTCACATTAGAATGGAGAAAAGATACATCATTTGCATGTAGGAAGCGCCGCAAGCAACTCTTTCTTCTCTTTGATAGCTCTTTACTAAACGTGCTGTTCTAAAAAGATAGAACTCTCTCTTTTTAATTTAATCCCCCTTTCACTTATGTAGTGGGCTTTTAATTTGGGCTTTTCGCATTACATGGGCTAAGTTGGGATTATTACAAAGTGGAAGCCTATAGCCCCAATTACAATTACATGGGTTTTTACAACAAAGTGGAAGCCTATAGCCCCAATTACAATTACATGGGTTTTTACAGATGTTCTGGCTTTTTAAGTGAGCTTTGACAAAATGGGTGTGGGAAATATAAAAATGGATGCGGGAAATATAAAAAGTAAAATCTGTGCGGGCCCACTTTCCCGTAACCGTTCCCGTCAACTGTTGTCTTTGCCGTTTCCCTGAAACACAAACTCACTAGAACTCATGTGCAAGGTACGTTGTGAAAAACATCAGCAATGTGCCTGCAAGTGTAGACCTCTCCACTTCCAACGACGCAGCGAAGTGTAGTAGGTGCCCAATTGAATGTCCAGAAACTCATTAATTTCTTAGGCATGCCTACCACCACTACTATGTTAGTCAGGCTTAAAGGGGATTCGGAATTGGCAGCGACCCTACAGTCTTTTCTTAATGATGAGCTTGCCGTTAATCTAGAAACTCTTCAAGCGGCTCCTCTAGAACACACACCCCCACAAGAGACGATGCATGATCGATCTCCCGAAAACTTATCCAAAAAGGACACTATAGCCGAGGCTAATCCCAAGTCCGTGTCAACAAATTACTTTGAGGTCGATGATTCTAATGCGGTATTGCCAATTATCTCCAAGGGCAATACCATTTTAGCTGTGCTAGATGGTGGAGCTGGCGTAAGCATCATCACTAAACGATGCTGGGAAAAAATGGCATGTCCACCTATGGAAGTGACCAATCTTACTGTTAAACTGGCTAATGGAGGCCTAGTCAAGGCTCTGGGTTTACTCAGAAACCTCAAGATGAAAGTCCTAGATCATTATATATACCATACTATTGCAGTTATGGACTTCAATGGTAAACGCGGCTCCTACGAGTGGGAAGGCCTTTCATGAGAGAATATAGTTTGGTCCATGATTGGTCTTGTAATCACGTCTATTTGACACTTAATGGTGAGCATGTGCGAGTAGATCTTAAGTCCAGAAAAGCGCATCCATTAGCACACGGGTTCTTTCATGAGAATTCCGATACCACAATATTTTCAGACTCAAATGCTACCACGTCTCTTAACTATTGCAAGACTTGAAAAAAGGAGACCGACCGTGAGCATAAAGACTATACCATAGATTACAGGCAACCATTTGATGATGATTGGAATCAACTGTTAGCCTCAGTAGATGTCTCGGGAAAATGAGGAATCACATGTGTGACTGTTGATGGAAACCCCACTCCAGAGGTCATCCCTTTAAACACATTATCGGTAGCACATTTCAATGACACGGAAGAATTGGACAATTCTGATCCTAGACCCGACCCTAGCACCAACCATTCTGAGGAGGAATCCATAATAAATCCATTTGCTCTCGGCCGGGCCGTAGCAATAGTCGCGGTTGTCTCCTTCGAAGCACCTTTCTTTGGGAAATCTCGCTGAATGTGGTCTGGATCACCACAACCATAACACTTCTTGTCCCTCTTGGAAGCCGCGTGCTTCCCTTCATCCTTAGGCCGCTGTTGTTTCTGCTATTGTTGTTGAGGCTTGCCCTGTTTCTTCTTCTGATTATTAGAGCCTTGCCCAAATCATCCAACTGAGCCCCCTCTACCACCAACATGATTCCAGAATCGATCTTCCTGATCCAACACCATGGGCACCAAGTCCTCCCATGTGAGATCAGTCATTCGCCCCGAAGTGATCAAAGAACAATAGAAACCACTATATGTTTCAGGTAACTGAGCTAAAAGAGTGATTGCCATGTCCTCGGAAGAAATTACCTTGCCTGCTGCCTAAACATCCTGCTGCATAGCTTGTAGCTTATTGATGTGATCCTGCAAGGTAGGTGACTGAGAGGGCTCGCTTATTGATGTGATCCTGCAAGGTAGGTGACTGAGAGGGCTCGCTTAGCTCTTGAGTCTTCCTGACAGCTAGCACTACAGAGGGATACTACTTGCTGGTATGGACAAATGACATCATGGTTTCAGTTACACGGCTTCAGTATGGATAGATTGCCTCCTTTCCAGTACTCTTTGGATGCACCCTCTCTGTCTATTACGCGCACAGAGATCACCAACCTCATTCGTCAAGACCTGTCTCACCTTGATACCTTGTCATCATCCTCTACTGTAACACCAATAGAGGCGAGAGATTTGCATATACCTTTGATTTTCAGGGTGTAATCATTGATAGACATGTTTTCTTTCTTCACTGTATTCAGCTCATTCTTTAACTGCAGCTTTCTTGCCTTTGTATTTGTAGTATCAAACGATACTAACCTGTCCCAAGCCTCCTTTAGTGAAGTGGCATCTTGTATATGCCCAATCATGCTATCATGTATATTGATAGATAGCCAATACATCACCTTCCTTGCTTCTTGGTTCTAATCCTTGATTGCCTTCCAACTCTGCAACATTCGCATTCGCCTCAAGTAATTCAGGTGGAGCCTCTAAGTCACCTTCAATGTACTCCCAATTGCCTTTACCCATCAGAAAGTTGGTCATCCTGAATTTCCAAGCATGGAAGTTGTTCTTGTTCAACTTCTCACTGACAAGCCCGCTAAGACCATCATTGTTAGCCATATCTACAACTAATCAGAAACCTGCACAATGTACTCAAATGTCTGCAGAGCGGTACCTAAGACACACAATATGTCACTGCCAGTAACCACAATATGCATACATACACTCAATAACACCTGCAACACTGTTATGCAATGTGTACACAGTCTATATGCTCAAATCTACTGTCTGCACTCCAAAAACTAGAGATCTACAGAAACCCGAAACAATCCCAAGAGCACGTGAACGCACTCTACTCAAAAATGGAGGTCAAAACGTGCCAGAAATGCAAAAATGCCCACAAAATTTCTATGTCAAACACAAGCCGCACACGCTAGTGAAGGAAGCTCCTTAATCTGAGCTTCTTGCCGGCACCTCTTGGATTGCCACAATCAAAGGTGTAGTAGGGCACAAGGGAGAAGAGATGGTGATGCTCTTGCCCTAGATCACTTCTTCCGCTGCTCGTGCTTGCTTCTCACAGCTCCTTAGCCACACCAGGCTCTGATACCATGAAAAGAGAAAGAGGAAGGGAGAGCTTGAGCTCTTGCAAGCACAAACACACACAAACCCTAGAAGAGAGTTCACAAGGAAGGAGGCTGAAATCTTCTTCTTCTTCTTCACCACATAATATAAAGTAATACAAGAGGTCTACAAACATAAAAGAGACTACAACATTGGTAGTGTATGTACAACGGTCAATGGGAAACTGCTAGTGAGTGAGGTGGTAAGATAAGTGTGCCATCACTCTCGGTAGGTAGACCTGTCGGTGAAGTCTAGCTATAGTATCACTGGCAAAGATCCTCGTATCCGCTACCAC
>NC_141074.1:4924223-5249223 GCF_041138505.1 Cibotium barometz
CATACCCATAATAAATAACAATGTACTTTTTAGAAAATGAGCCATTTTTGCTTAGAAATTTGTAATTTTGAATCTATGCATAATTTTACGCTTAAAATAGTTTTTTCTGAACTAAAAACGGGTACCTGGAATGGGTTTAATTAAGCTTTTAAGCCTTTAAATCTGCAAACTTCCGACCTAAAATAGTAACTATCCAGGCGTCTAATCAACGAACGCAACACGCCCCCATGGTCACGGGGCAAGGCCGGACATTTTCGTCAAAAAAGATTTTTGACCCCCCCCGGGCGACGGCGGGCGGTCGGCGTGGGCCCCACCATGGGCGCCGCTCGTGAAACGACCGACAATCCACCCGGGACACCCAAGTATGTACACGACCTAGACCCACCCTCCAGCACACCCCTACACGTACCCCCTCCTCCCAGAACCCTCTATCCACAGGTGTTGCGCTCTCTCTCTCTTGGGGACACCTCCACCCCCATGTGTCACACTTTATCTCTCTTCGAGACACCTCCACCCCCAGATGTCTCACGCCCACACTCTCTCCCGGACACCTACACCACCCACGTGTCACCTTCCCGCACCCGGACGTCCACCCTCCAGCACCTATAAAAGGACCCTCCCAGCCCCCTTCTCCGAGCAAGCCCCCAGCAAGCGCCTAGGTGCAAGCCCTCCCTCAAGCTCTAGGACATGTCCTACACTCTTCTCCCCCCCGTGTGAGAAGACTTAAAGTGTGCTTGTTCTCCAACCCTTGCCTTACTCTTCCCTAGGCCTCCCTAGATGTACACTCTTCTCAAGAGCTCTCCAAGTTAGGGACACCTCTCAAATTCCCCCCCCCTATGCGGTGACTTAAACTTAGGTTAAGAGGTCGTTCCTACCCATAAGCCCAACAAGCTTTTCCTACCCCAAACGGACTCCGTTTTCGAATCCGTTTGAACCAATAGAATTCTCTCTTTTCTCTCCAAGTTCCCAACCTCTTATATTCACCCCGTTCTCTCTCTATCATCTTAAAACTCTAGTGCTCCTATCGCGCCGAAACGCCGCCGAAATGAAGAACCATGCGCTGCCCAAGGAGGGAATGAAGCGAATCGCGTCCCTTCGACTTCGCCCCTCTTGAAGCGAATAGGCACACGAAAACCATAACCAGGTTGGTCATTTAACAAGTTTAAGTAAAATTCTCTCTTATGAAGCTTAATGCAAAGATTCGAAATAATAGAAAAGGAACCAAGGTTAAACCCCTAGTATAGATGGCCTAAAGTACCTTATGGTTACTCTTAAGTAAAGTTATAAGAAAATAATCTTGCTTTTGAATCATTGTCTTTCCAAAATGATGGTTTTTTTTAATATGTGAATTTATTGAATAAAGGCTATGTCCCTTTTTATTGGATACACTACTGGTTTATTGCTAACATGCAGGTACAGCTTCTCCCCCCCCTTAGCTAACTCCGTGCTTGCCTGTGTAGCCGGGCGGAGGATATAGCCAGGCCGGGAGTCGGCCCAAGGCAATCCCCTCCTATGCCACTGGGAATTGGATTTCACCACCAGGGTGATGTATATATGCTGCCTAGTTCTGTGGGTCCAGGCTAGTGCGGTGACTTAACCCCCACCTCATGAGGAGACGTCCCCTCCGAAGGGCGAGAGGGTTTGGTACAAGCGACAGTACCTGAGGGGGTGACAGGACGGCTTGGCCCTCATCGGCTGGCTGACGATGAGGGGAGACGGTCCGTGAGGTTTACCCAGCTGGTTGAGGCTGGAAGATCGAATTCTAGATTTTCGGTGTGGTTGTGGTTGTGGTTGTGATTGGATTGTGGTTATGGTTATGGTTATGGTTTGGACATGAAGTTTGGATTGGAATATCGGCCCGGTTCCAGGGTCTTTGTAAATATTTTTCACTGTAAGTATGTTTGTTGATTTCAATGTTGTGCTAAGGAAGATTTCTTTTAAGGAATCAAGTGTAATTAATTAACAAAGGAATTTGTTTTTAAGTGTTTCACAGTGTGGTAGGACTTAATTAGAAAACAATCGAACGGGTGAGTGTGTGGAAAGTGGGAGAATGGATGCCCTGACGGTACCATTCTAAGGATGGGTGGACCCGATCAGTCGGGTAGCTTTCTACTAGTCGTAACTTACGATACTTAGGGAATAGTAGAGTCCCGAACAAGACTTGTTTTAGGGGACCGAGCCAGTGGCCGTGCCTCATGAAATACGGGGGGAAAAGGCTTGGCTTCCTTGAACCAAGTGTGGGTCTTGTTCCATCTCCACGCACATTCCGTGCTGGGGATTAGAATTTCCTTTAGGATGACTACGCTTCCCCTGCGAGATAGAGTTAGGTCCGTCCGTTTGCTCGTAATCTCGTATTTCTACGAGATCGAGGTGTCGTCAATCGAAAAATAACACGAGACTTAACCGCCTATCAAAAGGATTCCCCCGTCCTACGGGTTGGGGTCCTTACATAGCCTTAATTTTCTTGCCACATTCAACCAGATGGATTTGGTTGAATCAACTGCCCAAGCTCTCTTGCTTCAAGCCAGTCTCCTCGACTAAAGGACTTGGCAAATCTTTAGCTTGTGGGGGAGTATTGCATATGCCCTTGATTGTATTGGAGTGGTGGGATCAAAAGGTTTTATCTCTAAGAGATATTAGCACATGAGATGAAGTTTAAGTAATGGATTTTCGCTCATAATGAGTTGCTCATAGTCTTGTGCTAGGAGATCTAACATGGGGTCGAGGTTGTGTTTTGTCATTTCATGACTTTGATGCTGAGTAGTGGTGGCTGGCTGTCGAGGGATTCCTTGGGGTTGACAGTGTTAGTTATTGTGAAATGAAAAGAGGAAGAGGAAAAATTACTCTCAATCAGTGGTGCATTAGTGTTATCCTTATTTTTATGATCATGTATACTAGATAAATAAGATGTTATGGGACTAAACACTAGGTAGATTTTGTCCTATTCTTCTTCTCTCTTATGTCTATATCATCGGAAAGTGGTGGTGGTTTTTAGTTTAGTTATAAAGAAATCATGAAGTGCATGTAGGTCTTCCTCTAGGAACTATTATGGAGGAGAAGGTGATGGTGTGTATCCCAAGCTTCTACAGAGCATCGTATGGTCAGTACCCTCTAGGATCCTTTTCGCAGGTGACCTGGCACTTCACTCATAGGCCGCTTCCTTGGCCCCTCATCCACCATACTGGAAGCTCATCATTTTAATCGAACGGAGGCTAGTCAAGACCTTGGCTGACCTTTGCCACGCGAGACGTCCTCCTTTGACTCTCTGTCTGGCTATTGCAACATTCTTAAACTCTTATCATTCCATATTATTTCACATTATTCCATATCATTCCATGTCATTTCACATTATTTCACATCATTCCATATCATTCGACATTATTTCATATCATTCAACATCATTCCATATTAATTCACATCATTCTATGTCATTTCACATCATTCCATGTCATTTCACATTATTGTGAAGTTGTAAAGGGTTGGCAGTACTTTGTTTCCAACATAAACATCTGCTTCAACATTTAGATACTCGAATTGAACTTCAATCTTGAGCAAATCAATCCCAACCCTGTGATACAAAACAATGTTTTAGTTTTATCATCACCGAAATTTACTATTTTATGGATGAGGAGCATGTATATACACACTGTCCTGCCAAGGTAAATTTATGCAAAGCCTCCCACATGTGCCAGCAAAGGCTCGGATCATTGTGGCTAAACTATTGGAGAAGGACATCAAATGGCGTGTGCGCAAAGTATATATAAGCCCAGGTGTCCGTATTTCTCAACACCCTCCCTTGGTGCCACATTCCTCGGCTATACTGCAAGGTGGTTGGATGTGAGGTGTTACAACATGTCATCACCCCCCACCACTAGAGAGCTCTTTGGGATGACTAGGTGGAACAAGTCCTAGGGTTCAAGTTCACTTTTTCTTGGAACCTGCTCAACTTTTGAAAAATCCGCCTCAGCTTGAGAGGAGAAGAAATAATGCCACCACTTATTTTGCAAAAAATAGTAATAATTGGATGAAATTCTTGTTCAAAATTTCAATTTCACACGCACAATGCAGCGAAAGAAGGAGAAGCCTGAAATCAGAAGCATTTTTGGGAGTTTACTTACTTTTCACTTCTCTCTCTTAGCTTGAGGAGAAACCGCTCGTTGTCCTCTTCAATATCATGCAGAAGTTTCTGTATTAGCTGCTGCTTTTCAGCAATCCAAGCTTGGCTATGTCCACCTCCTCATGGATGACCATGCCCGTCTCGCTGACAGTGTCGAGGAAACCTTTTCTTAGCCGATCATAAGTGGGCAGCTTCTCCAGGGCTGCCCATTTGAGAGCTTCTTCATCATCGTCGCCCCGACCACTAGAAGGCCTCGAGAAAACACTGTCATCCGTCGCAAACATTCTTTGGCTGGCTGCCCTTGCGTCTCCCCAGACACCAACACCAGCTTCGCTCGAGAACGAGGCCATCTCAAGCAGCTCAGCTACTTGCCACAAATGATGGTGCTAGAGCGATTGATCAGAGGAATGATTTATGACTCTGATTTTCGCAGCGAGTTAGCAGTGTAGACTAATGGAGATGGACTGGTTAGCTACGTGATAGTGAAAATTAGAGACAGAATGCTTCCCATCATAATGTTTACTAGATTGATTAGAGTAGATTAAAGAGAAAGACTAGAAGATCAAGGAGGATTTTACTTAAATGGCAAGAGTACTTGGCCGAGGAGAGACCCTGTGTGCATGCAGAAGGTTTACGTGCTAATCCCCCAAAACCAGAGTAGGAGGTGCTTGCGGCCGCATAATCTTCACACGCGACTCGTGAGTCTGTGTGAAAGAAAGAGAGAGAGAGAGAGAACTCCTTGGGAAGTCGCGCGCCTGTGAACCACCTTTGAAAATTGGTTAAGGCCTAGGTACCTTGTAGCTTTCAAAATTTGAATTCCAAGATAGGTTTGAAAATTTCCTCTCTTGTTTGTCGCCAGAATGAGAATTATATTGAAAACAAAAACAAAAATTGAATGCTGGAAAAACTCAGCCTCTAGATTTTTTGGCCTTTTTTATTCTAGAACCATTGAAGTACCTTTGAGACCCCAAGCCAATAAACACCCATTGTGGAAATTTTGGCCTCCCTTTTTTGACTTCTAGTCATCTTCTAGAAAGATCCTTCGTGGTGTAGACGTTTGACCTCTTCACCTCTAAAAAGGTGGTTCCTTAACCATTGCTCTTCTAGAACGAGCTGGCTTTAAAGTGAAGAATTGGCCATTGCTCTTCTAGAAAGATGCTTCTAAGTAGACTTGGTCATTGAAGAGCTACCTCTAAAGATAAGAATTCGTTTCTCTTTTTGAAAAATGCATATGAAACAATTGATCATTGAGGAGCTGTCTTTAAAGTTAAGAATTCGTTTTTCTTTTTGGAAAATACATATGAAACAATCTTTCAAAGTATTGTTTGTTGACGTTCATTTGAAATTACATGTTAAAGCCTCTTCATACACAAAAATTAATTTCTCATGTTTGAAACATTACAAAGCATTTTTATACATGAATCAATTTAGTACGTGTGAGACATCAAGATGAGTTTAGAAGTAGTTAGTTTTCTTACGTTTAGAACGAAGGTTTCAGAATGGCCGAAGATTACTTCCATCCTTCAACAACCATGTATCCACACCCATTTAATAACCCCTTCATGTGAATCAAATTAATATAGTGTATACTTTGCAAGTGAAGAGGACAAAACTACCAATTTAAATGATTTCTCGTTTCATGTGACGACATTTGGGGAGACACTTGAGTTCTTCCTTGCCATGCCTATTAGTATATCAAATTAATAACGTGCTAGTAATTAATGTGCCCAACCACAGGACTACACTTTGTTGTGCCATGGAAAGTGAGTCACATTCGGCATAGCGAAGGTGTTACCAACAACCATATGAGCTTCTAGTAGCCCATCTTTCAATCTCATCATCTATTGTCTTTGTCCTCGTCACTGGATCCGATTTCAAGCTATAAATAAACCTGAAAGCATCAATAGAGGACCCCTCTAGTCATATATATTCTGTAAACAAACATGAAAGCACCCTAAGAGGACCCATATGTTGGACTATATATAGCTCACCCTAGCTTGACCTAGATCTCACCTATATATACCTATTTACTATCAATAATATACATCACTTTAGGAGCGATGTCGCATGTACCTCTCTTTCTCTTTTGCTGTTTATCATATTTGTCAACATGGTATCATAGCGAGTTACCCTTTCAACAACGAAGAATATTGGTTTGAACAATTTGGACGTTTCTTTTTTGAATAATTTATGGATTTTGTAGGTTTCTTTTAGTAATAATCTATGTTTATCTGTGTAAGTATCTATGATTTTGCATAAAACATCAATTTTGTCCTTGTTGTGTATTGAAACAAGTTGCAAGATTTTGAGCCCCTAAGTTTACTAGAACTTTTTGAGGGCTTTTTGATCCGCATTTGAAGATTTCGTTGACAAAGTGCCCTCGATTTTAAATCAAAGATCTTTGAAAACGGAGTTACAGGGCAAAAGTTATGATTGTTTTACTGTTAATGCAGTTCTTTCATGTTCTGAATGCACCATCGTGCAAAAGTTTCTTGAGCTTTTTTCACTCATTATTTTTGCCTTGGATCGCTATTTACGACAACCGTATGCCCTTTTACATATATGCTTTGGGCACTTTTTCCTATTTTTTAACATATTATTCTTTCTGTCCCGAAAAGCATTAATACTGCTATTTTGGTGAAGTTCATTTTTATTATCAAGGCTTTTTTTAGCCTCATATATTATTTGTGTCTCGAAAAGCATTAACACTACTATTTTGGTGATGTTCGTTTTTCTTACCTTTTATTATTCACACATTTTTTATCTTCATCGCGCTCTCTCCATGGTGAATATTGCTCTTATTAAAGGTTATTCTTTTGGTCAGGGTTCTATTCCTATTTCTCAAGGACATGGTTTTTCTAGTTGGAAGGCAAAGATGACTTTGATTCTTTAAGGTGACGATCTTTCTGACATTGTATATAGATATTCTCCATGTCCTCAGTGCCCTATTGATGTTGCTCGTTCACCTATTACTAATGGGAAGTTATTTATTGATTGGCAAATACTTTCATCCGAATGGACAAAGAAAGATAAGGCTGCTTACGGTATATTTTGTCTGCTTACGGTATATTCTGCTACATTTATAGTGGATTTTGGTGCCACTAGTAACATGACATATCAGGCTCAATGGATTCATAATTATCATACCTTACCAATCAAGAAGATGGTTTATCTTTCTGATGATACTACATGTCAAGTTATGGGTATTGGTGATCTTTACTTGGGAACACACTCCTTTACTCGAATTTTGCAAGGTGTCATGTTCCTGATCTTGAAGGCAATCTTTTATTAGTTTCTGGTCTTGTGGATCTTGGTTTATTTCTTGGTTTTGACCATACTCAATGTCGACTTGAGAATGGCAGAAAGCTCATAAATCCTTGCTTTTTACAAAGACTATTGACCCATAGCTAGAGAATCTCTGAAAGTTTGCTGAAAAGTTATTTACATTGATTGAGTCCTGCGAGAACTCATTGCCCCTTGTACCATTGCAATCCCGCTTTACAATGACACCTGGCCAAAATCCCTCATCTGAAGATTGCACATAAGTTATGTGTCAAGAGCATGACCAGTTCCAAGCATAGATCTCTTGACCCTTTATCCAAGTGCCTCATACATAACACATGTAGGCACAACACAATCTTCAAAAGATTTCCACATACATGTGACCATTCACATCACATATTTCATATATTGCCAACATCACCATTTCAAGATGACTCTTGATCTCATGAAAACCTGCTTTCAGATTCCAACAACTCACAAAAGCAAAAATAACATATGGCGTATATACATCATCATGTAATTTCCAAAAGCTTCATGTTCACAAAACTAAGATCCAATCAATCATTCTGTTGTTACAAGGTTCCAGAATCAAAACCACCTTAAACTTTGGAACATTCAAACTCCCAAACTCTCAAATTCAAGAAAAACTCTCCAATCTCTAAGGCCATAAGCATTAAGGCTTTTACCAAGAGTTTTTATTTTTGAGGTAATTAAAGCCTTAAAACTAAAACCTTTACCAGAAATCAAATTCATAAAAAGGCTTATCTCTGTTTCAGAAAAACCGAATTTCATGTCATCTCCATGAGCTTCTACGTCGAATTCTCTCCTTGCATGAAATCGGGTAGCAGTTCGCTTCATATTTGAAAATTTTTAGAAAGCATATCACTAAATGAAGCTTCTATTACTCTCCAATTCTAACTCCTACAAGGCTTGAACAGAAGCTATAATCCCAAAGCAAGATAATCTGCAAAAATCGAGCTCTGGTTTTTTTTCCTCCCCTTTTTTGCACACTTCTCCCCTTCAAAAATGCATCGCCTCCTTATTTCTGATTTTTCCCGCAAGGAATTCGGGCCGAATTCCTTTTGTAGCCCAAAACTCGCGTTTCCCAAAATGAAAATACGTTGTGCCTCCTTTTTTTGCTTAAAATTTGGATATTCTTTTTTTTTTTAATGCCTTCGTATTTTTCCCATGCAAGACGCCACCTTGACCTGCGGGCTATACTGTAAACCAGCTACCTCTTAAGAGGTTCAATTAGTCCACTTCCTCCATCTTACTGCCCTCTGCATCAGCATCGTCTTCAAGAGGCAGCATGTCTGCATCAAAATCTGCCGAGGCAGAAGCATCATCATTTATACTCAAGCCCAGCTTTAACATCCTGTGAATCCTTCCTCCAAAGGTGTTGGGGTTCTCAAGGCTGAATCCAGAGGTAAGAAGCGCAGTTTTATGTAGTAGTAGGATTAAATCTTTCACAGACTTATCATTCTTATCAGCTTCAGACCTCTTTAGTTGGAGACACAAGTTTCTTGCCATCATACTCCTTAAGCTGTCCAACTGCATATTTATCCATTGCATCAACCAAAAAGAGTACCTCATAGCCCTTTTTCTTCAGACGCTCAAGGAAAGGAGAATTTTCCACAGCCTTCTTACTTTCGCCAGTGATGCAATAGATGTCACTCTGCCCATCCTTCATACGTGTAACATAGTCTTTAAAACTAGTCATATCGTCACCACTTTTAGTAGAATGATAACGTAGGAGGTCGGCAAGCTTTGCCCTGTTGGAACTATCCTCATGGATTCCAAGTTTAATGTTCTTTCCAAAAGACTCATAAAACTTGTGAAAATCCTCCTTGTTCTCTGTAATCTCTGTAAACAGCTTGAGGCACTTCTTAACAAGATTTTTCCTTATAACCTTCAGGATCTTGTTTTGCTGCAGCATCTCACGGGAGATGCTCAAGGGCAAATCTTCTGAATCAACCATACCTTTGACAAAGCCAAGGTACTCGGGAATCAACTCCTCACTCGCTTCCCTCAGTAACTACTCTTGCCATCTTTGCAGCTGTTGATGTTCTCAAAGCCTCTTTTTGAAGCTCTTCCTTTAAGCTCTTAATACTTAGAAGATCTGCCTCATACTGTGCAAGGACGAGCTCACAAGCCTTCAGCTCTGCCTCAGCTGCCCTTAGTCCTTCTTCCTTCAGCAATGTAAATGTTTCCTCTGGTGATGTAACCTTGGCATTCTCTGCATTGCTAGCATCTTTTAAAGCTTCTACCATCCCAGAAGAAACGTTCATAATGCCATTTTGCATGGATGCATCTTCAACCATATTATCTACTCCCTCTCTAGAAGTGATCAGTTTTGCTGGTCCTTCAGTCTTTCTTGTGCCTCCATCAAGATCAAAAACTGCAACTAATCCCTCTTTCTTGTCAGCCCTATAAGAAAGTGATGCTGCTTTTGGTTCATTGATAATTCGTGCTACCTCAAGGTTCACCATAAGCATAAAAACTTCATGATTCACACCACACTTATGTACAGAGGCATCGAGAGACCTGGCTCAGCCTCAGCTCATCTTATTGAACCTCATTTACAATATGAACATATGTACATAGGCATCATAAAATGACTCAAGTCATGGCACTTAATCCCATGCATCTAGATTTATATTTAATGGCCTCACATGCATGGTTTCACACCATAGACATGCCATGGAACGACAACGTTATACCTCATGCACGTTCATTTTTTAAGGTATAATGAAGGGTGATCTGACATGGGTTTTACATACCTCATAAGCTCGCCCATCTTATAAATACATTTTTTAAAACTCTTATTTGCACAATGGTTAATGCTAGTAGGTAGTATGAACTGCGCACATAAGAGCACATGTATGTATGGTTTATGCAAGTTAGAATGCTTACTTCAATAATGCGTCAAGACTTGCATTGCTCAATCCATAAACTGTTTGTATATTGAGTAGTTCAAGTGAAGCACGTAAAATAGAGAATGTGCACCCTTCAAAAACCGGTGTCAATGAAGCCTTGTAAAGATGCTCTTGTTCCATATCATCGTCGTCCATACCTTTAGGATCATCCCTAAAAAGATACCGCACCATATCATCAAACACTTCCTCTTCCACAACTTCGTGGGGTGCAGGGCTATTGTCATCCCTTTCCCACTCATCTCTGACAATAGATCCCAAAGCTCCAGCATCATCTCGTCGACGCTTTGCGTGCTCTTGCCGCGCATAAGGCACCATGTTAGGGTGTCATACTGCATCCTGCTTCAATTAGAGTATATATATTACAACTCCATTAATTTAATTTGGATACCATGAGTCATTTGAATACTATCAATTTACATCTACTCACCTCTAAACCTGTTTGATTCCATTCTCCATACATGGAGATGTGATTCAAGGTAATTTGACGCGCTCGTACAATGCATTCTTGACATCGATTACATATACACTCGATCCTTTGTCCCAACCACACATCGCGATTACGATGATGCATTGTCTCATCCTAACCAGAACTGCTTGAGGAGGTTGATGACATCCTATGTACAAAAGAGAACACAAAATCATAATCAGTTTTCAATTAAACTATAAAAATCGCATGTATAAACGCGGCTATATCCTCAAAATCGCATGTATCAACGCGGCTACATCCTAAAAAATGCATGTATCCACGCGGCTATTTCCTAAAAATCGCGTGTATAAACGCGGCTAAATTTCAAAAATCGCATGTATAAACGCGGCTACATCCTAAAAATCACATGTATAAACGCGACTGATTAATTTTAAATGCAAATATACACGCGCTTTTACATGCGAGGACCTGTCCATACCTAAAAATAACCCGCCTTCTCCAAATAAACATTTTCAAACTCAAGATTTGCTCTCCTTCGTCGCCGCCTCTTCCAACAGAGCACTAAACCTAAGTGCAAGGAGCAGACAAGGAGAATACACGGGTGAAGGAAACCAGCCAAAAAGAAGACTCACTTTTTCAGAGGTGAGTCAGTTTGTCCTTTGTCCTGTCTCTTTCCTTCCATTTGTTTATGCTATTGTCTCTTTCCTTTATGCGTTTGTCTCCGTCCTCCTTCTCTGGTTGCCATCTGGTGCATCTGGTGAACGATTGTGACAAGGGGCGACAGTAGGATTTTTATAAGGATGATTTGTCGGAGGTCAGTCAGTCGCTTTTAAATTTTTTTTTCGCACACGACTGTGTTTCACCCATACTATGGTCTTAGAGCTAATAGGTGGCTTGGATGATGGTATTTGTGTTTGTGATGAATACAAGTATGATATCATGATGACTTATCTCTCAATGTGAGTCAAGAGACAGTCCATGATGTACATGAGGATGGTGATAGTCATGCATGCAATAATGTGTGTGTAACCTTTGAAGATAACCACACAAGATGGATGCTGTGGTGATAGTGATGTAGTTTTTGAAGAGTTGTAGGAGGATAACTCTATAGTTTTGAGTGTTGTTGAAGATGTGAATTCTCTAGATAGTGATGTCAGTTTGATGGTGGAAAATCATATGTGCTAGCTTGCATTTGTGCTTTGATGCAATCATGTATATACTTTTATTTTTGCAGATTCTTTATGGATATTCCAGGTCCTTCATCCAATCCATTTGCGTACAGCAATTGGCTGATGGAGATGTTAAATCATTTTGGGCACCATCTTGGTCCTTTTGAGCTTACAGAGTACATGTATGCCCATCCCCCTTCTTCCATACCTGGTATCTATACCCCGCCCGCGAGTATCCAGGGCACTCCACCGCCGTCTATGCCTGCGAGTCCGACGAGATGGCATGCAGCTTCTCCTCTTCCATGCCCACCGAAGAGACACTCCACCCGCAGAGCAGTAGGAAGAGTGGGAGTGGAGGATGCGGCGGGTGCTTTGGTGGGGGAGATAGTAGGTCACGCGGTGAGAGAGGAGATAGAGGGAGAAGAGTTAGAGGAGACAGTGAGGATGAGGAGGAGATGAGAGAGGTGGAGGGAGTGATCTACTATGATGTGACGGATAGGGGCGGGATAGTGATGGATGCGAGGGGGAAAGAGGTAATGGAGTACATGCGTGGGGTAGTATCAAACTTGTATAGAAATTGTTTTATTAGATTTAAAGATCAAAATAGCCGATTAGTTGGGGAGGTGATAGAGGCTGTACATAGTCGGTACCCCAATCCCCCACATGCGACATTCTCAGATGTATGGGGAAGGACGCGAATAAGGGAGATCTTAAGTAATAAAAGATCTCACCTTAAGAAACTCGCGTACGATGATGGGCTAAATGTAGCTGCGGGTGGCTATCTTGTCGAGAAACCTGCCACTGCACACAAACGTGAGTGGAAGGAGGTAAAGAAACAAGCAGAGGGTGGCGTGAAGAGCAGGCAACATGTGGAGGCACGACCGATCCAGATGGAGACCATTGGATCTTCGCATTTCGGATCTGACGACGTCGAGTCATGGGAGGCAGAGTTCGTAAGTATCTTGCCACTTTATTTGATTGTTTACTTAATTCATTGATTCTATGATTGTTTTAATCTTTCAAATTGTGTTGATTATGACAAAGCGACGGGTTACAGGGAGGAAGCCCACAGCCCACGATACTGGGTATGCTCGCCGGCATAGCAGAGGTGACACGTGGGCCCTCTTCAGAGTCGAGGGACGTATTACGAACGCGCAGTTTGAGATGGCCATGAGACCATACGGTCGACAGATACTTGAAAACTCTAAACCAATGATTTTGGTTTATTGAATTACATATATATATACTTATATACTATATATTACTTGAAGAGGCACAAGCTGCTGATGATCCACCCGCCACCACTGCAGAGGGTGGACGTGAGCACTACTCATCAAACATTCCGACCGATGTGAGCTCATCTGATCATGGAGGGAGCACTGAGTCATCATCTGGGTGTGAGTAGTACTCAGACTTATAGTATCACATTCCATATTGAGAATGTGGTTGTATATATATTTTTGTAATTGAAGCCATGGGCTACTTCCACATATGGACTCCCTTGTATATACATATACACATAAAATTTTGATAGTAATATTGAATTGTGAATCGATAGTATTGCATTCATGTCTGTCTTGAATCGTGTATTGACAATGTATGCATTCATGTCGTTCTTGTCTTAAATCTTCCTCGTGGATGGTCCAATGCACCCAAAGAAAAAATCCAGAGTGTTATTGGGTGCTGGAATGTTGGAACAGCATTCAGGTACCAAATAGCACTCTCTGGATTTTTTTTTTTTGCTCTTTGTTTGCGTGTATAGACGTGTCAACTCTGTAAAAAGTTGCATGTATATATGCGAATAATCTGTGAAATATGCGTGTATAGGCGCATCAAATCTGTAAAAGTTACGTGTATATACGCGGATAATCTGTGAAATACGCGTGTATTAGCACAGCTAAAATGACAAAACGCAAGTATACACCCTCGTATCAGCACGTCTAAGCGCAGTTGACTGACAGAACGCGTGTATATGCCCGTGTATCAACGCATCTGACGATTCCTGTACACGCGCTTTTACACGCATGTCTGTGGCCGTGAGGATACACGGGCCCGCTACTTTTTTTCACAAGCCATTTTTAGTGGCTAGGAGCGCGGGTATGAGCCCGATCCCTTGTAGTGTACCACTGGCCATATACTATATGAGGTGCTTGGATTGCAAAAGAATTAACATCAATCCAAGTCTTAAATGTCTAGGCTCTTCCTAGAAGCTTGGCCACATTTCCTCGATGTGCTCATCCATCTTCTATAGAAATTATTTGGATAAGTAATCATATGGATATCACTTTCGCAAGCCCGCGGAAGTGGGCTAAGGGTGTTGGAGGTGATCTCCTTCTTCAAGATCCCTCGCTCCAAGAAGTGCCCATGCCTGCATGCATGGTCATCTCAGAAGAGCGCAGTGTAAAGAAGACCATTGATCTGTAGCTATAGCCACTCGTGGAACGTGCCCAAGCAAGCCGTTGTCACGGGCAACTTCGAAGATTAGAACACCAACTACATGTAATGTAATCAAATACATGATTTTTTTCCATCTCATTCTTCTTTTTGAGAATCATCCATATGGCAAGGAATAAAGCATTTCCTTCACAAGACTCGCCACTCAATAATTTTGCTTTGTTAGATAAGTCATCCTAACCCTATCCTAGTAAGGCTTGTTGTCAAAGCAATCATAAATAATAGAGGATATTGGACAATGAAATGTGAAAGAATAGCTCAAAGATTCACGGTGGTCCTACGACAAATAAAAGAAATGTGAGAGCATTGCTCAAATTTGGAACCTACAAATTTTAAACTTTAATGCAAACCCATCTTTACAAATAAAAGAAAGAAGGCCAAGGTATTCTCAAGGCCTTTAAATGCGGTCCAAGGTATTCTCAATAATGGATTTCACTTGAAGAGACCAAGGTATTCAAACGATCATGACAAGTTGAAGAGACCAAGGTATTCATACGACATACGACGTGGTCCTACCACAAGTTGGAGGACTCCAAAGCCCAAACCAAACTTTAAAGACTTTCGGAAGGACTTCCATGTCAAGTTCTACGACTTTGTAGGCCTTAAATTTTGAATTCCAAGGAAGGCTGGTTGAGGAATGTTTCACGACAAAATAGCCCCATATTATTATTATGATGAATTGTCATATAATGTGTTTAAGTAGCGATGAATTGTGTAATAGAGTACATGGGTTTCTCTAATAAACCATCTTTTACGTCTAGGTCAATGTTCCAAGCTAGGTGTTGAAAATACGTTACGATTGAAAAAGAGAGTCGTCATAGAAAACAGCCCCATATTATTATATTATATTGCGGATGAATTGTGTATAATAATATAATATATTATTATTACGGAAATGCTTACAAACGCAACAGCTCCGCCAAAGGTGTATATATACCGCAACTGATCAACCGGCGATGGCAAACGTAGTTGTAGTAGACGAGTCTGAGAGAGAGAGAGAGAGAGTGAGTGTGAGTGTGTGTAAAAGAGAGATCACAGAGACACTAGTCTCGAGAGGGCACTAGTATATAGGAGAGGATGGCACACTACGCTGCTTCTGCTAGCTTGCAACTCTTGCTTCTTCAACCGTCTGGCAGGACAAGACTAGAGCTTCCTCAGTACCCAACATCCATGACGAGATTAGGCAGGAGATCGTGTGCGGAGATGGCCGTGTTTAAGCAGCTGCTGAAGCGCCAGTGCGCTCCTTCGAACCTCCACAGTACATTACCTCGTATTACCAGGCGCGACGCAGTCCCCAGCTGCGTCTCAGCGCCGCCATTTAATGGGACGTTGCTGCCGCAGCAGTACAGAGAATGTAAGCGAGCTGTCGCTGTTTTTACGTGTAGAAAATTAGTTTGTTATTACAGTACTTATATAAGTGTGTCGAATACATTTGCTTGTCGTAATTGGCAGCAGCAGCTGCAACCAAAGATCGATTGAGGGTGCTAACTACGTGGGCAAGCCCATTCGGCATGCGCGTGTTAGTAGCGCTGCACGAAAAGGGGCTGGAATTCGAGTATGTGGAGGAGGTGCTGAGGAGCTTCAGCCCTGAGGTGATCACATCGAACCCCGTCCACAAGAAGATACCGGTGTTGATCCACAACGGCAAGGCCTTGGCCGAGTCTCGTATCATCGTAGAGTACACTGACGAGCAATTGCCAGCCTCCCGTCCTGGTACGAGAGGCGATCTCATGCCGGCCTCAGCGTGGGATCGCGCCCAGGCTCGATTTTGGTCCGACTTTCACTCAGGTGAATGATCAATATTTTGGCTGGCTGCGATCAATATGATGTGTGCGAGTACGAGTATGAATATATTATATATCTGTGTAGTGCTGCAGCAGCTGCTGCGTTGTGTAATTAAGGAATTAGTTGTGGTGGTACCGGATCTGATCATAAATGCATGATGATGACACAGTTTTGCCCGGACGCCCACGACATCCTGGTGACCGATGGAGAGAAGCAGCGCATAGCAATCGACAAGACCATCCGGCACTTGTTTCACATAGAGGGTGCGGGGGCAGGGGCATTTTTTTCACGGCGATCACATGGGCCTCATGGATATCACTTTCGTGGGTTTTCTGCAGTGGCTGAGGGTGTTGGAGGTGATCTCCACCTTCAAGATCCCTGGCCCCAACAAGTGCCCATGCCTCCATGCATGGATGGAGGCCGTCTCACAAGAGCTCAGCGTAAAGAAGACCATTCCGAAGCTGCAGCCGCTCGTGGAACGTGCCCGGGCAAGCCGTTGTCGCCGGGACTTCGAAGACTGGAAGAGCAACTACGTGTAATTGTGTAATCAAATCCTCTTCTAAACCCTTTCTTTGAGCCTGATTGACACCTGAGCAATAACTTTAGAAAATAATGAGTTAACCACTGATACCAAATGCTCTAAATGCTCTGATACTAGGTGTAAGACCCCTACCCTGTAGTTTAACTGAAAGACATGCAGCGGAATAACGACTATACAAGATAGAGCGACTTCCTCGGGGCCTCACCTATGAATGTCCGAGCAAGGGACTAGTCTGGCGGCTCTTCCAAAATGAAACCTGAAAAAACTTTCCTCGTCCAGAAAGCATAGGCGATTCCTCCAGGAAAATCTTCTAATGAAAATTTATCTAATAGGGTCAAGAACCTTAACTATCTTTTGTATTGCGACCGAACCCGTGGGTCACATGGCCGAATGAAAGGAGAAACTTGCACTTGGTTCATAGAGATCAACGCTTTTTTTCCCTCAAGTGAGGCACAGTCCCGTTGATTCTTTCCCATAGAACAAGAATTATCCCATGATATTTTTCAACTATCGTAACTTGAACAGAATTGAACTTTGTTGTAGGAATCCACCGATCCAGCTAACCCCAACCACCCCATGGGTTAAACAACCGTCCAACCCCTGCATTGGTGGGATCCCTCTTTATAAAAATATCGTTGTGTTTTGTCCTGTGTACTACGGAAAAGAGTACGCACGCCCCCTAGCCGCCACTCATGCGAAAATATTAAATAAACACACCACTTATGTACCCAATATGAAATTGCCTTTTCTCATTCAACTATTTTCAAGATAGAATTGTAATAAAACCACAATGTTTCGATCATAATCCTCAGTATTCAAGTTCCAGGATCCAAGTTCAAACTTTTCTAATTTCTATCCATAAAATCCATATGGACTCTCCATTGAAGACCAGCTAGATCAACCAAGGAGATCTAGTTTACCAAAAAGGAACCATGGACTCATCCGTTGATGACCATCAAGGTCAACTAACCAAATCCAGGCCCATGTTCAGAAAACAACTCCAACTCAATATTCCATTTCTTCCTAGATGCACGTGTGGGTATCCTCGGCGACCCAGAGCCCGAGCACCGTATGGTTAATATCCTCTAGGATCCTTTTCGCACGTGACCTGGCACTTCACCCATAGGCCGCCTCCTTGGCTCCTCATCCACCATACCGGAAGCTCCATTTTAATTGAACCGAGACTAGGTAAGACCTCGACTGACCTTGCCACGCGAGACGTTCTTCTTTGACTCTCCGTTGTTGCAACATTCTCAACCTAGGTCCACGACCACTTTCCAGAAGATAGTCAAAATGCTTCCTCCAGCATTCTTGACATAAAACAATCCTTAAAAATAATACATTTTTCAAGTAAGATTTCTATCTTTACACATCATTTCTCATCATTCCATATCATTTCACACTATTCAACATCAGTCCATGTCATTTCACATTATTTCACATCAGTCCACATCATTCTACATTATTTCACATCATTCAACATCATTCCACATTAATTCACATCATTCCACATCATTCTGATCCAACCACGGGACTCTAAATGATTCGGGTGCAATCAAGGCCTGTGGGGTTCACCTAAAAATATGGAAGTATACCATGTGAGTTCAAGTGAAGGGGTTATTTAATAGGTAAATTTACAAAAATACAGTTACATAAGGGGTTTTTTTAATCACATTTGAAAAAAAAAACCGTAAGTCCATAAAGAAAAAGGACTCATTTTATTCATGAAAAATTCAGATACCCCTTGAACGCATGTGGTAATATGCACGTAAAATATCATTTCCATTTCTGATCATAAATAATCGTCACGCGCCATGCGTCAATAAATTTTTGTGAGTACGACTCTCTTCTTTTGTCCCCGATGGTTGTCTTTGGCCATTTTGAAACCTTCGTTCTGAACATAAGAAAACTAACTACTTCTAAACTCATGTTGACATTTCACACATAAGATATTGATTCTTGTATAAAAAAAGCTTTATCAGAAAATCACTACTTCTATACTCATTGTAATGTTTCAAACATGAGAAATTAATTTTGTGCACGAAGAGGCTTTAACATGTAATAAAATTGATATTTTAAAACTCATATTTATGTTTTATACATGAGAATTAAATCTTGTATAGGAAAAAGCTCTTGCATAACAAAACACGTTATAAGACAATCAGCAACTTTACCGCCTGTGAAAAGCTTGGAGAGAGGACATTCTTAATGAACAAGTGATAAGCTTTACTTGTAATTTTGTACATGCCAAAGATTATTGTGAATATATTGGACTAAGTTCTTTAATGTGTGTGAGCGAGTGTTTGGCTTTTAATTATTACTTTATGATAACTTCCTCACTTTCATATAATGTACATATATATTAAATGTAATCTCACATGTATTATTTTTTTTGGAAAGTATATATTATATTATAAAAGGGCTATTACATCAAGAGCATCCTTTCATCTCTCAATGGACTGAATACTGTGCAGAATCATCAAATGTATAAGGTTAACTTTTGAAGATCAAAGGAATATTACATATATTATTATTCAAAGTATGAATGAGCTTCTTTAACTCATTATTTTCTAAAGTTATTGCTCAGATGAGCTTCTTTAACTCATTATTTTCTAAAGTTATTGTCAATCAGGCTCAAAGAAAGCGTTTAGAAGAGGATTTGATTACACAATTACATGTACTTGGTGTTCCAGTCTTCGAAGTCCCGGCGACAACGGCTTGCCCGGGCACGAGCGGCTGCAGCTTCGGAATGGTCTTCTTTACGCTGAGCTCTTGTGAGACGGCCTCCATCCATGCATGGAGGCATGGGCACTTGTTGGGGCCAGGGATCTTGAAGGTGGAGATCACCTCCAACACCCTCAGCCACTGCAGAAAACCCACGAAAGTGATATCCATGAGGCCCATGTGATCGCCGTGGAAAAGATGCCCCTGCCCCCGTGCTCCTGCATCATGGACCATTTTCAGGGCACCCTCTATGTGAAACAAGTGCCGGATGCTATGCGCTGCTTCTCTCCATCGGTCACCAGGATGTCGTGGGCGTCCGGGCAAAACTGTGTCATCATCGTGCATTTATGATCAGATCAGCGATGCATGTCACGGCCACGGTACCACTACAACTAATTCCTTAATTACACAACGCAGCAGCTGCTGCAGCACTACACATACATATAATATATTCATACTCATACTCGCACACATCATATTGTTCGCACATGCATGCAGCCAGCCAAAATATTGATCATTCACCTGAGTATCCACAAATATTAATTACACGACGCAGCCAAAATATTGATCATTCACTTGAGTATCCACAAATATTAATTACATTCGCACATGCATGCAGCCAGCCAAAATATTAATTACACGACGCAGCAGCTGCTAATATATTCATACTCGTACTCGCACACATCATATTGATCGCACATGCATGCAGCCAGCCAAAATATCCACAAAGTCGGACCAAAATCGAGCCTGCGCGCGATCCCACGCTGAGGCCGGCATGAGATCGCCTCTCGTACCAGGATGGGAGGCTGGCCATTGCTCGTGAATGTACTCTACGATGATACGAGACTCGGCCAAGGTGGATCAAGAGCGGTAACTTCTTGTGGACGGGGTTCGATGTGATCACCTCAGGGCTGAAGCTCCTAAGTGTGTCTTGTTGCGTTTGTAAGCCTTTCCTATGAGTACGACTCTCTTTTTCAATCGTAAGGTATTTTCAACACCCAACTTGGAACATTGACCTAGACATGCACTCTATTACACAATTTATCGCTAATAAACACATTATATGACAATTCATCATAATAATAATAATTTTGTCATGAAACATTCCTCAACCAGCCTTCCTTGGAATTCAAAATTCAAGGCCTACAAAGTCATAGAACTTGACATGGAAGTCCTTTTGAAAGTCTTTAAAGTTTGGTTTGGCCTTTGGAGTCCACTAAAAGCTTGAAATTTCAGCACTCACCCCATGTTTCTTCAACTTGTGGTAGGACCACATCGTTTGAATTGTAACCCTACCTTGGACTGCATTGAAAGGCCTAAAGAATACCTTGGTCTCTTCAAGTGAAATCCATCCAAGGCGTGGGCCCTTGTTGGAGTGAGGGATCTAGAAGGAGATCACCTCCAACACCCTCAGCCCACTGCAAAAAGCCCGCGGAAGTGATATCCATATAATTACTTAGCCAAATAATTTCTATAGAAGATGGATGAGTATATTAATCAAATATTCTAAAGGTGAACTCTCAAGGCTAAAAGGACACATTGTGGGGATAAACAATGAAAAAGCAAAGTCACCTAGTAAAGGGAAAGTAAGAAAGACCACAAAGGATGATAAGGTGGGAGTTATTATTCTAGTGTCTAGAGGGTCTAGAAATTAGTAAGGTGTTTATGATACTTAAGAAAATCCGAGGGCCAAAAATTTAATTAAAGGAGAATTAAAGAGGGCCAAACAACACTTGACAAGAAGGTAGACATGGAAGATGTTGTAAAGAGGTTTAAGATTGAAAGATAATATTATTTATCTGAGGCACTTTGAATCAAGTTTAAGTGAATATGCACTCACCAAGGACAACTATACATTTGGGACGTTGACTTGAAGAAAATGTATAATGATGTATGTGATGAGTGGGCAAGGACTAAACGCAGTAAGGCAAAGAAGTCAATTTTTTTGCCTTAAATATTCAATTTCTTTACATTAAATAGTCATTTTTAAGATGATAGATAAATTCAAGGAGGTACACAATATACTTTTCCATGCAAGAGTCATGCCATGGGAGGTATGTGAGGTGGCTGAGAAGTTTCAATTGCTCACACAAGCAAGAGCTACAATTGGGAGAAGATTGGGCATCATCTTCTTCAATAGGAGGATAGAGCTTCTCATCCAAGGTGTCTAAGATTTTGTACCTTTTCCAAAAAAAATAGATGAGTTGAACTCGATGGATTGTATGTTTCCTATTATATTTTTGAAATTTGACCTTGGGTTAATAGGCCACCTTCTTAATGCATTGCAAGGTGTATTATAACATTGTGAGAAAGAATCATGTTAGAATGGAGAAGCTACAATAATAATGCACAAAAGGGAAAACATAAACAACTCATAAAGTCCCATGATATAATGGTTCTTAGAGCGTATATGTATAGTTTGGAACGCAATGAAGCTCCACATAGAGAAAACAAGCTACATGCAATTGATGAAAAGCTCATTGAAGAAGATGATTCAAGTGAAGAGGATTTAAGAATCCGATAAGAGAGTCCTTTTATACAATCGATGTTTTTTATTGTGGGCTTGAGATCTTCATTAAACTTGAAGAGGCCATATTGTGCACTTCACACTAAATCAAATGAAGGTGATATACTACAAGTTGAATGTTCAAAGGTGGTTGAAAGCAACATAGATATTGTAAAGTGGGAAGAAGGGTTATAAATTGAAGAAAAATAAGAGTCAACCATGAAGCACTCTCTAGTGAAAGAGGAAATTTATGATGAGGAATTACTAGTAAACATAGAAATTGTGGCCTTAAAGACTGTGGTGGCAATTTATGATGAGGAATTACCATCAGACATAGAAATTGTGGCCTTAAAGAATGTGGTGGTAGAGCAAGAAGAATCTCAACAACATTATCATAGAAGAACCTCTCATGTGTTCTAGCATAGTGTAAAGCAAGAAGATGAGAATGGAATGCCAACGGTGAATTGTAAGGAGAAAGAACCTCTTCACAAAGAAACATTAACAACCCCTACCATTGATGATTACCAAAACCTCTCTGAATTTCGAGAATCTTGATGGAAACTTTCTTGTATTTCGTAGCTCAAAAATGTTTGTGAGTGCTTAAATTTTAAAAATACATTTAAAATTAGATGTATAATTTTGTTCATAAATAGAACATTATTCAATTTGAATGTAAAATATTTAAATATTCAGCTGTATGATTTTGTTCAGAAATAGAACATTCTTCAATTTGGATGTATGTGGATACTCCACACTTCTACTAGAGAAAATGGGTCATATTATTATTAGTTATTGTTATCCTAGTATTTAGTATTAAATTTCAAATCTTTCTAACAATTGAATAAATTGTTAGCCTATTTTAAAGCTTTTTAACAATTGTGGTTGATTGAATGATTACTCCACACTTTCTCAATTCACTAGTTTGTAGTTGTTTATCAACATTCCAATTGTTTTGTAGCAATTAAAAGAATTCAAGTAGAGTATACATTCAAGTAGATAATGCTCTATGCTTTAACTTATAATGTAGAACATTTACCTTAATGCTATATTTTTTTTGTGATAAATATATCATAGCATACAAGTATACATAATGCTAGATTTTATTTGTCATAAAACATTTACATTAATGATAAATTTAATTTGTGATAAATCATAGTAGACAAGTATACATAATAATTCTCTTACACTTAAATACGTTAAATAAGATTTTTGTATACCTTGTAACATCTTTTAAGTGTATTTTCTTGATGTGACAAGCAATATTTCTTCACAGACTGCACTCACTATCAAGAAAAGATTTATATTCACTTAAATGGATTACTTTTACATAGGACTAGAAAGATGCAAGAAAGAACATTAAAGCCACACATTATGACAAATTACAGTGAGTGGATAGGTATTTAGCATGGTTGTGTTGAAATTTTACTAAACATGAGTCAATATTTTAAGTTGGGAACTTGGTCTATAGCTAGATTGAAGAATGTAGAGGAGATGCTCATGATATTGCAAACTTAATGCCATGTTTTTTGCAAGATCAAAGAATTAAAAGAGGATAATTATTTCATGATAATTAGTGCCAAGTTTGCTTTAAGAGAAGAGGGCATTGATGCGTAAGAGAGCTCAAATTCAAGTTATGCAAGGGCAGCTACAAAACAACAAGAGAGAACTCGTAGGACCCTATGTGAAACTCAAAAATGACCTCCAAATTGAAAAGGGATGGCTAAAAGGGAACAGTAGAGGTCTATGATAAAAGGCTCTTGGACTTAGAATCACAAGCCTCACCCTCTAAGTAGACAAAAACAAAGGGAAATACTAAATAAGTTCCATGCTCAATAAGTCATAAAAGAACATTGCACAAAGTCTTGCATGATAAGCTTGTATGGGTATAAGAAGAAAAAGGGCATATGCTTAAAAAGCAGGATGTGGTAAGACATCTGTGAGAACATATGTAAAAAGAACATGCAAATGTAATATAAGCTTAAGGTGAGATCATAAAGGCAAAACTAGAAATGCAAGCATCTACTAAGAAGGCCAAAGAGGTTAAGGAAAAATATTCAAAACCCGTATAGGAAAGGTCTATAAGAGATGTGAATAGCTAAAGTTTAAAGAGGATGATACAAAATTAGGGGATAAAGCATCGAGTCGTGTGCCAGGATGGAAGGACATTGGAGTTTACACATTCTGGAAACATCTTCGAAGTGTTGACTAGCCAACTTGTTTGACTCCAACATCTTTCTTAATAAGCTAAGCCAAAGCCCACAATAGTGACAATAGAGAAACTAGACAAATTCATTAACAGGGCCTCCAAGCTAGCTACTCTAATTCCAAGGATGGTTCTAAACATACAACTCGTTAGAGGATTATGACATATTTTCATACCTCAAAATTTATGAAAGCATACAATACACCCCGCATGGTATTATTAAGTTATACCAATATATTTTAAAAAATCTAATAGCTGCTTAATATGTTTACTTAATGATTTTGCCTTGAAGCACATTAAGTATCCTCCAATTTGTACGTCAAGGGGAATGGACCTAATTAGAGTCTTTTCTTAATAAGGCTAATGATGAGGCACATGAAGAAGATATATGCCTCCACACTAAAATACCCACTAGTAAATTGCCCTCTAACTACTACTAGATTAATACCTTCGCACCCCACTCCTAACTCTCTTGCCTCCACTAACATACCCACCAGTAAAATTCCCTCTAACTACTAGATTAATACCTTTTAACCCCACTCCTAACTCTCTTGCGTTTCATGCAAAATCATAGATACTTACATAGATAAATATAGATTATTGCTGAAAGAAACCTACAAAATCCATAAATTACTACAAAAAGAAACGTCCAAATTGTTCAAACCAATCTTCTTCTTTGTTGAAAGGGTAACTTGCTTTAATACCATGTTGACAAATACGATAAACAGCAAAAGAGAAAGAGAGGTACATGCGACATCGCTCCTAAAGTGATGTATATTATTGATAGTGAATAGGTATATATAGGTGAGATCGAGGTCAAGCTAGGGTGAGCTATATATAGTCCAACATATGGGTCCTCTTAGGGTGCTTTCACGTTTGTTTACAGAATATATATGACTAGAGGGGTCCTCTATTGATGCTTTCAGGTTTATTTATAGCTTGAAATTGGACCCATTGACGAGGACAAAGACAATAGATGATGAGATTGAAAGATGGGCTACTAGAAACTCATATGGTTGCTGGTAACACCTTCGCTATGCCAAATGCGACTCACTTTCCATGGCACAACAAAGTGTAGTCCGGGCACATTAATTACTAGCACATTATTAATTTGATATACTAATAGGCATGGCAAGGAAGAACTCAAGTGTCTCCCCAAATGTCATCATGAAACGAGAAATCATTTAAATTGGTAGCTTGTCCTCTTTACTTGCAAAGTATACTCTATATTAGTTTGATTCAAATGAAGGGGTTATTAAATGGGTGTGGATACATGGTTATTGAAGGATGGAAGTAATCTTCGGCCACTCTGAAACCTTCCTTGTGAACGTAAGAAAACTAACTACTTCATCTTGATGTTTCACACTTACAAAATTAATTCATGTATAAAAATGCTTTGTAATGTTTCAAACATGAGAAATAAAATTTTTGTGTATGAAGAGGCTTTAACATGTAATTTCAAATGAACATCAACAAGCAATACTTTGAAAGATTGTTTCATATGCATTTTCCAAAAAGAAAAACGAATTCTTAACTTTAAAGGTAGCTCGTCAATGATCAATTGTTTCATAATATGCATTTTTCAAAAAGAGAAACGAATTCTTATCTTTAGAGGCAGCTCGTCAATGACCAAGTCTACTAAGAAGCATCTTTCTAGAAGAGCAATGGTCAATTCGTCACTTTAAAGCCATCTCGTTCTAGAAGAGCAATGGTTAAGGAACCACCTTTTTAGAGGTGAAGAGGTCAAACGTCTACACTAGGAAGGATCTTTCTAGAAGATGACTAGAAGTCAAAAAAGGGAGGCCAAAATTTCCACGGTGGGTGTTTATTGGCTTGGGGTCTCAAAGGTACTTCAATGATTCTAGATTAAAAAAGGTAAAAAAAAAATCTAGAGGCTGAGTTTTTCCAATTTTTATTTTTGTTTTCAATATAATTCTCATTCTGGCGACAAACAAGAGAGGAAATTTTCAAACGTATCTTGGAATTCAAATTTTCAAAGCTACAAGGTACCTCGGCCTTAACCAATTTTCAAAGGTGGTTCACAGGTGTGCGACTTTCCTCTCTCTCTCTTTCACATAGACTCACGAGTCACGACTTACGAGTACATATAAAGAGACACCGATACTCTCACACACTTGCATGTGCCCCCATGAAAGATTGTCGCTTCAATCATAATCCAACACCTTATCTCTATTGAGCCACGTGTGAAGATTATGCAGCCACAAGCACCTCCTACTCGAGGAGGTGCTTGAAGCAAGAGAGCTTAAGCAGTTGATTCAACCAAATCCATCTGGTTGAATGTGGCAAGAAAATCAAGGCTAGCCAACCCATGGCTTGTTTATTTGCCCAGAATATGCATCATCATGTATATGATCACTCATGCTTACAAATGATGGAAGCAAGAGCATTTAGTATAGTCACGGGGCAATTATAAGGAAATCCATGTAGACACTGATGGTGGCTAGGTTTTAGTGGATGCTTACAAATGATGGAAGTGAGAGCATTTACTAGAGTCAAGGGGAAGTTATGAGGAAATCCATGCGGACATTTATGGTGGCTAGGTTCTAGTGGACAACTTTGGTATCTGGCCTAGAGGGTGCCATTCCTTGCCATATACGAATATGCTGACATCTAAAGGGCATCCCCATGGCACCTTTAAATTGACCCCTTGTACAGTTTTTTCTTATGTGGCTTTTGCATGGATTTATTTTTTTCCCAGGCTCCGACGCTGAGAGGTTTTTTCTTGGAAAATGGACATGCTCTACCCTTAGCCCCAATACCACTTTACATTATATTTTGGTGTATATTCTAATAAAGTTGCAAGATAATCTAGGGTTTAGGACAGGATATGGTTAGCATAACTCCATGTTTATACCACTTATAAAATAGGGTCCCTCTAGCTGTTCTTTGCCGAGCAGCTGATCCATAGTCTAATAAGTGACTAGTTGGTACATACAACATTATATATCTTGCAAAGAGGGTTTACAAAAACTTGTGCCCATGAGCACAAGACATGACCCTAAACTAGATGGTGCCATCGATTCTTCTAGAATTCCAATTTACCCATACATATGCTCAAGTTATTATAGATCCCTTTTCTTATGAAAATGCTTGCTTCTTATGATGGTTGATGAGTCCCTCTTCCTCCAATGCATTACTAATCCTAGTCTTAGCTCTATATATTTGGTTCAAATGGATGATTTTGAGAATGGGATATCATGCACATATATTCTAACATATTATTCTATACATAAGAACTGGATACGCCATGTAGGCTGAATGCCAAACTGCATCAGTTAGTGGGAGGTTCACACCATCACAGGCTACTTACATACGCTCCGCTTGTATGAACATGATGTTTCTACTTTCATCTCTTATAGTTGTGCACGATAATGTAGGTGACCAAGTATACTTCTAATAAATCCTATAACCAAGGGTGGTTTTTGGCTAACCTTGAATGTTTGGCTACATTTTCCCATAAGGTGTCTTCTCTTGCCATGATCATAATCGTGTGTCATTCTAGATGTTGAGCTCTAATTGTATATGGCACCCATGGTTTCTTGGGTATATCCTTATCGAGATGGCAGATTGATTGATGAAGTGATCTCCAATAATTATTTGCACATGAGCTTTGGCTTCAACAAACGATTAACTATATAGATGATATCTTCATGTTAATAGAACATTCTATAATAGATGCACAACATTGAGAGGACTTTGAACTATCTCCTTGGGGGTCGAGAGGGTTATTGGGAGAGTCCAATGTGGATGAAAATCAAAACATTTATTGACATTATGGGTACGTGAGTTAACATTGGGGGGTGAGAAGGTAATAATCTAGTGATTAGAGGATAGTGACATGGTATGTTAAACCCAACATATATGCCAAAGAAGAGAAACTTTCAAGGTGAGCAATAAACAATATTCACATATATGTTTTAACTTTTTTTTCTTCCATTCATGAGTCTTTGGCACATTGTAGAAACAAAGGCAGTACCTTTGTTGTGGATTAGAGCTTAGAAAAGAGAATACACAATCCAGCAATAGTTGCAACTTGCAGATTTATGAGCTGATCATGGTATGTGGAAATAATGAGACATTATGTTGTGACATGAACTTTACCCGCCGGGGGGGAGGGGGGGTCACTAATAAATATGTAAGGTAGCACGTGAGTTCAATAGAAGGGGTTTTTTTCTCTTGTGGAGTTCAATAAATATGTAAGGTAGCACGTGAGTTCAATAGAAGGGGTTTTTTTCTCTTGTGGAGTTATAGAAAATTTACATACATAAGGGGATTTTAACTGAAATGGTGAAAATCTTCGTACCAAAGAGGTACTTTTATTGTAAAAAGTGTTATAGAAGTAGTGTTTTTAAAATTAAAAAATCTGTAAAAGTAGGGGGTTTTTTCAATACCCCTTGAATGCACGTGCTACATAGGGGGTTAATAGAGTGACTCCCCCCCCCCTCCGAGCACATGAACAACAATGTAGATTTATGAAGTTGATCCTTTACATGATAATAATGAGGTATTATGTTGCGACATGAACATAGGCCCAATGGATGGGGTGAATGATGCATGGCTAATTGTTGGCTAAGACAACATCACCTGATGATAGTTGCAAATTAGCCATCGTATTGGAGGATAACATGCTTGAGTTACCACAACCTAATTATGCTAAATCTTTCACCTATGATAGGTATGTCACATTTGTGAGCCAAACAAGCATGACAACTTGGGAAAGACGATGACCTTAGATGAGTTAAGCAGTGTGCTTTGAGATAAGATAAAGCTAAAGGACGTGAAGGATATGCCCATGAACCAACATCTATATCCCCAATGAGTTGGTATGGTGCTAAATATGTCGACAAAATCACACGAGAATCAAGTGTCCTCAATTGATGCCTCACCCATTGATGTACTGCATGCATTGTATGCAACTTGGGAACCATGATACAAGTATGTGTAGGTACCCACATCAGAAAAAACAACTACATGTATCTCAAGTACCTTAGTTTCCTTCTACACGACAATACTTAGCTTTACCTACACAACTTGGACAAGGGTATGCTCTAGGGAAAAATTTATCATATGTGCAAAACTAGGAAAGGACAATGTATAGAGTACCCAAAGTGCCTATACTGCCACCTGTCCTACCACCACAACCACCAGAACCTCACATAATGTCAATTAATGACATTTGGGAGGTAGCCCCCCTTGAGGGTTTTTAAATGCAAGGGAAAACACTATGCCAATGTTCTAGACTACAATGAAATGGAAGGGCAAGGAAATTAATGCTATATAAGGAGATCCCCATAGCTACAATGCTATCACTACCAATGACCTCACCATGTGGCTGAGTGCCCTCACAAAGTCAATGTAATAAACTCACAAAATACTAAAGTCAGTACACACCTAAGATTGAGTTGTGTAAAATGTAGATTTGACCATCTAATCAAGGAATCTCCTTATAGAGGATTTAGAGAGTCTTCACCAACAACCACTAATCCAACCACGAGACTCCGAATGATTGGGGTGCAATCAAGGCCTGTGGGGTTCACCGAAAAATATGTAAGTATACCAGGTGAGTTCAAATGAAGGTTACTTAATAGGTAAATTTAAAAAAATACAGTTACATAAGGGGTTTTTTAATCACAGTTGAAAAAAAAACCGTAAGTCTATAAAGAAAAAGGGTTCATTTTACTCATGAAAAATTCAGATACCCCTTGAACGCATGTGATAATGTGCATGTAAAATACCACTGCCATTTTTGATCATAAATAATCATCACGTGCCATGCGTCAATAAATTTGTGTGAGTACGACACTCTTCTTTTGAACCCAATGGTTGTCTTTGGCCATTTTGAAACCTTCGTTCTGATCATAAGAAAACTAACTACTTCTTAACTCATCTTGATGTTTCACACATAAGAAATTGATTCATGTATAAAAAAGTTTTGTGAGAAAATCACTACTTCTATACTCATTGTAACGTTTCAAACATGAGAAATTAATTTTGTGTATGAAGAGGCTTTAACATGTAATAAAATTGATATTTTGAAACTCATCCTTATGTTCTATACATGAGAATTAAATCTAATTAAATCTTGTATAGGAAAAAGCTCTTGCGTAACAAAACTCATTATAAGAGAATCATCAACTTCACCGCCTGTGAAAAGCTTGGAGAGAGGATAAGCTTTACTTGTAATTTTGTACATGCCAAAGATTATTGTGAAAATATTGGACTAAGTTCTTTAATGTGTGGAAGCGAGTGTTTGGCTTTTAATTATTACTTTATGATAACTTTCTCACTTTCATATAATGTACATATATTAAACGTAATCTCACATGTCACGGCCACGGTACCACCACAAGTAATTCCTTAATTACACGACGCAGCAGCTGCTGCAGCACTACACATATATATAATATATTCATACTCGTACTCGCACACATCATATTGATCGCACATGCATGCAGCCAGCCAAAATATCCACAAAGTCGGACCAAAATCGAGCCTGCGCGCGATCCCACGCTCAGGCCGGCATGAGATCGCCTCTCGTACCAGGATGGGAGGCCGGCCATTGCTCGTCAATGTACTCTACGATGATACGAGACTCGACCAAGGCCTTGCCGTTGTGGATCAAGACCGGTATCTTCTTGTGGACGCGGCTGAAGCTCCTCAGCACCTCCTCCACATACTCGAATTCCAGCCCCTTTTCGTGCAGCGCTAGTAACACGCGCATGCCGAATGGGCTTGCCCACGTAGTTAGCACCCTCAATCGATCTTCGGTTGCAGCTTCCTCGTCCTGCCTGGGCGCAGCTGCTGCTGCCAATTACGACAAGCAAATGTATTCGACACACTTATATAAGTACTGTAATAACAAACTAATTTTCTACACGTAAAAACAGCGACAGCTCGCTTACATTCTCTTTACTGCTGCGGCGCTGAGACGCAGCTGCGGACTGCGTCGCGCCTGGTTGTACGAGGTAACGTACTGTGGAGGTTCGAAGGAGCGCACTGGCGCTTCAGCAGCTTTTTAACCACGGCCATCTCCGCACACGATCTCGTGCCTAATCTCGTCATGGATGTTGGGTACTGAGGAAGCTCTAGTCTCGTCCTGCCAGACGGTTGAAGAAGCAAGAGTTGCAAGCTAGCAGAAGCAGCGTAGTGTGCCATCCTCTCCTATATACTAGTGCCCTCTCTTTTACACACACACTCACACTCACTCTCTCTCTCTCTCTCTCGCTCACTCACACTCTACTACAACTGAGTTTGCCATCGCAGTTGCGGTATATATACACCTCTTGGCGGAGCAGCTATTGTGTTACGTTTGAAAGAATTTCCGTAATATAATATAATAATATATTATATTATTTTACACAATTTATCCGTAAAGTAATATAATAATATGGGGCTATTTTCTATGACGACTCTCTTTTCCAATCGTAACGTATTTTCAACACCTAACTGAGCTAGACGTAAAAGATGGTTTATTAGAGAAACCCATGCACTCTATTACACAATTCATCGCTACTTAAACACATTATATGACAACTCATCATAATAATAATGTGGGGCTATTTTGTCGTGAAACATTCCTCAACCAGCCTTCCTTGGAATTCAAAATTCAAGGCCTACAAAGGCGTACAGCTTGACATGGAAATCCTTCCGAAAGTCTTTAAAGTTTGGTTGGGCTTTGGAGTCCACTAAAAGCTTGAAATTTCAGCACTCACCCCATGTTTCTTGAACGTGTGGTAGGACCACATCGTTTGAATTTGTAACCCTACCTTGGACCGCATTTAAAGGCCTAGAGAATACCTTGGTCTCTTCAAGTGAAATCCATTATTGAGAACACCTTGGACCGCATTTAAAGGCCTGGAGAATACCTTGGCCTTCTTTCTTTTATTTGTAAAGATGGGTTTGCATTAAATTTTAAAATTTGTAGGTTCAAAATTTGAGCAATGCTCTCACATTTCTTTTATTTGCCGTAGGACCACCGTGAATCTTTGAGCTATTCTTTCACATTTCATTGTCCAATATCCTCTATTATTTATGATTGCTTTGACAACAAGCCTTAATAGGATAGGGTTATGATGACTTATCTAACAAAGCAAAACTATTGAGTGGCGAGTCTTGTGAAGGATATGCTTTATTCCTTGCCATATGGATGATTCTCAAAAAGAAGAATGAGATGGAAGAAAATCATGTATTTGATTACATTACATGTAGTTGGTGTTCTAATCTTCGAAGTTGCCCGCCGTGATAACGGCTTGCTTGGGCACGTTCCATGAGTGGCTATAGCTACAGATCAATGGTCTTCTTTACTCTACGCTCGTGTGAGATGGCCATGCATGTAGGCATGGGCAGTTCTTGGAGCCAGGGATCTTGAAGAAGGAGATCACCTCCAACACCCTCAACCCACCGCGGGCTTGTGGAAGTGATATCCATATGATTACTTATCCAAATAATATCTATAGAAGATGGATGAGCACATCGAGGAAATGTGGCCAAGCTTTAAGGAAGAGCCTAGACATTTAAGACTTGGATTGGGTATGGATGATGTTAATTCTTTTGGAATCAAGAGCACCTCATATAGTATATGGCGAGTGGTAGTGGCACTACAAGACAATGCTGCCATACACGCGTTTCATACACGCGATAAATTACGAACGCGTATATGGTCGCGCTTGTATTTGAATAGAATCGGGCGCGTGTATTTTAGCATTTAAGTTCGCGTGTATATTTGCATTTATAAACGCGTGTATAAACGCGTTTATATACACGCAGTAATATACGCATAAATACACGATAATATTCACGGGATAATACTCGCTATTATACACGGATAAATACACGCCACTATACACGGATTAATACACGCATGGCAGAGAAAAACTGGAAAAAAACTGAATTCCTTAACAAAATTAAAAACTATTTTCCTTAAACCATCTCATAGTACATTACAGTATACATCATTACACAATCCCACTACATGCATTTACAACAATGAAATATATTCAAAAATAAATCATGCATATGAGATGATAGAAATGTCATCAATTTAGAACATACAGTGACGGATTGGTTAGGGTTCGATCTCATCTTCAATAAGATCCATCCTTGCCAAACGATCAACATCAATATCCATTTGATCAATTGGTAAGGCTACGATTAAATTTATTCCACTATCGATATTCTGTACTCCATTGATAATGGTATCGATGTCCTGATCATCCTCATCAACATCACCATCATCCTCAATGGTAGGGTCATTCTCATGATCATGAGAAATGGCATGCTCATCCTCATTATCACGATCATCTCTTATTTCTTGATCATCGATCACAACATCTTCAATGGCATGTTTGACGTCATCTTCATTGTGGCTTGTTACATCCTCCATATGCTCCATATCAGTGAATGTATTATACATCACTTTGGAACGTGGTGCAATAGGGATGACGTACCACCATTTGATGTCATGCACCATTGGTAGATAGATAACCTACTCAAATACACACAGTACAGTAATTAATTAGCATATCAAAAGTCAAGGGGTACGCGAGCTTAGATATATATGTACATGAAACACATTAGTAAAAAAATGCATACCTGCTCACATTGTTGTGGCAATACGAGCCTATCTTTCTTTGTTTGCCAGAACTTTGTAGAGTCAATAGTTACATATCCACTTGCATGGCGTTTTATCGTTGCATCAGGCCCTTTTTCTACCACGTTCATTTGCCATTTGACATCCAAAACATACACAAAGAAGCGACGAAAGTCAAGCCTAAATATGTCTTGGATTATGCCACAATAATCATCCATTTTTCCATTAGCTCCCTCAAAGCTACTAATGACACCGCAATCTTGTGTATTTCTCTTTTCATCAATTCTTTGTGTTCGAAAATGCTTGCCTTCACACCATATAGCATTGAACATAGTGCACTGGACCAAAAAAGAAGCAATATTTGTGTAAGCAATGTGAATAAATATTAAAAGCAAATCACTTACAACTAATGCAAAACATTAGTTCTATGTACCTTTGACATGCATCCTCGTGCATACTCCCATTCTTCCGCCGTGATATGCAGCCCCTCGTCGCTCTCTGCTCTCTCCATTTCCTCATGCAACCAATCAACATGGATATCATTCGGAAGTGTTGCTAGATGCTTAGGGTACGCCTTCCGAGAGCCATGTTGCCTCCGAAAGAGAGCTCTTTCTGCTTGCCTTTTTGTCTTTGCATCCTCATATCTTGTAACCCATCTGCTCATCACATCACTATTAAGGATACAAGTGAAATTGAGATCATCAATCAATGTTCTATCAATTACTTTACTCTGTCCTTTTCCTTGAGGCACAATAGAGGTCATCCTCAAGTCCTCTTCATTGCTCCATAGTCGTGGCAAAGAGCTGTCCACCTGACCAAGAAATTCTGAAATATATACAAGAGACTCTTGTATCAACCAACCCTCGGCCATGCTTCCTTCAGGCCTTGCACTTTGCCTTACAAAGTCTTTTAAGGTCTTCATGAAGCGCTCTAGGAAGAACATCCAACGTGCATGCACAGTACCACATAAAGCAATTTCGTCCACTAAATGCACAATGAGATGTAGTTGACTTGTGAGAATGGTTCGCGGAAAAGTCTCCTCTACCAAACAAACCACCTCCACTGCCATAACACGTGCATCATCCAACGTGGCTGGATCAATTGCTTTGGAACTAACATATCTGAAAAATAAATAAATAGTACGTTATACCTCATGCACGTTCATTTTGCAAGGTATAATGAAGGGTGATCTGAGCATGGGTTTTACATACCTCACAAGCTTGCCCATCTTATAAATACATTTTTTCAAACTCTTATTCGCACAATGGTCGATGCTAGTAGGTAGTATGAACTGCGCACATAAGAGCACATTTATGGTTTATGGCATTACAAAATTTAATTTCAACGTACGTACAAGACTTGGAAAACACTTACTTGAAGCATCTTGTGCCAATCGTGGGACTTCAACCCATATAGTTGCTCAACGCCTCTTTTCTTAGTGGTTGTAAAGGCTCCCTTCAATGATCTCATGCATCCAGTGGGAGTACGCAAAGTGGTGATGGCCTGCTTTACCTGCTTCTCCTCTTTCTTTGATATAATCCATGGTGCAGGCGGAAGACGAATGTGCCCACCCACCTCTCGTGGCCAAGCTTGACACATACGTCCTGCGACTCGCAAGTCCTCACGTACGCTAACATTGTCTCGTTTACCAGTAATATGTTCCCAAATACCAGATCCCACATTCTTGAAGATGTGCATGGGATCAAGAAGATGGTTGATCTTAAGATGGGTCCAATATGGCAGCCGGAAAAAAATGGAGTACCTGCACAAGGGATTGCTCTATGTGACCTTTAATCCAATTAGAGACTATACAAAACAAGATTGAAAAAACATCACTATACCTGTTCGTAAGTATGCTTGACTTTATGTTTCCCTGGAATTAGAAGGGATAACATAAGATGTCCCTTCTTGATCGCCATTGATGGTGGAAGGTTGTAATTCACCAACACAACTGGCCACACGCTGTATGCGGTGCTTTTGAAACCAAATGGATTCACTCCATCCATACCCAGGCCAAGTCTCAAGTTTCTGGGCTCTGTTTTAAAGCTGGGCCACTCATCTTCAATATGCTTCCAAGCAGGAGTGTCTGCGGGAATTCTCCACATGCCATCATCCGATCGATGTGAGGAATGCCATGACATGAGCTCTGCTATGGATTTGCACTTGAACATGTGTTTGATGCGAGGAATTATAGGAAAGTGTCGCAAGACTTTACGAGGTACATCAAAACTCTTCATATCTGTTATGTACCTTGCTTCACCATAAGTGGGACAATGTAGAGCCTCCTTATGCGTCCCACGAAAGAGAATGCAATCATTGACGCATGCATGTATTTTATCATAATCCAGTCCTCCAAGAGATGTCACATAGCGCCTCGCTATGTCTCTTGAGGTGGGTAGTCTATTTTCCTTTGGAAGCATGTTTGATAATAGCCTGCATTCAATATCATCAATTATAATTAGTCTTAAATCTTAAACCTTAAACCACTAATTCAAATTTGTGAGTAACAATGCTTACTTCAACAATGCGTCAAGACTTGCATTGCTCCATCCATAAACTGTTTGTATATTAAGTAGTTCAAGTGAGGCACGTAAAACTGAGAATGTGCACCCTTCAAACACCGGTGTCGATGAAGCCTTATAAAGATGCTCTTGTTCCATATGCATATCATCGTCGTCCATACCTTTGGGATCATCCTTAAAAAGATTCCGCACCATATCATCAAGCACCTCCTCAACCACAACTTCGTGGGGTGCAGGGCTATTGTCGTCCCTTTCCCACTCATCTCTGACAATAGATCCCGAAGCTCCAGCATCATCTCGTCGACGCTTTACGTGCTCTCGTCGCGCGTAGGGTACCATGTTAGGGTGTGGTACTGCATCCTGCTTCAATTTATCAAATTATATGTTACAACTCTATTAATTTAATTTGGATACCATGAGTCATTTGAATACCATCAACTTACATCTACTCACCTCTAAACCTATTTGATTCCATTCTCCATACATGGAGATGTGATTCAAGGTAATTCGACGTGCTCGTACAATGCATCCTTGACATCGATTACATATACATTTGATCCGTTATCCCAACCACACATCGCGATTACGATGACGCATTGTCTCATCTTCCCCAGAACTGCTTGAAGAGGTTGATGACATCCTGTGTACAAATCAGAAAACACAAAATCATTATATGTTTTTAATAAAAGCACAAAATTACGTGTATTCACGCGGCTATCTCCTAAAAATTGCGTGTATTCACGCGGCTACTTCCTAAAAAGCGCATGTATTCACGCGGCTACTTTCTGCAAAACGCGTGTATAAACGCAGCTAAAATCATATACACGCGAATATACCCGGGTTTATAAACGCGAATATAAACGCGGCGGTATGTTTAAACTAAAAATAGCTCGCCTTCCCCAAATATAGATTTTGAACTAAGAAATCAACAGTGCATGCGTTTTTGCCTGTTTTCGCCTCTTCCAACAGCAAGGAGGGAGCAGAGAAAGGAGCACACACACGGGAGAAGGAGGGAGCAGAGAAGGAGCAGAGAAGACTCACTTTTTCAGAGGTGAGTCACTTTGTCCTGTGCCTTGTCTCTTTTGTCAGGTCAGATTTGTTTACTTTGCTCTTTGCTCTTTGGGTTTGTCTTTTTGCACACGATTGGGTTACTGGATCCTGACAGGGGCGACAATGGCTGGTCCTTTTATAAGGACATTCTGTCTTTGTCGGGGGGTCGGTCTTTTCGACAAAATTTTTTCGTAGGTCGCGTGTACGAACGCGTGTAGGAGCGCGTGTAACCTGTCTGCAGAGTATGTTCACGCGCATATACACGCGTTTTTGGACGGGTGTATACACGCGTTTTTTGACGGGTGTATACACGCGTTTTTGCAGACAGAAAACTGCGGCGTTTCAGATTTCATGATTTGCAAGCAACTGACTTGAATGATTTAATCAATGTGAGTCAAGAGACAGCCCATGATGTACATGAAGATGTTTGTTGCAGGTTCTTTATGGATATTCCAGGTTCTTCATCCGATCCATTTGCGTACAGCAATTGGTTGATGGAGATGATGAATCACTTTGGGCGCCAACCTGGTCCGGTTGAGCTTACAGAGTATATGTATGCCCATCCCCCTCCTTCCCTGCCTAGTGTCTATACCCCTACCGCGAGTATCCAGGGCACTCCAGTGCCGTCTATTCCTCCGAGTCCGACGAGACGGCATGCAGCTTCTCCTCTTCCACGTCCACCGAGGAGACATACCTCGTCCCAGACACACTCACGTACACCCTCATAGCCACCATCACGTGCTCCCTCAGAGCCACCGTCACGTCAGGGCTCACAGCCACCGTCACGTAGACAATCCCCCAGTCGTGACTCCACCCGCAGCAGTAGGAAGAGTGGGAGTGGAGGATGCGGCGGGTGCTTTGGTGGGGGAGGTGGGGGAGGTGGGGGAGGTGGGGGAGGTAGTAGGGCACGCGGTGAGAGAGGAGATAGAGGGAGAAGAGTTAGAGGAGACAGTTCGGAAGAGGAGGAGATGAGAGAGATGGAGAGAGTGGTTTGCTATGATGTGACGGATAGGGGCGGGATAGTGATGGATGCGAGGGGGAGGGAGGTAATGGAGTACATGCGTGGGATAGTATCAAACTCATATAGAAATTGTTTTATTAAATTTAAAGATCAAAATAGCCGATTAGTTGGGGAGGTGATAGAGGCTGTACATAGTCGGTACCCCAATCCCCCACATGCTACATTCTCGGATGTATGGGGAAGGACGCGAATAAGGGAGATCTTAAGTAATAAAAGATCTCACCTTAAAAAACTCGCGTACGATGACCGGCTAAATGTAGCTGCGGGTGGCTATCCTGCCGAGAAACCTGCCACTGCGCACAAACGCGAGTGGAAGGAGGCAAAGAAACGAGCAGAGGGTGGCGTGAAGAGCAGGCAGCATGTGGAGGCACGACGGATCCAGATGGAGACCGTTGGATCTTCGCATTTCGGATCTGGCAGCGTCGAGTCATGGGAGGTAGAGTTCGTAAGTATCCTGCCACTTTATTTGATTGTTTACTTAATTCATTGATTCTATGAATTGTTTTAATCTTACAAATTGTGTTGATTATGATACAGCGACGGGTTACGGGGAGGAAGCCCACAACCCACGATACTGCGTATGCTCGCCGGCATAGCAGACGTGACACGTGGGCCATCTTCAGAGCCGAGGGACGTATTACGGACGCGCAGTTTGAGTTGGCCATGAGACCATACGGTCGACAGGTACTTGAAAATTCGTAACGAATGGTTTTGGTTTATTGAATTGCATATATATATACTTATATACTATATATTACTTGAACAGGCACAAGCTGCTGATGATCCACCGGCCGCCGCTGCAGAGGGTGGACGTGAGCACTACTCCTCGGACATTTCGACTGATGCGAGCTCATCTGAGCATGGGGGGAGCACCGAGTCATCATCTGGGTCTGAGTAGTACTCAGACTTGTAGTATCACATTCCATATTTAGGATGTGATTGTATATATTTTTTTGTAAACTCAAGCCATGGGCTACTTCGAGATATGGACTCCCTTGTATACATGTATGAAATTTTGATAGTAATATTGAATTGATTGATCGATAGTATTACATTCATGGCTGTCTTGAATCGTGTAATGACAATGTATGCATTCATGTCGTTCTTGTCTTAATCTCCCTCGTGCATATGTTCTTCGTGGATGGTCTAATGGGATGGTCTAATGCACCAAAAACCCTAAACCAGAGAGTGCTATTGGGTGCTGGAATGCTGGAACAGTATTCAGGCACCAAATAGCACTCTCTGGATTTTTTTTTTTGCTCTCTGTTCGCGTGTATAAACGCGTCAAAACTGCTAAAACTTGCGTGTATCTGCGCGGATACTCTGGAAATTACCCGTGTATTAATGCGTATAAATCGGTAATAACGCGTGTATAAGCGCATCTAAATTAAAGAAACGCGTGTATAGACGCAAGTAAAAAACGCGTCTGGGACATTGAACTGAATAGAATGCGGCTATACACCCGTGTATAACCGCATCTAATATAATAAGAAGCGTGTATACTGGCGTGTATTAACGCGTCTGTGAAAAAAAACGCGGCTACACACCCGTGTATACGCGCATCTGAGAGGTACTGTACACGCGGTTTTACACGCATGTCTCTGGCCGCGATTATACACGTGCTGATACACGGGCCCGCTACTTTTTTTCACAAGTCATTTTTAGCGGCTAAGAGCGCGGGTATGAGCCCAATCCCTTGTAGTGTGGTGAACTGTCAAGGCTAAAATGAGACATTTTGGGGATAATCAATGAAAAAGCAAAGTCACCTATTAAAGGGAAAGTAAGAAAGACCACAAAGGATGACGAGGTGGGAGTTATGAGCAACTCTTTACTGTAGTGTCTAGAGGGTCTAGAAATGAGTAATTTATTTGTTTATGATACTTAAGAAAATCTTGGGGCACAAATTTTAATTAAAGGAGAATTAAAGATGGCCAAACAACACTTGACAAGAAGGTAGAAATGGAAGATGTTGTAAAGAGGCTTAAGATTGAAAGATATTATTATTTATCTTAGGCACTTTGAATCAAGTTTAAGTGAATATGAACCTACAAAGGACAAGTATACATCTTGGATGTTGACTTCAAGAAAATGTATAATGATGTATGTGATGATTGGGCAAGGACTAAACTCAATAAGGCAAAGAAGTCAATTTATTTGCCTTAAATATTCAATTTCTTTACCTTTAATAGTTGTTTTTTAGGCGATCAATAAATTCAAGGAGGTACACAATACATTTTCCATGCAAGAGTCATGCCATGGGAGGTATGTGAGGTGGGTCACTAATTCCAAGGATGGTTCTAAACATACGACAAGTTAGAGGCTTATGACACATTTTCATACCTCAAAATTTATGAAAGCATACAATACACCCCGCATGGTATTATTAAGTTATACTAATATATTTATAAAAATCTAATAGCCCCTTACATGTTTACTTAATGATTACATAGCCATGCTTACATGTTTATTTAATGATTTTACCTTGGAGCACATAAAGTATCCTCCAAGTCATAGGTCAAGGGGAATGGACCTGATTAGAGTCTTTTTTTAAGAAGGCTAATGATGGGGCACATGAAGACGATATATGCCTCCACTTACAAACCCACTAGTAAATTTCCCTCTATTAATACCTTCTCAACCCACTCCTAACTCTCTTGCCTCCACTAACCTACCCAGCAGTAAATTTCCCTCTAACTACTAGATTAACACCTTTTCACCCCACTCCTAACTCTCTTGCCTCCACTAACATACCCTCTGGAAAATTACTAGATTAAGACCTTTTCACCTCAATCCTAACTCTTTTGTCATCAACAATGTCACTAGAAAACAACATAGTAACATATTTTATTTTCCTCCTTATTTGGATTTTCCCACTAACCCTTGTGACCAAGAGGAGTAGGGTGTTGTGACCTGAAGGAGCTAGTGTATAGTCCTAACAATGGTAAGTCCATTATAGAATTATCTCAACAGAAGCTCCTTAAGATATGATCCAGGATCCCACACAATCATTATACAAGCCTTGTCACAAACAAAATATGAAGAGATAATCCAAATAGCTTATCCTTTTGTTGAAGCCAAAGTTTAAGTGCAAAGAATTATTGGAGATTACTAAATCCAACCTAGCAAAAAGGATGTTTACCTTGAGGGGCCTATGCAAGACAGTCCTTTGTTGAAGCCAAACAGATGTGTAAAGCACTACTGGAGATTACTTCATTCAACCAAGCCACAAGGATATACCCTAAAGCCTACACAAAAAAGCCATGGATGCCATACCCGAGTAGAAACCCAATCAGAGCCCAACATCTAAAATGGGAGGGGATGATTGCCATGGCATGGGAAGGTAATTCATGGGATAATTTGGCCAAGCAAGTTTATCCAATCCTCAATTATAGCAATTATTGAAAATAAGCTATCACTTACGTAATTATGCACACAGGTATAAGAGATGGAACCAAAAGCATCATGTCCATGTCAGCATGGTCTATGATGGTGTAAACCTCCCATCAACTAATGCATTTGGTATACAATCTACATGGCACACATAATATTTCCTATGTATAGAAGAATATATGCAAGCATCAATGTGCATGAGATTACTAGTCTTAAGGGCAAAGCCAATTTACATGCGAATGAAAAGAAGGTTTACCTCTCAAGGTAAGATAATAGAAGAATAGATGCAAGCATTGATATGCATGCAATACTAGTCTTAAGGGAAAACCCAATTTACATGCCAATGAAAAAGGGTTTACCCCCGGTTGGAGTTTCAAGGTGAGCAAAAAACAATGAGATGCACATATTTGTTTTCAAAAAGAGGTCTCAAGCTCAAGCTATTAGCTGGAATTGAGATATCACATCTACATGCATACACACATGCTATTAGTAGCTATTAGCTTAGATATCACCTATACATATATACACACATGCTCTTGTTGACATGATATATGCATATGTATGCATACATGTGCAAGCTATGCTTGGCATAACACTTCACATTCCATTGTATTCATGCATGATATGTTAACATGGCAATTGGTAATGTGGTTCTGGTTTGTTGTAGTTTGGTTTGATGATGTGACATGGGTAAGTTGGCATGTAATCTCATGACATGGACTAGTGACACATGTTTGTAATGATGTGTCAAAGTGTATGACATGGCCATGAAGGAGGTGGCATGCCATGCCATTAATAATGATGTGGCAAAGTTTTGTGTTACATGGCATGTAGAGATGGCATATTGATGTGGGAAATGGGAATTTCTTATGCTCCAATTTGATGAAGTGGCTAGATATGTGATTGGCCCCATGGTAGTCATGGAGCCCCATGGCATACATGATCCACCCAAAATTAGGCGACTTGGAGTTTATACCAATCCTAGCTTATATTCCATGAGGAGAGAGGGGGGTGTCATACATACAAAAAGCCAGTGAAAGTGATATCCATATGATTACTTATCCAAATAATTTCTATAGAAGATATTATTAAAATATTCTAAAGGTGAGCTGTCAAGGCTAAAAGGAGACATTGTGGGGATAATCAATGAAAAGGCCAAGTCACCTAGTAAAGGGAAAGTAAGAAAGACCACAAAGGATGATGAGGTGGGAGTTATGAGCTCCTCTGTATCCTAGTGTCTAGAGGGTCTAGAAATTAGTAATGTGTTTATGATACTTAAGAAAATCCTAGGGCACAAAATTAAATTAAAGGAGAATGAAAGAGGGTCAAAGAACACTTGACAAGAAGGTAGACATGGAAGATGTTATAAAGAGGCTGAAGATTGAAAGATATTATTATTTATCTTAGGCACTTTGACTCAAGTTTAAGTGAATATACAATTAGGACAACTATACATCTCGTATTTTGACTTCAAGAAAATGTATAATGATGTATGTGATGAGTGGGCAATGATTAAACTCAATAAGGCAGAAAAGTCAATTTCTTTGCCTTAAATATTCAATTTCTTTACCTTAAATAGCCATTTTTAAGGTTCTAATTAAATTAAAGGAGGTACACAATATACTTCTCCATGTAAGAGTCATGCCATGGGAGGTATGTGAGGTGGGTGAGAAGTTTCAATTTCTCTCACAAGCAAGAGCTACAATTGGGAGAAGATTGGGTGTCGTGTTCTTCGATATAGGACGATAGAGCTTCTCATCCAAGGTGTCCAAGATTTTGTACCTTTTCTAAAAAACTTAGACGAGTTGAACTCGATGGATCATATGTTTCTTATTATATTTTAGAAAGTTGACCTTGTGTTGATAGGTTAATAAGTTAAACTAGAGTTTTGTATACCTTCCAACGTATTTTAAGTGTATTCTCTTGATGTTGCAGGTAATATTTCCTCACAAAGTACACTCACTATCAAGAAAGAAATATTATTTACTTAAATGATTTCTTTTACATAGGACTAGAAAGATGCAGGAAAGAACATCAAAGCCACACGTTATGACAAATTACAATGAGTGGATAGGTATTAAGCATGGTTGTTTTTAGTTTTTATTAAACATGAGTCAATATTTTAACTTGAGAATTTGGTCTATAGCTAGATTGAAGAATGTAGACGAGATGCTCATGATATTGCAAACTTAATGCCATGTTTATTGTAAGACCAAAGAATTAAAAGAGGATAATTATTTCATGATAATTAGTGCCAAGTTTGCTTTAAGAGAAGAGGACATTGATGCGTAGGAGAGCTCATATTCAAGTTATGCAAGGGCAGCTACAAAACAAAAAGAGAGAACTCGTAGAAACGTATGTGACGCTCAAAAATGACCTCGAAATTCAATAGGGATGGCTTGATATGATCCAAGAGAGGCTAACCCTTACCAAGGGAAAAGTAGAGGTCTATGATAAAAGGTTCTTGGAGCTAGAATTGCAAGCCTCACCCTCTAAGTAGACAAAAACAAAGGGAAATATAAATAAGCTCCATGCTCAATAAGTCATTCGATCGACATTGCTGCTATACATACATGTATAGGGAAAGAAACACAATTGCTCTAACATGAGCCATACTTAAAGCTTAGACAAAGAATACATGTGATATTAGAACATTGCTAAGACCTCCTACAATACTGCTTAGACAAGCAGGGTGGATAGTGTCCCTTTCGGATGATAGCTTCTGAGGCCTTTCCACATGCTCCCCACTATTAAAGCCAAAGGAAACGCCTCTTTTACAAGAGAAGGATACTAAGAAGATCAAGGTCTCCCCCTCCACTATAACCACCTACTCGCGGAAAACCACTCCTAAGTTGACATGACCAACATTCTACATGGCATATAACAATGCCTTATATCTCTATGTGTAAGTCCATTTCCTAAACCTAGCACCCAAGGGTGCAATAAACATGAGTTTGAATGAATAAGGCGACTTAACTCGACAATGTCAAGCCAACCAAGAGAAAACAACAACGCAAGCTTAGACAAAAAATACAACCTGTGATATTAGGCCATTGTTATGACCTCCCACATTACTGCTTAGACAAGCAGTAATGTGGACAATGCCCCTTTCGGATGATAGCTTCTGACTTTCCACATGCTCCCCACCCACTATTAAAGCGAAAGGCAACCTCCTCTTAGTGAGAAGATCGAGGGCACCCCTCCACTATAACCACCTGCTCTCGGATAACCACTCCTAACCTGACATAAGCAACTTTCTAGACAGGATATAACAATGCCCCATATCTCTATGCATAAACCATAGTGTATGCATAGTCTAAACCATACGCCATGCATAGCCTATGCATACGGCCTATGCATATGGCCTATGAAGCCAAGCTCATAAGATTGGAGAGAAGGAAATGAAATAAAGCATCATTGGCTGAAGCTTAATGGGAAGAAAAAAGGGCATTTGTAGGAAAGGAGGAGAATAAGGAGGAGCTTGACTTGAGGAAGGTTTTCAACCATTTCAAAAACTTTTATGTCAATAAAAGGAAGATGGTTCATATCAGGGGTCAATGCTTGAAAGGGTGAACAAACAGAGGTCTCAAATGATGGACCTACAGAGGTCAAGGCAGGTCTCAAATGATGGACCTGCAGAGGTGAAGGAGGTAGATTTTGTAGAGAGCATGGTGAAGAACTCAAACTAATCTTCATCTCCCATGGACCTAACCCTACAGGCGGCAGGAGGAGGCATTGATTACTCTTTGAAATAATTCAAGGAGTGCTTTTCTTGGAACTATAAGGACATCAAGGGAGCGTTACAAGAAGTGGTGTAGCATGCTAAAAGGAAAAAATGGTAGTTTTGGAAGATCAACTAGCACACAAGGTCAACTAGCACAAGACAAATAAATATATGAGATAAGCTATGAAAATTATGAAATCCAAGAGAAATCTCTCAAGGAATCCATGCCGGAGTTGTAAAAAATGGTAACCATGTTACAAATCCATCAGCAAAAGTGATCTCACATTTGAATGAGCAAATTTTGGATGATCACATAGAGTAACAGTAGGTCTCCAGGCCAAAATGTCGTCCTCACAACTAACAAGATTAACTTATCATTTGGAACATGTACCTCTATGAAGACCGCTAACAAATGGAATTGGAGGTCGACAAAGCCTTTGCAGACCAAGAAGCTCATGTAACAGTTGTCTAACAAAACCTCTGCCAATACAAGGAATTGATCGAGGCTAAAGGTGATCTTTTAGTAAGCTAGTGGAAAGGGCATCCCCTCTCAATGACCTTCTAGTGGTTCCTTAGGCCCCTGCATAGACCTTCACCTTGTTCTTTACCTCGTTCTTTACCTCACTATTACTCTCTATTTCAGTGTAAAACTTATCTTAGTGAGAAACTTACCCATGGGGATCTGGCACTAATACACCAGATTACCACACATGCTATGCCGATCCCACATGAAAGATCTTGTGCTAAGCGAGGGTCAAGCTATATATATATATATATATCCCCTACACCCAATTGTACTGAACTCTAGATCTTGGTTAGTTTTCTCATTCATTCAACTAACTTTAATGAAGGTGAAGAGCTCATCAATCTAATGAAACACTCTAACAATAATTCTTTTATTGCTCCCCTCCCTAAAACACAATAAAGCCTTTTATTGGATGTTCCGGCATGGGTGGGTAGAACCTTGGGATACACACCAGCACCTTCTCCTCCATAATAGTTCCTAGAGGAAGACCTACATGCACTTCATGATTTCTTTATAACTAAAAACCACCACCACCTTCCGATGATATAGACATAAGAGAGACAAAGAAGAGGACAAAACCTACCCAATGTTTAGTCCCATAGCATCTTATTTTTTTTAGTTTACATGATCTTTTAGTCGAGGAGACCAGCTTTATGCAAGAGAGCTTGGGTAGTTGATTCAACCAAATCCATATGGTCGAATGTGGCAAGAAACTCAAGGCTAGCCAACCCATGGCTTGTTTATTTGCCTAGAATATGCATCGTCAAATATATGATCACCCATGCTTACAAATGATGGAAGCAAGAGCATTTAGTATAGTCACGGGGCAACTATGAGGAAATCCATGCAGACACTGATGGTGGCTAGGTTCTAGTGGATGCTTACAAATGATGGAAGTGAGAGCATTTAGTAGAGTCAAGGGGAAGTTATGAGGAAATCCATGTGGACATTGATGGTGGCTAGGTTCTAGTGGTCAAATTTGCCATCTGGCTTAGAGGGTGCCATTCCTTGCCATATACGAATATGTTGACATCTATAGGGCATCCCCATGGCACCTTTAGATTGACCCCTTGTACGTGTTGAGACTCTCAATAGACAAAGACACTTTATTCTCACCACAATGCATAGCTTGTTTATCAGCCCTATATTATTTTTTCTTGTGTGGCTTTTGCATGGATATATTTTTTTCCGCATGCTCGGGCGCTGAGAGGTTTTTTCTTGGAAAATGGACATCCTCTACCCTTAGCCCCAATATCACTTTACATTATATTTTGGTGTATAATCTAACAAAGTTGCAAGATAATCTCGGGTTTATGAAAGGATATGGTTAGCATAACTCCATGTTTATACCACTTATAAAGTACGGTCCCTCCAACTGTTCTTTGCTGAGCAGTTGATCAATAGTCTAATAAGTGACTAGTTGGTACATGCAACATTATATATCTTGCAAAGAGGGTTTACAAAGTCTTGTGCCCATGAGCACAAGACATGACCCTAAACTAGATGGCGCCATCGGTTCTTTCGGAAGCATAACCAGCATAGCCATTAACTACATGGGACTTGACAAGTTCTCCCTTGAACTTGAGATCACAACATGCTCAAGGCCCATCAAAAAAGAGGTTGTCAGTACTAGCATGGAAGCTAATGCTGCCCATTTGGCACCCTAGGGTAAATGGTTAATGTGATATGCTACTCGGAGATTCACATAGGGTTTAGGGTTAAGGATCATGTGACTATGCCCCATGTGACAACCTTTAAATAATATCTTACCAAGGAAAGAGTTTGTCAAGGCCCTTATCACCCTTCCTTTCCCTCTTTAATGGAAGCTGATCATGGTATGTGGAAATAATGAGACATTATGTTGTGACATGAACTCCACCGGGGAGGGGGGTTCACTCAAAAATATGTAAGGTTAGCACGTAAGTTCAATAGCAGGGGTTTTTTTCTCTTGTGGAGTTATAGAAAGTTTACATATATAATGGGATTTTAACTAAAATGGTGAAAATCTTGGTACCAAACGGGTACTTTTATTGTAAAAAGTGTTATAGAAGGAGTTTTTTTAAAATTAAAAAATCCGTAAAAGTAGGGTTTTTTTTTAATAACCCTTGAATGCATGTGCTACATAGGGGGTTAATAGAGTGACTCCCCCCCCCCCCTCCGAGGACATGAACAACAATGTAGATTTATGAAGTTAATCCTTTACGTGATAATAATGAGGTATTATGTTGCGACATGAACATAGGCCCAATGGATAAGGTGAATGACGCATGGCTAATTGTTGGCTAAGCCAACATCGCTTGATGATTGTTGCAAATTAGCCATCAAATCAGAGGATAACATGCTTGAGTTACCATAACCTAATTATCCTAAATCATAGGTATGTCACATTTGTGAGCCAAACAAGCATGACAACCTGGAAAAGACGATGACCTTAGATGAGTTAAGCAGTGTGCTTCTAGATAAGATAAAGCTAAAGGAGGTGAAGGATATGCCCATGAACTAGCATCTATATCCCCAATGAGAGTTGGTATGGTGCTAAATATGTCGACAAAATCACACGAGAATTAAGTGTCCTTAATTGATGCCTCACCCATTGATGTACTGCATGCATTGTATGCAACTTGGGAACCATGATACAAGTATGTGTAGGTACCCACATAAAAAAGAAGAACTATAGGTATCGCAAGTACCTTAGCTTCCTTCTACTTACATGGCAATACTTAGCTTTACCTATACAGCTTGGGCAAGGGCATGTTCTAGGGAAAAATTTCTTATATGTGCAAAACTAGGAAAGGACAATGTATAGAGTACCCAAAGTGCCTATATTGCCACTTGTCCTACCAACACAACCACTAGAACCTCACATAATGTCAATTAAACATATGATCATTGAAGAGTTGCCATAAAAAAGGGAATATGCATGGGAATGTTGGCAAAGCATGGAGGAGTTAAATGACATTTGGGAGGTAGCCCCCCTGAGTTTTTTTAAATGTAAGGGAAAACACTAGTGCCAATGTTCTAGACTGCAATGAAATGGAAGGGCAAGGAAATTAATGCCACAATAAGGAGAGCCCCACAACTACAATGCTATCACTACCAATGACCTCACCATGTGGCTGAGTGCCCTCACAAAGTCAATGTAATGAACTTACAAAATACTCAAGTCAGTACACACCTAAGATTGAGTTGTATAAAATGTAGAGTTGACCATCTAATCAAGGAATCTCCTTATTATAGAGGAATTAGAGAGTCTTCACCAACAACCACTAATCCAACCACAGGACTCCGAATGATTGGGGTGCAATCAAGGCCTGTGGGGTTCACCTAAAAATATGTAAGTAGACCATGTGAGTTCAAATGAAGGGGTTATTTAATAGGTAAATTTACAAAAATACATGCACATAAGGGGTTTTTTTTAATCACATATGGAAAAAAAATAGTAATTCCATAAAGAAAAAGGGTTCATTTTATTCATGAAAAATTCAGATACCCCTTGAACACATGTGATAATGTGCACGTAAAATATCACTGCCATTTCTGATCATAAATAATCATCACCTGCCATGCGTCAATGAATTTGTGTGAGTAATAATGACAACTCATCATAATAATAATATGGGGCTATTTTGTCGTGAAACATTCCTCAACTAGCCTTCCTTGGAATTCAAAATTTAAGGCCTACAAAGGCGTAGAACTTGACATGGAAGTCCTTTTGAAAGTGTTTAAAGTTTGGTTTGGGCTTTGGAGTCCACTAAAAGCTTGAAATTTCAGCACTCACCCCATGGATTTGCTTTATTCCTCGCCATATGGATGATTCTCAAAAGGAAGAATGAGATGGAAGAAAATCATGTCTTTAATTACATTACATGTTGTTGGTGTTCTAATCTTCGAAGTCACCCGTGACAACGGCTTGCTTGGGCACGTTCCACGAGCGGCTATAGCTACAGATCAATGGTCTTCTTTACACTGCGCTCTTGTGAGATGCCCATGCATGCAGGCGTGGGCACTTCTTGGAGCGAGGGATCTTGAAGAAGGAGATCACCTCCAACACCCTCAGGGCGATTACTTCATTCAACCAAGCCACAAGGAGATACAGGCCTACACAAAAAAGCCATGGATTCCATACACGATCAAAAACCCAATCGGAGCCCAACATCTAAAATGGGAGGAGATGATGCCCATGGCATCTGAAGGTAATTCATGGGGGGATAATATGGACAAATTCTACAACACATTGTGAGCACAAGAGTGTTTTCTAACAACGTTTCAGCAACCTTCTTTTTTATCAGGATGTCGTGGATTCCGTTCGCTGCTCCGCAACAAAATTACGCTGCTGAGTAGAGTAGTCTTCTTTGGGTAGTTTACCCGTATACCTTAATAGATTTTGGCATTCATAGCCTCCAAGAGCATGGGTATTCAAATCAGGAACTGCCTTTACATATGCCGCATAATATAAAAAATACCCTACCCTCGATGACCAGAACCCTGGTGCATATCCAAAAATACATATAGCTTCTTGCTTCTCTATTAGCATTAGCTTTTCTACATTTTGTTATATTCTTCCATATCTAAGTATGCTAACATAACCTTTAAGGTCATCAATGGAATGCATGGATTATGTGAATATTTTAAATGGTAAATGATCAACACACCTGGAGGTATCCTTGAAATATAGTGGCTGAGTCTCTACCAATAAAAGTTTGTTTACCTCCACCTCGATCGAGGAATCCATCTTCATCTACTATCTCAAGTTGTAATCAAAGAAAAAATTTACTTTATAACAATAAAAATCTTTAAAAAAATGTTATGAATTTATTCTTTTATATACCTTTTTGTTCTCATCGTCAAGAAGTCACCTATCCTCCCAGAAGTCAATTGAACCTTGTGGAGGCATCTCTCCTTTAGAGCATGGAATCCTGGGTTTCTCCCTTCCCGTATTAGAGATTCCCATGCTTTCTTGAATAGTCAAAAATTCTTATTCTGTGGGAATTAGACTATTTTTTTGCTCTTCAAACTTTCTTATGCACATTTCTAGGTACGCCGATAAAATTGGCACATGCTGCTTCTGTATCAAGCACTGAAAATTCATCAGTGGCATTTGGATCTTAAAAATATGTTGCAACTTGATATCCATCTACTATTAAACCAAGACAATAGTCATCCCTTTTATTCAAGAGCTTCTGGATGTATGTTAGTAGTATAAAACTCCTATTGTCCTTTAGTGGGAAGGATGGTAGGCAAGGGAGAAGGATCTCCTTCTCTGAATCCTCTATAGGAACATCCTTTTCCTTTGGAAGAATTAAACTTGCTTTAAAATCTACAGCATCAAAGTTCCTGGTCATTATTTCTTCTTACTCTATATCCACAACCATTTCTACACCATGCATTTTGAATGTCTCCTAGAAATGCTACATGCTGGACACTAAAACTGTTAAGATTGCTCTCGAGGGGTGCACTATATGGAAGCCCCTCCTACGACGTGCGTTCAAGGGGTATTTAAAAAACCCCTTATCTGTGAATTTTGAGCTAATAAAACTACCCCTTTTTCTTTATAGACTTACGGGTTTTTTTCCAAAGTACAATTAAAATACCCCTCTTGTAATTGTATTTCTGTAAATTTACCCAATATTTTGGATTAAAAAAACCCCACCTAATGATCGCACGTGGTAGACTTACATTTTTTGAGGTGCACCCCCCGAGAGATTGCTCTTTTCAGCATCCTCAATTCCTGATTTTGCATGTAGATAGAAAAGGAAAGCCACATGATGTTGAAGAAACCTGCATTTTCTACTATGTCATCTACAATGCTCCATAGTGGCTTTTTTATGGTGAAGAAGTATGTCATACTTTTTCTGCAATCTGGCCTTTTCTAAAGATGTCTTTGAAAACATGCTAAGATGATCAAACCTCACACCTTCAATATGAACATCACTATCATCTGTCAATGCAAAGAAAGCTTGCATTTCCTCTACATAATACTCCTTGAAGTGTTCAATCACTGAACTCATTTCAAATCTTACATGGAAGCATTCCCTATAGCACTCAAACAAATCTTGTGCACCTGTGCAAGCTGTAGGAAGTCAAAATATGTCTCTGCTAGTGTTGCCTCTATCATAAGAACACCATCATCACTTAAACCCATCTCTATGCAATAAACTTTGGATCCAGCCAATAGCACCTCTAAATAACCATATAAGGGTGTAGCTTAGGAGCACACAATAGAAGCTAAGAATTCAGGAGAGTGTTGGAAGGACGATGCAATTACTGCAATCCAATCGATCGGGATCCCCCTATCTGCGCCATTTTTCTACCATTGATGAAGAAGCATGTGGGACACAAAAATTCTCCTGGGTGTAGATGAGGGGGTGTGTGAAAAGATGTAGGGGAGAAGAGAGCTTGAGCTCTTGCAAGCACAGACACACTCACAAAATCCTAATAGAGAACACACAAGGTGAGAGGCTGAAAATCTTCTTCTTCTTCTCTCAACACTCAAGACACCATATACAAAGATAAGAGTACACTCATATGAAAAGGTACTCAACCAAATACATACTAGGGTTCTCTAGAGTGTGAACCCAACTAAATGAGCTGGCGCTATAACTATGCCAGCCAGTGGTGTAAGTGTGGGGCCTATCCCCCCGAGGCGGGTCATCAGTGTCCAGCGCCTCACTAGATGAGCTCGATATCTTAACACTCCCTCTCGAGCTCAACTCCATCTCATGTACACCAAGCGAAGCCCTCAATCTGCGGAGCTTCTCTATACCCAATGCTTGGTGAAGATGTCAGCTACTTGATCATGTGTGCTGACATAAACAAGGTCAAGGTCTCCTGCCAAGACCTTCTCTCTGATGAAATAGTAGTGGAACTCTATATGCTTCGTGTGAGCATGAAAAATTGGGTTCCTGGCCAACAGTTTACTGGTAATGTTATCACAGAAAATGACAACTTGTCTATCCACTGATAGATCCAGATCTGCAAGTAGCCTTCTCAACCAAGCTACCTCACATGCTGCCATAGCAGCACCTCTATACTCGACCTCTGTACTGGATAGAGCAACCAGAGGTGCTGCCATAGCAGCACCTTTGTACTCGGCCTCTGTGTACTGGATAGAGCAACCGTAGGCTACTTCTTGCTGCTCTGTCATAGTAGCACTCCCCAAGGAAAACATGAAGCCACTAGTAGATCTTCTATCTGAGATACTACCAGCCCAATCAGCATCTGTGTACCCATGTACACAAATCTTTGTCGTCCCAGTTTCATAAAATAGTCCATAATGCAAAGTAGATTTCACATATCTCAGTATGTGTCTCAATGCATCCAAATGTGACTTCGGAACGAGGAACCTGCATAAACTGACTCACCAGCCCAACAGCATAGCTCAAATCTGGCTTGGTGATGGTCATGTAGATCAAGCTTCCTACTATGCACCTATACATAGTGGGATCCTCCAAAATCTATCCTTAATCTGCACTCAACTTGCCATTCTGATCCAATGGCACTGAGATAGGCTTACAGCCTGTCATACCATACTTGGACAACATGTCCAAGCCATATTGTCTCTGCAGTAATCCAATACATGTGGTGACCTAATCACCTCAATGCCCAAGAAATATCTGAGCTCCCCCAGATCCTTCATCTCAAACTTCTATCTAAGCAAGATCTTTACATCAAAGATCTCTGCATCATGGTCCCCCATAATGATCAAGTCATCTACATAGATGACAACAAGCACAACCCTTCTATGAGTGTGTCTCACATACAGCGAAAAATCTACATTGGCTACATGAAAGCCAATAGTGACAAGATATTCAAAAATCTTGTCAGACCATGCTCTTGGTGCTTGTTTTAAGCCATACAAGGCTTTCTTCAACCTGCAAACATGCTCGGGGTGACTCCATCCTCATAACCAGGTGGCTGCAGCATATACACCTCTTTCTCCCCATGTAAGAATGCATTCTTTACATCCATCTGATGTAAAGACCATTTCTTTGACGCAGCCACTGCTATCACAACTCTCACTATTGCCATCTTGGCAACTGGGCTAAAAGTTTCCTCATAATCAATGCCATATGTCTGCGCATATCCTTTGGCTACCAATCTAGCCTTGTACTTGCTTATGCTTGCATCACTGTTATGTTTTACTTTGTACACCCACTTGAATCCAATGGCTTTCTTGCCTTCAGGCAATTGCACTAAATCCCAAGTCTCATTTCCATATAGTGCATCCATCTCCTCATCCATAGCTTTCTCCCAACACACATTTCCAACAGCCTCATCAATGCATGTGGGCTCCTACACAACCTTTGCCATGTATGCATAGTGATGTGCCACATAACCATCATAGGTAAACCTCTGCACAGGGTTCTTTACTCTCCCAAATCTTCGCAGCTTTTCATTCATGGCTTCCATAGCTTTCTTTACACCAGGTGTTCTCATAGCTGGGATCCCAAGCTCCTCATCAAGGCTAATCTATGAGCTACTAGACTCTCATCAACATGAGAATGCCCTGCAGAAATGTAAGGCATACTAAGGGACTCAACCACTTTCTCTTTTCCTTTACGTGATGTACTAATCACATTTGTAGGACTGGTATTATGACGTAGCCTGCCACTCCATGGTCTATCAAACTGAACCACTAGATGAGGACTCTCCTGGTCCACTCAAAGATTGTGATTGCTGACTTGCATTTTGTGTGTAACCACATTTCCACTCACATCAGCCCCAACAACTTCTTTTTCAGCATCATACCAACTACTCATCTCATAAAAAACAACATCCCTGCTTACCCTCAACTCACGTGTAGCAGGGTTATAACACCTGTATCCCTTTTGCTCAAGGGAATATTCAATAAATACACATTTTTCAGCTTTTGGATCCAGCTTAGTTCTCATCTCATCTAGCACATGCACATATGCAATGCATCCCAAAAACTTTCAGATGAGACAAATCAGGTTTTCTGCCACCAGTAAACCTCTCCTCCAGAGTTACATCATGTATGGCTGCAGTTGGAGTCCTGTTCATGATGTAAACTGCTGTAGAATCAGCCTTAGACCAATAGCTATGCGGCATATTCTTCTCTTCCATCAATGCTCACGCAATCTCAGTAATGTGCTTGTTTTTCCGCTCAGCAACTCCATTTTGCTGCGGAGTGTATTTGCAAGTAAACTGTCTCTGAATACCATTTTTCTTCAAAAATTCAGAGAACTTATTGGAGAAGTACTCTCCCCCTCCATTTGACCTTAGGCACTTTACATATTTCCCTGTTTTCTTTTCAACCATAACTCTGAAATTCTGAAAGAAGTGAGTGAACACCTCACTCTTCTCCTTCATGAAGTATACCCACACTTTCCTTGTGTGGTCATCAATAAATGTCACATAATACCTACAGCCTCCCATAGACATGGTCTTCGTAGGACCCTATACATCGGAATGCACAACATCTAGTGCATTTCTGCTCACATTTTTGCTACGTGGAAATACATGCTTTGTTTGCTTTCCAAATTGGCGTGCTTCACATATTTTCTGTATACCTTCAACTTTAAACTTTGGCAGCCCTGTCACAATTCCTTTAGTCTGCATAGACTTCATTCTCTGCACATTCACATGTCCAATTCTTTTATGCCAAATGTCTGTGTCTGCAACAATTCCTGAACCAATGTAGACATTCTACCCACTCTGTTGCTAAGTTCTCATAGCAACATCCATTGTGGTCTAACATGCTTGAATTTATACACTTTATATCTTTTGAATTCCAGCATACTTTCACTCTACTTCCCTGTTTTGCAGACGGTCCACCACAACAACCCTATCGAGCTTACCATACCATAGCTTCCGAGGACGGAATCTACATTAGGAAGGGGAACATGTTAACCTATGACGGACATTCAGACAGACTATGTTTTACGTCATTAATTTAAATATTCTGAGTCATGGGTCGGGCTTGTCAGCACCATATGTTAAGGATGAAGGGATTGGGTGATCGCCAATGAGAGGCGCACCTTGAATATCAGTAGGATAAGGGTTAGGATCGGCCGGCCATGTATGGGCGCCCAAGTGTGAACGGCCAAGTCACCTATAAGAGCCAAATGTAACCCTAAAATCCTCATTCTCATGTGTTGTGAATACAAGAGTGCTCTTGCCTTATCTCTTTGGTTTTCTTCTCCTGCGTGTGTGTGAGAGAGAGAGAGAGTGAGAGAGCGATCGAGCACTGTGTAGCAGCACGGCGGCGGAGAGGCGGTAGAGCGGCGACGGGGCGGAGAGGCGGTAGAGCGGCGACGGCGGCTCCTTCTTCACTGCGACGCGGGAATCCTTCAAGGCGGCGGTTGAGCAGTGAGTGACACACCCTTTGCATTCTGTTTGAGCTTCCTTCCCTGGTTGTATGCTTGCAGCCATTCGTGGCTCGCATACGGTGTCCGGCAAGTCCCCAGCTACGACCTGTGCGGCAAAAGCGCACAAGCCTTTAGATGCAGCGCTTCAAGCGTATAATAGTAGGATCACAGCTCTGACCTATCTGCCTAAGAAGCTGCAAGAATATCCCAACCCTCGTGAAGAGACAATCAACTTGGCTATCCACCACCATAAGCAGTTGATTAGGGATACTCAGACTCTAATAGACGGCCCACCACCTATGTACGCAAGAGGACCTTCTTCTCTAAAGCCTAACTCAGAGACGATACCAGAAGCCACGCCAAGCATGGAAAAGGGAAGTGAAGTTGTATCAGAAATGCCTGAAGGAGATAATTTACCTCATACCAATGCAGACGAGTTAAAACCATTGACTACCGCGGATTTTGGAGATGAAATTCCTGAAATAGAAGAAGCAGTAGCAAGGGAGATGTGGGAAACGGTGCAAGAACAAGTTGAGGATCTAGCTTCTTCTGACAAGTCACCACCGTTTTCTATAGTAGAATTCTCGAATCAAAGGGTTCAAGAATTAGATGCTTTATCTCTACCAGATGATGCTCAGACTGTTGTCTCAGCTCGGAGCAACAAGCTCACATGTAAGACACTGCCCTCATATTTAGGACTGTACGAAGCACATAGCCAAATCATGCGAGTACCATCAATGACACGACAACCTCATCAGGAACAAGACATAGGGAGTTTGCAAGCTTTAATGTCGGCACCAATTACGTGTACCATTCCACTCGCAGAGTTCTTAAAGCTTAGGCCAAGATTGTGGGGAGAAGTGGCTACACAATTAACTGAGCAAGGATTGTGGAACCAGAACATTCAGGTTAAGGAGTTGTTGACGACAAAGGCTTCTGAGCTAATGCTTAAGCAAACAATTCCGGTTCCTGTGAACAAAGTTGGCAAGCATTGTGAAGACGATGAAGGAAATACTACGCTTCCTATGGAGATCAACAAGATTGAATCTATAGCTATTCTAGATAGCGGAGCAGGGGTGAGTATAGCAACAAAAATTGTATGGGAAATGTGGGGAAAACCTGCAATTAGAAGTACAAGGATGAGTTTGCAATTGGCAGATGGAAATCTAGAGAGTCCCATAGGATTGCTTGAGAACGTTATAGTCAAGTCATGTGGCATTGAGTACGGACATACCTTTGCTATCGTAGACTTTGGTAAGAACACAAATTACGAAGTGATCCTAGGAAGGCCATTCATGTGCCAATTCAAAATGATTCAAGACTGGGGTTACAATTACTTGTACATCAGACATGAGAATGTAACCACGAGGGTGAATCTGAAAAATCATGCTTATCGAGATGTGATGCACTCTCTTGTGGATGAGTTTGATTCCGCTTCTTCAAAAGCATCGGGAGCAACTATGTCTGAAGGAAGAGCTGATCTATGGATCTGTGGAGCATCTTGTCGAGACTTGCAACCTGGAAATGTTACCATAGACAGAAGTGTGATGGATGAGGCATATATCCCTATACCTTTTCCTGAGAACTTGATAGATCCCTTAGAATGGAACCATGTTTTAGCTACCATAGACACTTGTGCGTTGCCAAGGCAAACACAGTTATGTGATCCAGATGGGTATGACATTATTCCCGTAAGAATGCTAAGACCGATCTATGCAGAGGAACCTCCAAGCCCCTAGGTATGAAGCAAACAAATCATTATTGCTAGGAGATATGGTATCTGTAGAGGAAGTATCCCCTCTTGAGTACAGCTCAGCTGATGAAGGAGATGAGGAAAGATGCTTAGAATCCTCTGATGGGAAGGATTCTGATGACGATGCCATAGTCCCTGAATCAGAGTTAGAGAAGATAAGATTGTTGTTAAAGGGCAGAGAGGTCTTGCTGAGTATTCCTAGTGACAAACCGAAACGTAAGTTTTGCAAGAGTCACCGGAAGTTTCGCAAACAGGAAGTCAAGGAAAAGAGACAACAACAACAAAAAGAAAGAGAAGATGTGGATAAAGAAGACTTTATCCCCACCTCCAACCTTTGTAGGGAAGAACGAGTAGTTATACTACTTGGGAGCTGATGATTGCATCAAAGACGAGATGAAATGGAGATACGGCTTTCAATTAGTGAAAAAGCTAAACGAGAAGGAGAGTGACAACAAAATCTAAGGCTTCAGTGCATTCAGCCAAGACTGAACAAAGCACCATGACAAGAGTGGAGCGTAAAGCTCTAGTGCAAGAACGGAAGAGAATGCTAAAAGCAGCATGGTCTTCCATGAGTGACGACTCGGAGGAAAAAGAGGATACCACAAATGTCCCCTCAAACTTCAAGAAATTCACCATACAAGATCGGAAAATAGTCTTGCAACAACCTATTCGATAGAAACCTGTGAGGAACCAAGAGTTTCCTATGATGGCCCTGAGGACGCCAAGAAAATAGACCTGGCAGAACCAAGCGAAGAGCCCCGTAACGTGTGGATTGCCACAGACTTAACCCAAGCGGAGGAAGAATTGCTAATCTCAACTCTGAGAGAGTATCGAGACATATTTGCTTGGAGTTACAAAGACCTTAAAGGGGTAGATCCAAAGATCTGCTAGCATACAATTCCCATGCGAGAAGATGCCAAGCCGTCCAAGCAGCGTCCTTATACGTATAACGATAATTTTGCCAAAAAGATCAAAGAAGAGATTAACAAGCGGCTGAATTTATTTAAGAGATTGAACATACAGAATGGGTTTCACCGATTGTGGTAGTACCTAAGAAGAATGGAAAACTACGAGTACGTGTTAATCTAAAGAAAGTGAATGCTGCTACTGTCCGGGACCACTATCCGCTTCCACTCACTGATCATGTATTGGAGAGGGTAGCTGGTAAGAAGGCATACAGTTTTCTTGCTGGATTTTTGGGCTACAACGAGGTATCTATTGATCACAAGGATCAACATAAAACCGCATTTGCTACAGAATGGGGAGTGTTTGCATATAGAGTCATGCCTTTTGGTTTGACTAACGCTCCAGCCACCTTTTAGAGGTTGATGAGCCATGCGTTCAAAGAATACCTGCGATTATTTCTTGAAATATTCATGGATGACTTGTGTGTGCATTCCATAAACAGATAAGAACACATAGAGCATCTCAAAAAAATCTTTGAGAAATGCAGACTGTATCGCATATGCCTTAACCCTGATAAATGCAAGTTTATGGTTAGGCAAGGGAAGATTCTAGGCCACATTGTGTCTAGGAATGGTATATCCATGGATGCGGAAAAGATAGCTGTTATTGTTGAGCTACCTAGACCTTACAATGCAAAAGGGGTATAAGTTTTCATGGGTCATTGCGACTACTATTGCAGATTTATCTACATGTATGCTGAAATAGCACGGCCACTGTATGCACTCCTTGTTGTATTTGAATGCACAGAGGATTGTGAAGAAGCCTTTGAAAAACTGAAGAAAGCAAATTTAGTGAAGACGACACCTATTCTCAGGTCGTCGGATTGGGATAATTTATTCCACGTACATATAGATGCTTTGGCTTTTGCAATTGGCTATATTTTAGCTCAACCAGGGGAGAACAAAATGGACTTTCCAGTCTCATATGCTAGCCGCCAGTTGAATAGTGCTGAAAAGAATTACACCACCACGGAAAGAGAAGGCTTAGGTATGATCTATGCTGTGAAGAAGTTTTGGCATTACCTTTTGGCCAACAAATTTACATTCTTTGTAGATCATCAAGCTTTGCTTTACCTTGTGAACAAGCCATGTGCAACCGGAAGGATTGTACGCTGGTTTGTTATTTTACTTGAATTTGAATTTGAAGTAGTGGTAAAGAAGGGAAAAATGCATCAACGGGCTAATCATCTTTCTAGGATAACTTCAGGAGAAGCACCCATTGGTATAGATGATGATATTCCTGACGCTACTCTATTCTTGGTTGAGACAGCACACCAAGATGGGCAGAACCCATCATTCAAGTTTTAATGACAGGATTTGTTAACTCCATTAGTCCCACCAATGAAAAGATAATGACCATAGAGCATTGTGCTCCTTATAAGCTTCTTTCTGGACGATTGTATAAATTAGGAAAAGATGGAATACTTCGTCTATGCCCTGACCCTGATCAATATGATGAGATTATCTCATATGTCCACGTGAGCTTAGGAGGCAGACATGTCTCTGGAAAGGATACGGTTAAAAGAGTTTTGTGGGAAGGATATTGGTGGCCAACGCTTCATGCTGATACAGAAGAGTACGTACGGAATTGTAAAATTTGTCAACAAAGGAAACCCATTCCTCATGTGACTCTATTTTATATTTCAACAACACCCAATTGGAGTTCGTACATTGTGAAGTATTTGACGCAGGGTCATACGGATGATAAGATGCCTAGGCATAGAAAGAGAGCCATAGAGGTAGAAGCAGCGAGTTTTCAGATTATTGAAGGCTAGCTGTACAAAAGGGGCAAAGATGGAAACCTACGGACTTGTGTTTGTGAGAGTGACTACCTTAGCGTATTGACTCATGCACATTCAAGAGTTGGGGGTAGACATTTCTGTGGTGAAACAACTACCAAACTTATACTATGGTCAGGACTATGGTGGCCTATGCTTTTTCATGATGCAATAGAGTATATCAAACGATGTGATCAATGTCAAAGAGCCAAACCTCCTACCAAGTATGAGGACATGTCATTGAGACCAATTATGGGGGTTAGAGCTTTTAAAAAATGGAGAATTGATTTTGTGGGACCGATTAAACCACCAGCACGCCATACACATGCTAAGTATATCATTGTAGCCACAGATTATCTTACGAAGTGGGTAGAAGCAAAAGCCATAGTAAAAAACGATGCTAGGACCACTGCAAAGTTTTTATACGAACATGTGTTTACACGCTACGGTTTACCTATTGAGATTGTGAGTGACCAAGGTGTGCATTTTATCAATGAAGTCATTACCTTTCTTTTGGAAGACTTTATGGTCATCCATAAGAGGTCAGCACCTTATCACCCGCAAGCAAATGGTCAAGCTGAGAGCACAAACAAGACTCTTTGCACTGCGCTTACAAAGATTGTTGAGGGACATAGAACAGATTGGGAACAGAAACTTCACTCAGTTCTATGGGCTTACCGAATTGCTTACAAAACGTCCATAGGCACGACACCTTTCAATCTAGTTTTTGGATTGGACGCTATACTTCTGATAGAATTTATTGTACATACACTTCGAGTTGCAAAACATCTTGAGTGGACGGATCATGAATTCTCTACACGGATCGATGAATTGGAGAGGCTAGATGAAGACAGGCTATTGGCAGTCATTGGCATGTATGCTGAAAAACGACGCCAAAAGCGTTGGCATGATACGCATGTGAAGAAAGGTCGCTTCAAGAGAGGTGATCTAGTGTTGCTTTACACATTGAAGAAACAAAAACGCAAGCTGAAAATGCGAGGACTTGGTCCATTTGTGATCAACGAGCTTAGTGTGAGTGGTGCAGTAAGGTTGGAAACCTTAGATGGAGAGCCAATGACTAACTTCATCAATGGTAGCCGCTTGAAGCACTATGAAGAACCTCTAACAGATGATATGCTGATACACATACATGCTAGTCAGACACGTAAAAAAGCTCAAGCTTTGTTACAAAGTCAAGCAAAAGAAGAAGCTAAGGCTAGAGTAGCACTAGCACAAGAGCGCCGCAAGGCAGCTATCATGGCCATCCACTTGAATGATGATGAAGACTTTGTAGATCCCTTTCATATTGAAGTAAGGATCCCTACTCAAAGAGCAATCTTTGCAGCGTCTGCACTTATAGATTCGGGAGCCGACTGCAATGTTTTGTCTTATGAAGCGTGGACATCATTGAACTTCCAGAGTTTCTCTGGTGATGAAACCCCAGCCCTAGGCAAGTGCTATATTAATATGTCCATTCAGGATCAATCTATGCACGTGACTTTTTATGTTGCTAACAAGAGCCAAGCAGTGGTGGATGTTGTTCTAGGCAGATCATGGATTAGAACCACCAGATGCGGTATGGATTGGAACTCACGACAATACACCTTGTTGATAAATTCTACTCACCTTACAGGATCAAGTGCTTCGGCACTCCCATCTTTTCAAAAGCTGGAGGCCATCACTACTGTGATAGAGACAACCTCAAAAGATCCAATGATTTGGGTGAATAATGACAATGAAAATACTCAAGGATGGCATGTGCCAACATCTCTCTTATATGCACAAGGCTACGGAAGGGGGGAAGCACTTAGAATTCAAATCTGGTTACCTAAAGCAGCTTGCAAGCCAAGACCCAATGCTGCCAAGGAACATCCAAGGAATACAAAGCTAAAGAGGAGGTTCACCAGAGCCAACAATTTCACCTCCAACAAGACCATTCAACAACGGTGGATCCCAAAGAAGGTTCTGCAAGCACAAGGCTACTACGAGGGTGCTACTACCTTGTGGCTACTAAAGAAGAATGCAGGGACTACTGCAGCAAAACATAATTATGTTCTTGAATCTACTCAAGAACAAAAGCAGTCAATACCACCTCACTTACAGAAACCAAATCAATACTGGAAACCACGCCTTACCAAGCCTGAAAGAGTCCAGGTGGAAACACAAGCTGACGCGTCAATCGGACATCATCAAAAGGTCTCGAACAGGAAGGGATACTCCAAACTGACATGGGAAGAAAAAGCCAAGTGGGTACCTTTACTCACTTCTATCTCAGAGGCAACACATCAGAAGGAGGATATTGCAACCGAATCAAGTTCAGAGTCTATTCCTCAAAACACAAGCAATGTCAAAGTTTGTCTTACAAAGCCGACAACTTTCAATCAGGCTCCTACACAAGTAGACTCCCTGACTATCAAGGAAAGAGCGTTCTTCCTACAACTCCATCTATTTGGAATGTCGTCGGTATTCTACTCTTTCCCTAATCAAATTACATTACCAGCCATAAGTCTACAGGCATAGGTGTTAGAGTTGGGCACTCTGAAGACCCAAGAAAATTTTGAAAGCCCAATGGGATGGCAAGAACACAGCTACCATATGGTTGCCAAAGCTCGAAAGTGTTCAAACATCTCCACCTCCTCCTATTTGTCCCAATGCATTTCCTATGCCTATCGCTATAATCTCACCTCTGACTAAACTTCAATCTCTTGCACGTTCTCTGAAATGGGTACCAAAAAGAGTCCAACAAAAAGGAACCTGTGCCATACGTCAACACCCCAAAAACAATTTGCATAATGTTACATCCAAAAACAAACTCATTCTTGAAAGAGCTATCATGCTACAAAAGCTATTTTTTTGGCAATTCATCTATCGAATCTATTAGCTCTATTTCCGTCATGCCTGTACATACTAGCATTCTTCGTTCAACTTGCATTAAATAAAAAAATCTGAACACTTCCTTATGTGGTGTGTAGAATAACCAAATGGAGACTTGGTTGGACACATGCAGTCCATCTTTGGACCTAGATAGCACTCACCCTGACCATCAAGGGGGCTACAGCATTGCATCTTTTTAGACGCACTCCCGATATTTTTATGCCCCAGTGGGTGAGGATTGCTGTGGAAGACAATTTGTGGAGTTATACTACCAGCAACATCATCCGTTTCCACACTACCATGACTGAGCTCGTATGGTATTGGGGAATGCTTCCCATATATGTTGGTAGTGTCGCACATATTTCCGTCACTATGGCACTGGTATGATGCAGCAGATCACGGGGTTCACATCTCAACGACATAATCTCTGGGCAATTATGATGCCGCAACGTGGACCCAACCAACAAAGACTCCCGAAAGAGGAAAGAGCTCAAACATGGTGTGAGGACACCCTTTGTTTGCTAACCCCTCCCATTTTGCAGGTTCTTCTTCCCCATGGATCTACATGTCAGTTTTGGCTCAATGTGAGTGAGTCTTTAGAACGGTTTCAAAACCATAGGTGCCTCTTTAGCCTTCCTACTGTGCCCATACCATATGTTAGTAAAGATGCACTTCTTCCCTTGCCATCTTCTCCATGGGTAGGATTACGTTCTGGGTTATCGTTACATCCTGAAGCTATTGATGTCCACCCACCTAAGAATGCAGACATACATCCACCCCCAGTGCAAGACTAGCACTTGTACTCTCTTAATAAGAACTAGAAGCCAGGGCACTTTTTCCCATTGGGTTTTTCCCCTCGGCCAAATCCGCGGTGTTTAGCACCAATGTTTCTTATTTTTTGTCTTTTTAATTTTCTTTCTCTTTAGTTTGTTTCGTCGGAATAAAACAGATACAAGCACCAAACTACATCTTCCGCTTCAGTACTGCAACTGACAGTCATACAATCAAGTGCAAACAGCGCCTTAATAGAAACAGGTGAACTCATGCCAATCTCTAATGTTTTTTGTATTTTTCTTGTTGCTTGATTGTTTATAAATTTCACTTTACGAAGCATGGCAATATGCATTTTCTTTGGTCTAGAGTAGGGATAGCATTTTAGTGGCTTTAGACTTGATAGTGTAAGTTTGACCGTAATGTTTTTATCCATTTAAGCAATACAAAGTAATTAGTGTTTTGTGCTAAAGGTAGAGTTCCAGACCTAGGACAAAGAGACTAAATTAATCATAGGACCGTTAGTGGATATCTTGCCTTTACTAGGACATTGCTTAGGGACAATCTAATAAACCTTCCATAACAAAAATTGGCATGACAAAAATAAAAGAAAAGTGTATATGTTTGTGGCCTATTGCCTTGTTATTCATAGTAGGCGAGAGAGGTCTATACCTTTCCCAGACCAATGCCTTGTGTAGCAAGGAATAGCCATACTGCGGGTGCACAAACATACTCTTGAAGAGATCCCTGTCCCAAAAAAGAAAAAAAGAAAAAAAAGAGAGGACAGAAAGGCACCAAGAGGAATGCTTGTCTAATCTAGGATGGTCACCGTTGTGCTTAAAATATTAAACCAAAACACTAAGCAATATCAAGAGTCTGCCACTACATAATTATGTTAGATTTATTAGTGTTGAACTGACATCTTTGACTTAGCATAGGCTCAGTACACTACTTGATAGTCCCTCGATTAATTGTTGTCTTTTGCCTTCTAGGAAAGAACAATACATTTGGCATAAAACATTCTTTACTTTAGTTAGCTGCTGCTGCAGGTAGTAATTATTAAGGCTTGAACTAACCTATTCAATCTCTACATTGCTTCAATGTTTCCTTCCTCTAGCTAATTGGATGTTTATTGCCGCCATGTCTTATTCAGTAAAATTTCTTGTTTTGTTACTGTCTGTCAGTACTTTTGCTTTCAAAAAAAAAAAAAGAACACACAAACCACCTATCATTTTGCTTGTTGCAGGTACACACTGGAGATTCTAGTCTTCCTTGGCATCTACGCGCTTGAGGACGTGCGCAAAATAGGAAGGGGGGAATGTTGCATGATGAGTGGTGATCAATGCAAGGATGCAACACAAAGATGGAAGCAGGAAAACAAGAGACTTGACATTCTTATTTAGGGCTCTTGTAGAGAGTTCTAAGTTGTAGGTGACAAGAGTTCCAAGTTGTAGGTGAGTGTGGGAGTGGGCTTGAGAATAATCCCACATGGGAAGTTTTAGGAGTTTTAGTATAAATAGTGGCTCATTTGAGAGCTCACACACACATTGGGCTGAACTCATGCTTGAGCTCTCTTGAGACTAGCTCTCCCTCTTGTTCATAGAGGTGCAAGCTCTTCTCTCTCCCCATCTACACTATTGTATGAGCAATGCTCTTCTAATTCAATGCAATGAGACGATGCTTTTCCCTCTCACTACAAGAATGGTCTATACATAGCGACCCTCATATAAATATGAAGAAAATAGCGGGGGTCGCTTTCGTGGATGCTTATGTGACCTTTAAATTGCAGTTGTGTATGCCACCATAGTAGCGACCCTTGTAAACTAGAAATGAGTGGTTTATGCATCGAACTTGCGATGCATAAGCCACTCTTTTTTTTGGGTCGTTTATGCATCGCAAATCTTTAAAAAAACTAAAATGTGTTCATTTTCTTCGCCCGTTTCATGTGCACTGTAGCAGCTTCAAACTTTGATTCCACGCTCACGGCGGTGCACAGTTCGTCTCTCAATCCAAGCTCACGGCAGCCAGGTAAGGTGTGTGTTGTTGGCGTATCGATTGCACCAAAAGGAAAGGCATAGTGTTAGGGAGTGTAGGCTGTGATTATTCTCAGGGTAGCTTATTCTAGAGTCATTCTGGCTCTTGACTCACAATTTTGTCCCTCCTCTGTTAGCTGAATCAACTTGGAGATATGTTTTACACGAATGGTGCACAAAAGCTTCTTGGCGTAATGATCACGATTGGTGAGGCTGTTGCGTATGTGCTTTCGGGCATGTATGGTGATGTGAGGGATTTGGGTGCTGGTAATGCCATTCTTATCATTGTACACAACTGTTCTTTGCTGGAATCATTGTGATCTGCTTGGACGAACTTTTGCAGAAGGGATATGGCTTGGGTTCGGGCATCTCTCTGTTCATTGCCACCAACATCTGGTAAATTTTACTTGGGTTGAGTTTGTGAGCTTTACTATCACACGTGCAACATGATGCTCACATGCCTTTGCTACCATCTCTGCAGTGAAAACATCATTTGGAAGGCTTTCAGTCCAACTACGATTAACAGTGGCCGTGGTGCCGAGTTTGAAGGGTCTGTAATTGCCTTGTTCCACTTGTTAATCACCCGCACAAACAAAGTTGGGGCTCTTAGGGAAGCCTTCTATAGGCAAAATCTTCCAAATGTGACAAACTTGCTAGCAACAGTACTCGTTTTCCTCATTGTCATTTACTTTCAGGGGTTTCAAGTTGTTTTGCCAGTACGGTCCAAGAATGCTCGAGGGCAGCAGGGGTCCTACCTGATCAAACTATTTTATACCTCTACCTACAACAATAGAAGAAGCATGTCGCTCTTATTGGTATGTACTTGGGTGAAGAGCCAGCATGTGCTTCCTTACTGGGATAGCATGGTAGTTAAGCATAGTTTTTAAGGAACAACAGGCCAACAGCCTTCTGGACTCGCCGACCAGCTCCCTTCCTCACATTGTGGCAGCCTTGCAAGTAGATCACGTGGCCTTGAGGCACACAATTGAAATCTCCAAGAAGATGATAGGTAATCTACATATCAATATCTTTTGATTCCTTTTACCACTATATCTCCCTATAAAACTCTAATTTTATAAAGAGCACTTCCTGCAAGTTTTTGGATTCATTGTCAGCCCTAGATACCCTCATCAGAAGATCACATGCCATATTATCATCAGCCAATAAAGAGTATCATCCCACTATGTGTAGATTGAATCAGATTGAATTTGGTAGAGCAAAGGGCATTACTTGAGAGGCATAGTTATGCAAGGTACATAGTTAGGGAGGTGCAGATTGAGAAGCATTATATGTTCAGATGCCCACCCTATTATTTGATTCAAGGGAGATTCCATTGTCTCAAGATGGATTCAACCCTCTCTCATAGGTTATACACTATAAGGAAAAGATGTGCTTGGGTCTGTACTTACTAGAGATTTAACACCATAATGAGGTTGTGCTAGGATAGTACCTATGGAGTTAGATCCAATGAGATGCTTCTCATATCTCCATTACATACGTCTTTCGATTATATATGCTTTGTCATTGGTTGTCAACTAGGCTCCATAAGGATAGAAGAGTCATAGAGATCATCAACTACATACTCGATCGTAGACTCCTTTAGCCTCCACTTGTGCAGGTAGTTCTTACTCCTCTTTTGGCACCACTAACAATGTCGCACCATAAGAGTCTCAATATGTTTTTGATACTCTGAAAGAGGACTTCCATCAATCTCGCCAAGATTGGAGCAAGCCTATTCCTCAGGTTACTTATAAATTGCAGCTACTACCATCTGTGGTACCCTTGGTGGCTCTTTTGTGGAGGGGATGTACTTTGCCTCCCGTGGGTTTTATGAAGTTCACCTCACCGATGCCTTGCAGAAGCAGCATGTGCTTGAATTTTCTCCTTTATTTTATGGCAGGAAAATGGTACATGCTATGCCATGGTTCCCCAATAAGGACTATCAAAGTCTCATACGACATGATTGTCCTGTCTGGGTGGAGGTGGTTAATTTCCCAAACTATATGCGAGAAGAATTGCCAGGATTGGCCGCTACACTGGGCCAAGTTATCTGCCCCCCTCGCCCTGCTGGGAATCGTAATAGATTTTGTTTTGTGGGACACAGATACCCTTTGAATTGAAATGGGGAATTTTTGCAGGTGCTTGTTTTTCATGCCATAAGTATGGGCATCTGGCCTCTGAATGCCCTACTGTCTTGCATCCCCCTCTAGCCACTGCTATACCTTCTCCCCTGGTTCAGCCCACTCATAAGCAAGAGACTATTGGGTCCAAGAATTTGGATAAAAATTCCTCCAAAGTTGGGAAAGTGGCTTCGCAAATGCTAGCCATAGCTAAAGGCAAGGACAAAGGTAAAGAGAAAGAGAAGGCCCCTGATAATGATGGTTTTTTACAGCCCAAGAGGGTGTTGAGGCAAAGACCCCAGCTTCAACCTCGCCACTAGGATGCATCTACTCCTACTCCAGGCCAAGCCTCCACCTCACCCACTCCCCCGGTTCTTCTCAATTGGGTTGTTCTCAAAAAACACATTCCTGTTTGTGAGTCTGAGGAAGGGCTATCCTTTGACCCAGGGAAGGAAGGGCTGCAGCCCATGATGGCTGATGCTTAAGCACTCTTTGGTTGTATATTCTTGGTCTCCTCCTTTGTATATATCCTCATGCTTGACAAACTCCATTGTGTCACTCTTAATGTACAGGGCCTCTGTAATCCTTCTAAAGTGGAGGCTAGTGTGGAATTATGTTTTAACCAGGCAGCCGGACATTCTCTGTTTGCAAGAACATAACCAACATTCTATGGATGGCCATGCTGGCTATTTTGGGGGCTATGATATCCACTATGCAGGTGCTAAGCATTTCTTGGGTCTTTGCATATTGGTCAGACATGAACTGCAGCCCCAGCTTGCCTTCATCAATGATTGTGATGGCAGATGGATGGTGATTCAATGTGATGTCAATGGTGATATTTGGGAATTTGCCTCTATTTATGCCTTGCAAACTTCTGCTTCCAGAGCTTCCATGTGGCATGCCATTTCTTCTTACCCATGGCGATCTTGTGCTCTTCTTGGCGGAGACTGTAATAACTCTCCCATGCCATCAGACAACACTACTCATAGATCTCATATGATCCCTTCTGAAAAGCGATCATGGGAGGAGTTACTTACCACGACACATGCACAAGATTTATGGACAGCCATGCACACTGGAATAGTGGGCTACACCTATCATCATAATGCCTTTACTAACTAGTGGGCTTGCTTGGATAGATGGTATTTACTGCATGCTCAACAATATACAGATTTCAGTCTTCATATTGAGGTTGATCACTCTCTTGGTCTCTCTGACCATGCTCCTTTATGGCTAAATATTCAGTTTGGTAGCCCTGGGATGACATGCCTTTACATTCCATTCGGATGAAACATAACAATAAAGGATACCTGCAGCATGCACAATTTCAACAATTGATCTGATATGCCATAATTCCTCTTACAGCCCATGTCCATTATGACTGTAATTTTGCATGGCAACGCCTTGTGGACAGACTTCAGCATGCTATTCATGAATATGGGAGTAAATTCATGCCTGACTGGAGAGCTAAAGTTCAGCATGCCAAAGCAGTAGTTCAGTCCTTGACTGCACATTCCCAATTGCAGCCCCTCTCCTCTCAACAAATGGACACTCTCTCTCAGTCAACAACTCTCTTGCAAGCTAATGACCGATGGAAATTGGCCAAGTGGTAGGTTCGGGCAAGGATGACTCAATTCATGGATAAAGGTTGCTCTTCAAAATCTTTCTTTCAAGGATTACATGCTTCCAGGAGGAAGACCTCTTGCCTCAGAGTCCGTAAACTGGATGGTGAATGGACTCGGTCTTTCTTAGAGCTCCAACATGAATGCTTTTCTTATTTTCAGAAACTGTTTGCACCCCCTGCTACCAATTCTTTGCACGAATTACAAGCTCAGGATACTCTTTTACAGCATGTTCTTCCCATTCTCAACCCACAGGAAGCTCTCAAACTTGATATGCCTTTCACTGATGTGGAGCTTGATGATGCCTTGTCCCATCTCAGCACTGGTAAGGCACCAGGGTATGATGGCCTCACGGTGGGATTTTTTTTACACTTTTGGGAAGACCTTAAAGGTGTTATCCTGCAAATGATTAATGAGGCTTGGCATACAGGAGTACTCCCCCAATCATGGAAGCATGGCATAGTTAAACTCATCCCCAAGCGGAATTTGTGTGAGCATCTCATGGATTGGAGGCCCATCACATTGATGCCTGTTGCAAGTGCTTTATGAGGGTCTGTATCCCTTGCAATATGGCTTTGTTCCTAGGCGGCAGATCCATGATAATATTGGCAATGCTCTCATGGCTATTGAATATGCAAAATATTTTGACCAGGATGTTTTTATTATGCAAGTGGACTTTGCTAAAGCTTTTCACACGGTCAACTGGGATTTTATCTCACAGACAATGGCTCAGATGGGATTCGGGCCAAAAATGGCTAATGTCATCTACTACTTGTATGCTGACTCTACAGCCCAATGCATCCTTGGCAATCATCTTTCTCAATCTTGGTCCTTGGGTCGTTCGGTCAGACAAGGGTGTCCACTCAGTGCTCTCTTATATGCCATTGCCACTCACCCACTTCTCAGATACTTGGATCATCTTACCGCGCAGGACCTTCTCATTGGTCTTCAGATTCCTCGAGCCCCTCCCTTTATGGCTCAGGCATATGCAGATGACTCCTTCTTTATGTAGCATAATTCTCCACAGCAGTTACTCTTATGGACACTCTCTCTATATATGGCATGGCTACTGGCCTGCATGTCAATTTTGACAAATCTAGCCTCATACCTCTGCATTTATATGATTGGCATGTTCTTTTATGGCCCGCACACATTATGCAACCCTATGATGTGGTCCGCCATCTTGGTTACCCTATTGGCTAGTACATCACTAGGAAACAACAGTTAAAGTGGATTTTTGACAAACTTCATGCCAAGCTCCACTACTAGAAGCTCTCCACCTGGCCACTCCGTGTTAGGCTCCGGATTGTCGAGTCGATTATCATGGCCTATGTTTAGTACTATTTGCCTTTGATACATTGGACCTCTCAGGACACTTCTGCTTTCATGTCTCAGGCTATGGAGGTGTTATGGAAAACAAAGTCTTCTGTGCTAAAGCTTTAAGACTTATGCAAATGGCAAAAGTTTGTTCCCCGAGGATGCATGGCGGATTGAATGTGCTGAATATTGCGCATCATGTCTTGGCAAGGAAAATTCCTCTCCTACTCACCTTTTTTTGTCAGACGCAGCCATGGACTCATATGCTTGCAACCATGTGCACGGCCTTACGCACTTCTGGACATGGTGCATGGATCACTGATCACTGGGAGGTCATTTTGGGCAGATTTGTAGGTTCTATCCTGGGCTGCCCTTTTGCCACTTCACTTATTTTGCGATTCGAAACAGGTCCTTTCACATGCTCATTGGGCACCCTTCCTTTTTTCCCATGCCAATTCCCTTCGGCAGGAAAGCATTTACTGGAGTGTTGTTTTTGATTCTCTAGTGGCCCTGCAAGAGCCGATTCCGGCATACAATCTCAGCCAATTGGAGATTAGGTGCATAAATGATGTTGTTGATGCTACTGGTCAAATTCTTTCCTTCCCTCGGGCTATGGCTTCCTATCCACTAGCCATGCATCACACAGGTTCATTTGGAGGAAAATTGCTGACTTGATGCAGCCTTTTCTTCCCATCCCTCCTTTATCTAACAGGGACAGATTACAGGATTGGCAGTTACACCCGGCTCAAATTCTCGTCCTGTTATTCTTTCTGACCTAACGGTTAGGATGACATACTCTTTCCTCCAGCCATCACCATGGATTCATTCACATGCTAATTCTCTTTGGCTATTTTGGGGGCTATGATATCCACTATGCAGGTACTAAGCATTTCTCGGGTCTTTGCATATTGGTCAGACATGAACTGCAGCCCCAACTTGCTTCAATGATTGTGATGGCAGATGGATGGTGATTCAATGTGATGTCAATGGTGATATTTGAGAATTTGCCTCTGTTTATGCCTTGCAAACTTCTGCTTCCAGAGCTTCCATGTGGCATGCCATTGCTGTCACGTGCACACCATTCAGGTGTACAGTGACATGGCATTATTTTATGGCATGGCATCATCAGGCATTTAATCAGGATTTATCATGCATTTTATGGACATTTAAATGAATGTTTTCAGCATGTACCACATGGTATGGGTTGGATTCAGCATTGTAGCATCATATTAACCATCTAGACAAAAGCATTGGGGCTTGTGGAGGCAGCCGACAGCATTCAACTCAGCCGACCAGCCTTTAAAGCATTTATGGCATTTAAATGGCAGTCGTGAGCATATTCAGAGCTGGCCGACTGCTGCAGCCAAGCTGGCCGACCAGCACCAATTCCCCATATAAGTCAATATTAGATAAAATGGGAAAAATCCCTCAAAATGGGAATGTATTTAAAAAATTTGTTTTGGCCATAACTTGAACATGCAAACTTGAACATGCAAACTCCAAATTTGTTGGACAAAGTAGATCTAGATTCTACTTTTCAAGCTCTTTCCAATGATATGTCACATGAATATGTTTTGACAAACTTTTGGATGAGTTTACCATACCCCTACTTTTTTCATGGGAATGGAATTTTTCCCACTTTATCTAATATTGACTTATATATATAAAGAAACGCATCATTTTATCATAGACATCTGGATCTCTTCAGCGTTTTCCTTCCTAGGAGCAAAGGGGGATACAGTTCAGCATCCAACAGTGTGTTCCTTCAGTGTTTCTACACCAAGAGGACTGGGAACAATAGCGCATCCACGCATCAGCATATTCAGCCATCTTCCCAACTCCTACATAGAGGGATACTAGCATACAAGTGGTGGAACTCAGCATTGGAGTCAGGACAGCCATCTTTCAGCCATCCTTCATCATTATTCAGCATGTTTCCCTCTCTTCCAGGGGTAGACATCATCTAGGACAGCATAGATCCCTTTGGATCTCATTGTAACCGCATTCATCATCTATTATAGCTGCAGTGCATTGACACATATTTGTCTATCTCTTAAACATCATTAAGTGTAGTTTAGTTAGACTAAGGTTGTGATTACTACGGTCGAAGCCTCACATGCCACATTGGTATCAGAGCGTTAGAGGGTAACCAGCCTTAGATCATGTTCATTCCATCAGTCATTCAGTCAGACATCATGTTAATCGCTTTCGCACAGTTAAACCCAGTTCTCAAAATCTTGCAGGCCACCCTTAGGGATTTTCCCTTAGGTATGCATTAGTAACCCATCCATCTGCATTATTGCACAGCATATAGGGTTGCACATGGTTTGCATAGCAGATATCTTAGCAATCCACCTTGCATCTGCAAGGCATACATGTTTGCCAGATGGGGATGGAAGTTCCGTGAGCCAGATAGGTTCTCAGGTAACGGTCCCAAGGGAGGTTGATCCTCCAAGGGTGATGTGAGAGTGCCAGACTCAGTTCCAAGAATGAAGACCAAGACCGTGTTCAGAGTCAGGGCAGGAATGGATTGTGGACTAGAGGAAGACCAAATGCATAGATCTTCATCAGAGACAGAGTGGTTTGGAGAACAGGCAAGGTTTTCAGAAAAAAAGGTTTGCCAGTCATGGATGATGACAGATGGACTTCGGGACAGGATTGGGATGATGACAGTCATCCAAAGCAGGTTGGATTCCCATCATCAAGTTTAGCAGAGGGGGATGTCGTGCATCATAGATGCCATGGACATTCTCAGGGCTAGATCCAGAAAAGGCAACCAGATAAAGAGTATGAACCAGTAGAAGATAGGTAGAACCAGAGTGTAGGAGCTTCAGGTGTAACATCTGAGGTGGACATGGAGCAGGACTTGGAGCAAGAAGCAGTCGGCTGGTTCCAAAAAGGACTGTCGGCTGACATCAACAGGACAAGAGATGAGTAGGCTAGTTGCACGAGGTGTCGGCTGCCCATAGCCATGGTCGGCTGAACCAGTACATAGAGGCATCAGGCGCTAGAGTGTGTGTGGACTGGAAAGCAGTCGGGTAGTAGCATGTGCAGTCGAGTAGCAGTCGGGTAGCAGCATGCGCAGGAGTGATTCAGTCGACTGTATTTAAAAGAGCATTAATAAATTTATGAACTGGCCGACCAGTTTCCCATGCATTTAAAGGGGCTATAAATAGCCCAAGTGCTCCTTGTTTTTAATCATCCAGCCCACTAGGGGTTTGAGTCAGTAAGAGTCCTAGTTTGGGACTGAATTTTGGGGTGTTATCACCTTTTCAAGAAGGCAGTCAAGGGCTGCAGAAATGTACCTTTTTGTACCATAGATTATACTGAATTTCCAGCACTTATCTCTCTCTACTCTCTCTCTATATCTCCGTTTTTGCATCAGATGGTTTCCAAGAGTGTTTAGGGCTGAAAGAAGACTACCCAGAGCTTTCGCATGTTACATTTGTATCAGAGCATCAGGCTCAGCAAAGCTAAAAACTGAATCAGTTCCCAGATGATGGTGTACAGGTCCAAGGTACAGGAAAGTACACGGGATTCGAAGCCCAAGGCGAGAACACAGATCGGGAAGAACTCCCAGGAGGTTTGTTGGTGGTGTTCCACAGTGCCAGATGGGGATGGAAGTTCCGTGAGCCAGATAGGTTCTCAAGTAACGGTCCCAAGGGAGGTTGATCCTCCAAGGGTGATGTGAGAGTGCCACACTCAGTTCCAAGAATGAAGACCAAGACCGTGTTCAGAGTCAGGGCAGGAATGGATTGTGGACTAGAGGAAGACCAAATGCATAAATCTTCATCAGAGACAGAGTGGTTTGGAGAACAGGCCGGGTTTTCAAAGAAAAAGGTTTGGCAGGAATGGATGATGACAGATGGACTTCGGGACAGGATTGGGATGATGACAGTCATCCAAGAGCAGGTTGGATTCCCATCATCAAGTTTAGCAGAGGGGGATGTCGTGCATCATAGATGCCATGGACATTCTCAGGGCTAGATCCAGAAAAGGCAACCAGATAAAGAGTATGAACCAGTAGAAGATAGGTAGAACCAGAGTGTAGGAGCTTCAGGTGTAACATCTGAGGTGGACATGGAGCAGGACTTGGAGCAAGAAGCAGTCGACTGGTTCCAAAAAGGACTGTAGGCTGACATCAACAGGACAAGAGATGAGTAGGCTGGTTGCAGAAGGTGTCGGCTGCCCATAGCCATGGTCGGCTGAACCAGTACATAGAGGCAGCAGGCGCTAGAGTGTGTGTGGACTGGAAAGCAGTCGGGCAGCAGCATGCGCAGGAGTGATCTAGTCAACTGTGTTTAAAAGAGCATTAATAAATTTATGAACTGGCCGACCAGCAGCAGTCGGCCAGTTTCCCATGCATTTAAAGGGGCTATAAATAGCCCAAGTGCTCCTTGTTTTTAATCATTCAGCCCACTAGGGGTTTAAGTCAGTATGAGTCCTAGTTTGGGACTGAATTTTGGGGTGTTATCACCTTTTCAAAAAGGGCAGCCAAGGGCTGCAGACATGTACCTTTTTGTACCATAGATTGTGGAGGCAGCCGATAGCATTCAAGTCAACCGACAAGCCTTTAAAGCATTTATGGCATTTAAATGGCAGTCTTGAGCATATTCAGAGCTGGCCGACTGCTGCAGCCAAGCTGGCCGACCAGCACCAATTCCCCATATATAAAGAAACGCATCATTTCAGCATATACATCTGGATCTCTTTAGCGTTTTCCTTCCTAGAAGCAAACGGGGATACAGTTCAGCATCCAACAGTGTGTTCCTTCAGCGTTTCTATACCAAGAGGGCTGGGAACAGCAGCGCATCCACGCATCAGCATATTCAGCCATCTTCCCAACTCCTACATAGAGGGATACCAGCATACAATTGGTGGAACTCAGCATTGGAGTCATGACAGCCATCTTTCAGCCATCCTTCATCATTATTCAGCATGTTTCCCTCTCTTCCAGGGATAGACATCATCTAGGATAGCATAGATCCCTTTGGATCTCATTGTAACTGCATTCATCATCTAATATAGCTGCATTGCATTGACACATATTTGTCTATCTCTTAAACATCATTAAGTGGAGTTTAGTTAGACTAAGGTTGTGATTACTACGGTCGAAGCCTCACATGTCACATTGGTATCAGAGTGTTACATGGTAACCAGCCTTAGATCATGTTCATTCCATCAGTCATTCAGTCAGACATCATGTTAATCGCTTCCGCATAGTTAAACCCAGTTCTCATGATTACTGCGGGCTGCGGGGCGGGCATGACGGCACCGCGCGGCATGAGGGGGGGCTGCAGGGGCGTGACGGCACGGCCCGGGGGGGGCCTGCGGGGGCGCAACGGCACGGCACCGTCGGGGGGGGGGGGCTGCGGGCTACGCGGCATGACGGCACGGCACCGCCGGGGGAGGCGGCGGGCTGCGGGGGTGCGACGGCACGGCCCGACGGGGCTACGGGGCGTGACGGCACCGTGCGCGGCACGAGGAGGGGGGGCTGCGGGGCATGACGGCACGACACCCGGGGGGCTGCGGGGCATGACGGCACCGCGCGGCACGAGGGGGGGGCATGACGACACGGCACCGTGGGGGGGGTGGGGGGGCGTGAGGGCACGGCTCTGGCGGGGGCCGAGGAGGCTGTTCGGGCACGGCACCGCGGGGGTCGGGGGCGTGAGGGCACGGCACTGGGGTGTGAGGGCACGGGGGAGCACGGCTCTGTGGGGGCCGCTCGAGGGGGGGTGAGGGCACAGCTCCGGGGGGTGTTCGGGCACGGCACCGCGGGGGCCGGCTGGCGGGGGGTGTTCGGGCACTGCACCGCGGGGGCCGGCCGGCGGGTTCGAGCATGGCACTGCGGGGGCCAGGGGAGGGTGTTCGGTCACGGCACCGCGGGGGCCAAGGGGCGTGAGGGCACAGCTCCGGGGGGGCGGCCGGGGGGTGTTCGGGCCGGGGAGGGTGTTTTGGCACGGCTTTGGGGGGCTGGGGGGTGTTCGGGCACGGCTCCTCGGCCGGGGGGCGCGTGAGGGCACGGCTCCAGGGGGCCAGCCAGGGGGGTGTCTAAAGGCGATTCTCAGCTTGGCTGGCCTCCTTTCTTTTGCGCTGAGCAAAAGGAGCCTTTGTCCTCACTTTTAGAGCTGCGATTCACTTTTGGCATATACCTTTCTGCTGATATAAATGACCTTAGCCAGTTTTGGTGTGCGATTTCCTTTGTAGGCTAGATCTAGCTCTAACACGCACCCCCATCCCTTATGCTCTCTCTCTCTCTCTCTATCATATGCCTTAGGGACATGGGCTGCCCTAGTGGCCTTTAGGTTTCCATACTTAGGAAATTGTAGAAGAGTTAATCCACAACAAGCTGCGAGGAGTTAATCCATAGCAATCCACAGCTGGCTGGTATTAAACTTATCTATCCTTCACTAGCTGCTTGTAGCCATACCATCTCGCTGTACTTGTGCTCATATCAGAGCCTTACAATATCTTTAGGACTACCTCTCACTAAATAGCTTAGGAGCTTGTGGTGTCCATCCATGGTTCTTCTGGTAATTGTCCTTAATGCATGTATTAAATTTGATTAATACAGGTTGGTGACATCTTTTATACAGGATGAAGGGCCAGCACACATGGAACTGAGAGAGAGCATGTACACATGGTGCATCTTGCACAATTGGAACCTAGAGCAGCTATAGTGCTGGAGCGCGAGGAAGAAGACCATGTACTTCTTGGACATGGTAAACATGAAGTCTATGTACATCATGTACATGATGAGCATCAGGCTCAACCATGGCAGCTGAGGCGTGGGGATCTAAAGAGCTGCGTATTTTTTAGAATACATGCTTGTTATTTTTAGAGCATATTGTAAATAAAAGCGAGAGTAGTAGGGGAACATAAAAGGGGCAGTCCACGCATCACTTGAGCATAACCTGGGGGCAGAGTAGCTTTTGGCTGGCCTCTATGCACCTTGGTTTCATGACTTTTCCTCCGAGAAAAAAGTTGACGTGTACTTGCTGGCTTTTTCAGCACTTCCTTAGTTCTTGCCCAAGCACATAACTGTGTTGTTCTTTACGCATGATCTCTATTGGCTCTATGTTTCTCATGAGTTGACTACAATTTTTTTCCTTGAAATAGCTATGGCTGAGCAAGAAAAGGCTCCCCTCTTGATGGTCATCAAGAGGATCTTGAGACAACTGGCGGTAGACAGAGAGTCCATCCAGGAGGATATGATTAAGTACGCTGCCATGACTGTACCCCAGCTTGAGTTAATCATCACTCACCTCTCGACACTAGTACGGCCAGTAGCCTTTGGGGAGGGCTCTTCGAGGGATCCTATTCCCGGAGGTGGTGGCACACCCCAACCCGTGCATACGCTTTTGGTGTAGACGCAGGTGCAGCAGACGCCAGGCCCTAGTGTTTTGACACAGGCCGAGGGCACTCCCTTGGCACAGAGGTGCTGTCGTTCGAGGTATGCATTAATCTACTCCGTGTCTAGGTGTAATTTTCATGAAACCATCCAAAATGAATCTTAAAAATTATCTGTGTTTTTTGTGCAGTAGTAGTAGTCAGCCACCATCACCATCACCAGTCTCTTCACCATGTGTGCCTCCTTTTGCACCTCCACTTGCCACCTCGGAGCTTCGCATGCTATCGGGCACGATGGCCATTAGCATTCAGGTGGATCAGAGTGGGTGAGTGCAATATGTAGACGGTGGGGCACTTTTCCGTCGCTCGCCGCTTGAGAGAGCTCGTGCACACATACATGCCCAAGATACACATCCACTGGCGGTAAGTCCAATTTTTTCATGTATTTTTTAAAATCGCTGTATACATTGATATCAAATGATAAATCTAACTAAAGTGACTCTTTTTTTCAAATTGTAGGGATCAAGATGATAATGACAAGAAATATGTGTTGGCAATCCTCGCGCAGGAGTTCGGCATTGGTTGGGACAAGACCGTTGTATTGCATGAGATGCAAACGCTTCTAAAGCATCGATGGAACAATGCATGGTACAATTATTTGCTTTGCTATGTTATTCAAGTCTACTTCTTTCTTTGAGTAATATGGTTAAATTATTGTTAAATTAAATAAAGAAAGTTTGGAACGTCGAACACCTGAAATGTTCTCTAGAAAGTTCACATACTCGCACTTACACACACACAAATCAGCCCACCAATTCTTCTTTTTGTGCATAGCTCTTCCTCGCCATCTGAGGAAAAGGGCAGCTTTACTGGTCAAAAAGGCCAGCAGCTTCTGGCAGAAGCGAGTTCTTTCTGGCATAAAGTAGGTATAAAGGGTATGAGCAGTTTTATACCCTCTCTTCCCTACTTGTCTCGGAAACCTCTCAAGTCCAGCCTTGCTAACTAGATGCTTGCACACCCTAACTAGATGTTGCTAATTTGCCACCTCAGCTCTTGATGCCACATCAGCATCGTCAGTTACATCATCAGCCACGTCAGTTGCTCATTGCGCATTAGCTTCACGATTAGCTCTTTTCACAACACTTTTGCCTGTAAGACAAAACACACACACGCATAGTACATGGACTCATGACTATAGAACACGAGCCTAAGGGGAATCGAACCCCTAAGTAGCAGCATAAGGCCACTCTAAGACCAAGAGGCTCCCCCTACCACCCCACCCTATAGTTAGTATCATGTACAATCAAAACAAGCGATGAAAAAAAGGATATCGAGATAGAAACACATTACCATTTTCTTTCCAATTGATGAGCCAAGCTGTTTATGAACAATTGGAAACTATGCCTCGCCAAAGATATCAATCTCTAAGAACACCTCGTCGTTGTCAGCCATAGCCTCTTGAAGTTCCATCTCTGTTAGGCATATGCCGAGTCCATCAAGGAGTGGAGCATTGTTCGAGGTGGATTCTGAGATTTGCTCAATGTCAGCCTCTAGTAGATCTTCTCCTAGATCATCCGATAAATCTTTACCCAGATCATCCCCTTCATCATCCGTTTGAGGGTGGTGTGACATTTGTTTGTGAAATCAAATTTGCTTCTCTAATGCGAAGAATTGTATCTCCTTGCCTATGTGATATAGAGGTCATTGTTGTGTCTGGTGTATTGTCGGGCTTTGTAGAGGTCATTGTTGTGTGTGGTGTATTTTCACGCTGTCGTGACGTGGGCGGTGTCGCTGGGAAAGCGCGGGACTTCTAGCTGTGAGAGTAACTTCCAAAATCCCAGCAAGAAAACTCAAACACATAACTCTTCAAGGAGAACCACCAGCAGAAGCTGGAACCATCAAAGATCGAGTACCCAACTATTTATGTGCATCCTCAAAGCCAATATTGGACACATGATACATATAAAAAACTGACATTAACATGGCTTGTCTCATCTCATATGGCTTTGCACTCGAGAAAATCACCTCATGGTATTCACATGAAAGATACACATGGCCATCATGGAGCATCACAGGCTCAACATCCAACAAAACTATAAAATCAAACCCAACATAGACATGAAAGTGAACATCCACAAGTGGATTCAAGAAAATAGAACCTCAAACTTGCATCCTTATCATATCAGATACAATCTTCGTTGAACCTGGAGCCTCATCTCTTGAGCTAAGCAAGTCCTCTTTGTTCAAAACTCCAATCCTCAATCGCTTGCACCTAGGAGCAACTCTCAGGCCCAAAATATATGCAGTTAACACAAACATATTAGGTAGCTGAGTGGCTTAATCACTTTGGTCTGATTTGCACTCTGATAATTGGCGTAATCCATAAGCCACCTTAATTGTTGTTTTTCAGTATGCAATCCACGTAGCTGCTCTTTACACGGCAGCGCCCTTGCCTTCACGCTCTCGAAGCCTTTTACATCACACTGTGGCCATCCTAACGTGAGCTCCCTATTTAGTCTTTGGGCAATGAAGACCTTGTCACCAAAGTATGCAATGAATCGCCTTCGCATGAATTCAACAGCATCACCTTTATTTGTCGGAAATTACAAGAGGCGTATCACTAGGTGCAGCCTGATTTCCTCTGTATTTTTAAATCCTACATGACATGAACAGAAGATGTTTTCAATTTTTTTGATTCTCTGGTTCATCTCCCTCCCTGGTCTTGACTCCTCCCCGTTTTCTGCATATATCTTTCCCTCTGCGCCGTTTTCTGGTTTTTCCTCTTTTCCCCCATTTCTTTCCCACTAGAAAATCGGGCTTACTTCGCTTTTGCAGCCCAAAAATCGCATTTTCCCTATTTAAAAAAATACGCTTGCCTCTCCTCATTATTCGAATATTCCCCTAGTCCACGTAAGCCGCCACCTTCTTTACCAATAATTCTGCATTCTTTAAAGCCCGCCTTGAATCTTCATCCAGCAGCTTTGCACTCCATTCAACTACTTAGCTAGGCCATTCTTTGAAAGCTCAAGGCCAAATCCACTGCAACATCACCATTTGGGTAATGCAGTGAGTCTATCAGATTACTGAACTTATCTACCCCTTCCAAAACAATGCGCACATCTCTATGCAATGCTCGCACTTCAGTAAAATGCTTCGCCTCCCTTGCATAAGGGTCTGGAGGAACCTCCACACCAGCAGCTGATGCAGCCAACCTTTGTGCAGTAGTCAACGTAGCTCCTGATGAGCTGCTCAAACTACTACCATCTATAGGCTCTGCCTCACCATTGTTTGTGGAGTTTTGGCTGTCAGAGGCCAGGGGTCGCCTCCCCATCGATGGAGACTGAATTCCTGCAATGAATACTTGAACATACTGAAACTCAGGTAGCAGATAAACTCGGACTGTGCTTCCGTCTCTTACTTGCTCCACAATAGCAGGTAACGGTTTCCCTTTATTTAATTCAAGAAAGCTTGCTGCATCAAAATTTGCTGCATCTCCAAGTGCAGAGGGAGGAAGATTCCTAATAGACGCCTCAGCTGTGCAGCAGGTGTTTTGTCCCACATTCCAATCCCTTTCTATTTTGCTTGTTCTTCCATTTTCTCCAACTCAGTCAAAAATGGACTAGCCTCGCTATTATTTTGTCCTATTTGGGGCGAACCTTGGCCCATCCTTGACTCACAACCTCCAGTGCTGCCAGGTTAGTTTCTCCGAGGAAAACTGATCCAAACTCTCTATTTATGGTGGAAACTACATAATCCACCTTAAAAATCACCTCCTTGCCAATGCATTTTTTCCTCAAGAACTCCCGACTTTCCCATGCAAAAGGCTCATCTTGCCCTCCCCGCCGTGCCAATCTCGGGGCAATGAGCGAGGAGAGTGTAATGGTCTTCTCAGGAGGCGCGCCGCTCTTGACGCTGCCCATGATTACTACAGAGTCTCCCGAGGGCACAGAAATCATGGCATTCCAAGACACGATATCTCAAAAGGGCATTCTTTCAAAGCTACTCTCTCATTTCCATACATGTTGAGAAGGGTGTTCCCTACTACAAGGTCTACCATAAGCATAAAACTCCATAATTCACACCACACTCATGTACAGAGGCTTCGAGACCTGGCTCAGCCTCAGCTCGTTCTATTGAACCTCATTTGTAATATAAACATATGTACTCAGGCATATAATGACTCAAGTCATGACACTTAATCCCATGCATCTGGATTTGCATTTAATGGCCTCATATGCATGGTTTCACACCATAGACATGCCGTGGCACGACAACGCTCAGTAGAAAAGGTGGTATCAAACAATCTTCGGCTTCTAGGGTTCACATGAACGATTTGCCACCATGGATTGCCAGATGGATTTTTGTAAAAGAAAGCTTGTTGCGCATGCATCGGGAAGAGATAGGGCTCTTTGGTTGCTCGTAGGAGCTTCGATGAGTCAACGGACCAGAAGCCGCTTCGATGAGTCAACGGACCAGAAGCCGCTTTGTTCGTGCCTCAAGGTGGCCCTTTTTCCTTTGTACTCCGCTCGAAACCAACGCACCTTCAAAATTATCTGCAATATTATAATGTATATAAACTTGTTACTCAAAGATGCTGAATATTTCAATCATTTGGTTTGCATAATATTTTGAAACGAATCATGCGTACCTGTTTCATAACACGATAGTTAATTTTGTATATGCCCTCCAGATCCCCTACGTAGCTGAGCTCATCCTCAATCAAATTTGTGTCACAAGCACTTGCACGAGAGAGTTGATGAAAGGACGCAACGATGCAAGAGTCCTGATGAGTAACACGAAGATCATCAATCCTCTTGACGCGGAGATGCTGACCACACACCCACATGTTGCTGTGAGCTCGGACCTAAAACCACATGGGAACCACATGAACATGTATGGTTAGAATCCAGAAAAACATGTAGTATTATTCAAATTAAAATATAACATTGGAGTAACTTACCATGGTGTCGCATCCTAGGCTAAGCTCAAACTCTTCTCGTGAGATTTCAAACCCCTGCCCTCGCATCTCTCTGATATGTGTATTCAACCATTCTAGGCTCATCATTGGAGGTGCACTCCGACCCTTTTTGGATGCCCTACTTCTCCTGTTTCTCTCTTTGCATTCTTTGTCATGCTTGTCAATCCATTTTTGCATGCAATCTGAGTTATACACCACAAAAGTACTAAGCGCTTCCCTCTCCTCAGCACTTATCTTTAGTGGGACCCCTTGCCCACATAACATCTCTGTGGTTTCGTTGTCTGATTGTTCTTCTCTCCAACCAGGAGGAGCTTCGTTATCCACATGTTGCAAGTACTCGGATAGATAATACATGCACTCGTGAAGCAACCATCCCTCTGCCATGGATCCCTCGGGTCTTGCTTGCTGGCGCACAAATCCTTTCAATACCCCCATGTACCTTTCAACCCAGAACATCCATCGTGTACTCACGGTCCCAGCAATCTCTATCTCTTCAACGCGATGGATCATAACATGGACTTGAATGTCAAAAAAGGAGGTAGGTAACTCCTTCTCCATCAGACAAAGGAGCTCAATACACTCTAGCTTTCGTTGCGGGATATCACATGAGTCGATCTCTTTGGATCTAATCCATCTATAAAGAGAAACAATGTGATTAGCATAAGATTTTTGTGACAAAGAAGTAAGAACAATATGATGTTCCACTGTCAATACCTTGTCAATGATCCCAATCGATATATAGCATCCCTTATACCCTCAGTCAAACAACCATCGATAACAAGTGGCAAGACATGCTGCACACACAGATTAGCTCTAGTGTTTACAAATGATAATGTAATGGCACCTTCATTAGAAATTGATGATACATGTTAGAGAGGCACCATACCTTAATGAAGTTATGCCAATCGTGTGTCTTTAGACCCGAAAGAGAGTTATCATCCATGGTAAACATGTTTTGCAATGAAGCACCATAGCCCATAGGAGTACGTATGCATCGTATCCGCTCATTGATGATGCTTATCTCTTGCTTTGTGAGTACCCATGGTGCCTGTGAATAAGTAATATTTCTTGTCTCCTCATTGATTATAGGCCATAGTGATCGTTTGCAGTTGCAAATCTTTAGGTCTGCCCTTGCAGCCTTTGTATCCTTGAAGCCCAAAAGATGATTCCAAAGCGAGTGTGCAACATTTTTAAATATGTGCATGTGATCAAGCAAATGAGTTATTTTAAGATCTTTCCAATACTCCAACGTATACCATATGGAGGAATTCTATGCCATTGATTTCTTGCCTCGACTGCCGCAAATCATATTCATCATCGTCGTTATCGCTTGCAAGTTCTGCCTCCGTATCTATTAGAGGTCCGTTTGTCCACTTGACGTACCAATCTCTTGGAGTCATTCGCGTTGGGCAATGTCCATTTTCCACTTTGCCATTAAAATGTCTCGCATTCGCTTTGGAACATAGCACATGATCTAGAGGCAGAAATTGCCGATGTCGAAGGTATATATTTTTACTCAAACTTCGACTATATTTGGAGCGTAGCCAATCACCGCATGGTGGACATGCTTTGTAACCCTTTGTTGATAGGCCTGAGAGAAACAAAAATTGTTTTTATGTTTTCAACATCCAAATTTTTTGATTGTATAAACAAACAAACAACTAAAGAGCCCTGCTGTACCTGATGCAAAGCCATAGGCAGGATAGTCATGTATTGTCCATGCTAAAATGCCACAAACCTTGAAACTTCTATTACCCACAGGTTTTGGGTGCCAAGGGAAAGTGTCGCAGAACTTTCATAGGGACATTCAAGGTTCCTGCCTTGAAACGAGCAACACCGCATTTGGGACAAGTGGTTTCATTTTCATACTCTCCACGATACAAAATGCAATCATTGACACATGCATGAGTTGTGTTGTATTCGAGTCCAAGGGATGCGATCATTTTCTTTGCCTCGTCCCTCGACTTTGGGATCACATTGTTTGATGGTAGAATCTTGTTCGAAAGAAGCCTACCACTCAATTGTAAATATTTAATGAGCACAAAAGTGATTGAGAGCCATTATTTTTATGCAAACAAAATACAAATATAACTTACGATAGTAAAGCAGAAACTGATGCATTACTCCATTGGTAGCGTGTTTGGAGATTCAAGATGAGTAAGGTCACACTCAATCTTGATATGGATGCGCCATCGTAGATGGGCCTTGAAGCTTCTTCTCGTAGAAATTTTTCATGCGGACAAGTTTCTTCTTCACTACTTGCTTGGAACCAATCGTCGATAAACTCATTGATGTCATCATCAACATGTCCCTCATTGGTCGCTTTTTCTCTGCATTTTGCATTGTACTCATCTCTAAGTCGTTGATATGTACTTGGATCTTGTGTACGTAAAAGCCTCATGTACTCCTCTGGCAAGATATGGTGACTTCGGTGAGAGCTAGATACACCCTCAACAAAACGCGTGTATAGACGCATGTATCAACGCGTCTAAATGCATCTGAGCTGAACAGAACGCGTGTATACACCATGTATGAGCGCATCTGAGCAGTCCTATACACGCGCTTTTACACGCATGTCTCTGGCCGCGATGATACATGCGCTAATACACGGGCCCACTACTTTTTTTCACAAGTCATTTTTAGCATCTAGGAGCGCGGGTATGAGCCCGATCCCTTGTAGTGATCTTTACTTGGGAACACACTCCTTTACTCGAATTTTGCAAGGTGTCATGTTCCTGATCTTGAAGGCAATCTTTTATTAGTTTCTCGTCTTGTGGATCTTGGTTTATTTCTTGGTTTTGACCATACTCATTGTCGACTTGAGAATGGCAGAAAGCTCATCCATAGTATCCACAAATGACACCTCGTCAAGCACACCTGAAATAAACTCATTTTCCCCCAAAAGACCACACTGCTCAAGACTTTTTTGTACATTTTGTACATATCGATGTATACCACGCTTCAAATCCTTGCTTTTTACAAAGACTATTGACCCATAGCTAGAGAATCTCTGAAAGTTTGCTGAAAAGCTATTTACATTGATTGAGTCCTGCGAGAACTCATTGCCCCTTGTACCATTGCAATCCCGCTTTACAATGGCACTTGGCCAAAATCCCTCATCTCCCTGTAGTTCATGAATTCTCTGTTTATCTTTGGGAGTGACTGTTCTCGAAGAGACTCGCGGTTCCTTTCATGGTTAATGCAAACTGTCAAGAACTGAACAGCTTTCTTGCCATCTTTGCTCCTTATTCTTGCATATGCTGAGCCATCATCTAAGACTTTTGTCTCCATCCTCACAGCTCTAATATAGGGTTGCCCAAGGATGAGGGGATACGATGACATCTCTTGGACAAAGAAGTTCTGATCATCTTTCACATCCCCTATAGTTATCCTTACATTTGGATAGGCTGCATAGAGCTCTCCAGATGAGTTATTAGCTGCCTTAATCATCCACCCATGATCTACATCCATTGGCCACTTACATTTGTTGTAGAGGTTTTTAGCCATAAGATTTATTTCAGACCCATGATCGATTAAGGCAACATACGGCTCTTCCAAGTCTCCTATCTTGACAAGGGTTTCAGTGGTGGCCCTTGCCCAATGGTTCCTAGAGTAATGACTTTTTGCAAGAACTTCTTTTTCATCACCCTCATCCACAAAGCGCACTTGTCGTGCTCCTTCAGCAGAGTGATTACATTCCACCACATTCTCTCTCTCTTCCTTTTACTGTACCTGTACTCCATGAGTCTTGGAAGTGCTTGTCTCCCCCTGTGATGGAATAGATTCAATTATGGACTGCCTTTTCCTTCGTATAATATAAATTTTCTCATCATGGAATTCTTTCTTTGCAATCCCCAAGACTTCCCCTAGTGTAAATTCCACCCTACTGTTTAGAATCCTTTCTTCTAGCACCTTTTTGAGATCCGTTGCGACTTCAATATCAGATTGGAGCTTGTAGAGCGGACTTTTTCCTTTACCCTTCTCCTTCTCATGCTTCATCTTTGCTGGCGCTTCTTCCATTGATACTTCCTGTGGAGGTTGGTTATGTGGCGGAGGCACATGTGATGGCTTAGGGTCCTTCTTTCCACTACCACGAGTGATCCTTTTTGATGACCCTCCTTCCTCATTTTTCCTCTTACGCTTTTCCTCTACCTGTGCCTCATTATTCTGGCATTTTGCAATGTAGGCATGAACAGATAAAGAATCCACAGGCTCTTCCCAACCGGTCTCAAGACATATACAGTCTCCTGCCTCATGCAAAGCCTGCTTAGTCACCTTCTTTGACGCAATTAGCTCCATTGTTGATGGCCAAAAATCTTCATTCTCATAGTCTTCATCCTTCTTAGATTCCTGTTTTGATAGTCCAGCTTTTAACCCATAGGTTGCTTCCTCAACCATAGAGATGGCATGGCTAGCAGCCATATCCTCAACCAGCTTTTTCATCCCTCCTTTCCCAAAGTTTGTGCTTAACGGAAGACCAGTCTCTGTAAGGTGGATTTTTCCATCTTTGAAAAATACAAGCTGGTTTCTGAGGGCTTCCTTATAGCTGGCACAGTCTTTTTTTGCATGTTCTGGGTCATCACACCATATACATCTGAATGTAAACCCTTCTTTGCTTTGAGGCCTTTACATAGAAGCCTGCCCTAATGGTAGCCCTTTTTCCTCAATCCTAGACATCTTCAGTTTTAGATCTCGCATGCCCTTAATAAGCTCATCCATTGGCCCTTCTACCTTAGGGATTGCACCAGCTGGTTTTGGTAGATTCTCAGGGGTAACAGCAGTTATAGGAGTTGCCGAGCTCATCACCATTTTATCCCTCCTTCGCTGCCACTTTGCTAGCATGGTGACCGCATCCTCGACATCATTCCAATCATTCTTTAGCCCCTGCTCTGTATCCTTATCCTCAAGGAGAATTTTCAATTTTTCTTGGAGATCTTTCCCAGCTGCTTGTAAGAAGAGCTCTGTTTTTTCCCTGTCTAAGGTTGTGCGCTCTATCCTTGACAGCTGGGCATAGCGCTTCTCAAACTCTCTTAGCAACTCTGTGGCAGAAATTCCAATTTTAGGTTTTGTAACCCACTACAAGAAAGTTCCCTTAGTCACCCGCTCGGAATCCTCCATGAAATAATCATCCTTCAAAGCAAGCTTGAACTCCTCCCAGTTTCTACCACCATGTGCTGCCTGTAATCCTCTTATGCGCTCTCTTATTTCAGGAACACATACCAGCTCAAAGCTTCGAACCATATCCTCCTCAGTTACCCTGTTTAGCTCCATTTCCTTTGTGTAATTACGTAGGTACTTTGTGATGTCTTTACCATCAAATTGATCCACCTTTTTCACGATTGACTGCAGTGCTTTAGTCATGGAAATTTGCCCCCTCTCAGCCGCTTGCTGCTGTTGCATATACATAGTAAACATCTGAAACATTTGCATAACCCTAGGGTCAAAACGAACCCCGTGTCCCTCAGGATTCTCAGCCATAGCTTGCACTGTGTATTTCACCACTAACTCTCACCCCAGCAATTTCACGTCGGGTTCACCAAAGCTGTCGTGACGTGGGTGGTATCACTGGGAAAGTGCGAGACTTCTGGCTGTGAGAGTAGCTTCAAATCCCAGCAAGGAAACAAAACATATAACTCTTCAAGGGGCATAAGACATCTCCATTTTGGATGACATGTACATGTGCCAATTCACTTCCAAACATTCCCAAATTCAACTTGAAGTTTGCACATAAGTTATGTGTCAAGAGCATGACCAGTTCCAAGCATAGATCTCCTGACCCTTTATCCAAGTGCCTCATACATAACACATGTAGGCACAACACAATCTTCAAAAGATTTCCACATACATGTGACCATTCACATCACATATTTCATATATTGCCAACATCACCATTTCAAGACGACTCTTGATCTCATGAAAACCTGCTTTCAGATTCCAACAACTCACAAAAGCAAAAATAACATATGGCGTATATACATCATCATGTAATTTCCAAAAGCTTCATGTTCACAAAACTAAGATCCAATCAATCATTCTCTTGTTACAAGGTTCCAAAATCAAAACCACCTTAAACTTTCAAGAAAAACTCTCCAATCTCTAAGGCCATAAGCATTAAGGCTTTTACCAAGAGTTTTTATTTTTGAGGTAAATAAAGCCTTAAAACTAAAACCTTTACCACTCTAAAGAATTACGATTTTTTTGAAATCGAATTCATAAAAAGGCTTATCTCTGTTTCACAAAAACCGAATTTCATGTCATCTCCATGAGCTTCTACATCGTATTCTCTCCTTGCATGAAATCGGGCAGCAGTTCGCTTTATATTTGAAAAATTTTAGAAAGCATATCACTAAATGAAGCTTCTATTACTCTCCAATTCTAACCCCTACAAGGCTTGAACAGAAGCTATAATCCCAAAGCAAGATAATCTGCAAAAATCGAGCTCTGGTTTTTTTTCCTCCCTTTTTTGCACACTTCTCCCCTTCAAAAATGCATCGCCTCCTTATTTTTGATTTTTCCCGCAAGGAATTCGGGCCGAGTTCCTTTTGCATCCCAAAACTCGCGTTTCCCAAAATGAAAATACGCTGTGCCTCCCTTTTTTTTGCTTAAAATTCGGATATTCCTTTTTTTTTTAAATGCCTTCGTATTTTTCCCATGCAAGATGCCACCTTAACCTGCGGGCTATATTGTAAACCAGCTACCTCTTAAGAGGTTCAATTAGTCCACTTCCTCCATCTTACTGCCCTCTGCATCAGCATCGTCTTCAAGAGGCGGCATGTCTGCATCAAAATCTGCCGAGGCAGAAGCATCATCATTTATACTCAAGCCCAGCTTTAACATCCTGTGAATCCTTCCTCCAAAGGTGTTGGGGTTCTCAAGGCTGAATCCAGAGGTAAGAAGCGCAGTTTTATGCAGTAGTAGGATCAAATCTTTCATAGACTTATCATTCTTATCAGCTTCAGACCTCTTTAGTTGCAGACACAAGTTTCTTGCCATCATACTCCTTAAGCTGTCCAACTGCATATTTATCAATTGCATCAACCAAAAAGAGTACCTCATAGCCCTTTTTCTTCAGACGCTCAAGGAAAGGAGAATTTTCTATAGCCTTCTTACTTTCGCCAGTGATGCAATAGATGTCACTCTGCCCATCCTTCATACGTGTAACATAGTCTTTAAAACTAGTCATATCGTCACCACTTTTAGTAGAATGATAACGTAGTAGGTCGGCAAGCTTTGCCCTGTTGGAACTATCCTCATGGATTCCAAGTTTAATGTTCTTTCCAAAAGACTCATAAAACTTGTCAAAATCCTCCTTGTTCTCTGTAATCTCTGTAAACAGCTCGAGGCACTTCTTAACAAGATTTTTCCTTATAACCTTCAGGATCTTGTTTTGCTGCAACATCTCACGGGAGATGTTCAGGGGAAAATCTTCTGAATCAACCATACCTTTGACAAAGCGAAGGTACTCGAGAATCAACTCCTCACTCGCTTCCCTTAGTAACTGCTCTTGCCATCTTTGCAGCTGTTGATGTTCTCAAAGCCTCTTTTTGAAGCTCTTCCTTTAAGCTCTTAATACTTAGAAGATCTGCCTCATACTGTGCAAGGACGAGCTCACAAGCCTTCAGCTCTGCCTCAGCTGCCCTTAGTCCTTCTTCCTTCAGCAATGTAAATGTTTCCTCTGGTGATGTAACCTTGGCATTCTCTGCATTGCTAGCATCTTTTAAAGCTTCTACCATCCCAGAAGAAACGTTCATAATGCCATTTTGCATGGATGCATCTTCAACCATATTATCTACTCCCTCTCTAGAAGTGATCAGTTGCTGGTCCTTCAGTCTTTCTTGTGCCTCCATCAAGATCAAAAACTGCAACTAATCCCTCTTTCTTGTCAGCCCTATAAGAAAGTGATGCTGCTTTTGGTTCATTGATAATTTGTGCTACCTCAAGGTTCACCATAAGCATAAGAACTTCATGATTCACACCACACTTATGTACAGAGGCATCGAGAGACCTGGCTCAGCCTCAGCTCATCTTATTGAACCTCATTTACAATATGAACATATGTACATAGGCATCATAAAATGACTCAAGTCATGGCACTTAATCCCATGCATCTAGATTTATATTTAATGGCCTCACATGCATGGTTTCACACCATAGACATGCCATGGCACGACAATGTTATACCTCATGCACGTTCATTTTGCAAGGTATAATGAAGGGTGATCTGACATGGGTTTTACATACCTCATAAGCTCACCTATCTTATAAATACATTTTTTCAAACTCTTATTTGCACAATGGTTGATGCTAGTAGGTAGTATGAACTACGCACATAAGAGCACATGTATGTATGGTTTATGCAAGTTAGAATGCTTACTTCAATAATGCATCAAGACTTGCATTGCTCCATCCATAAACTGTTTGTATATTGAGTAGTTCAAGTGAAGCACGTAAAATAGAGAATGTGCACCCTTCAAAAACCGGTGTCGATGAAGCCTTGTAAAGATGCTCTTGTTCCATATCATCGTCGTTCATACCTTTAGGATCATCCCTAAAAAGATACCGCACCATATCATCAAACACTTCCTCTTCCACAACTTCGTGGGGTGCAGGGCTATTGTCATCCCTTTCCCACTCATCTCTGACAATAGATCCCGAAGCTCCAGCATCATCTCGTCGTTTCGACGCTTTGCGTGCTCTTGCCACGCATAAGGCACCATGTTAGGGTGTCATACTGCATCCTGCTTCAATTAGAGTATATATATTACAACTCCATTAATTTAATTTGGATACCATGAGTCATTTGAATACTATCAATTTACATCTACTCACCTCTAAACCTGTTTGATTCCATTCTCCATACATGGAGATGTGATTCAAGGTAATTCGACGTGCTCGTACAATGCATCCTTGACATCGATTACATATACACTTGATCCTTTGTCCCAACCACACATCGCGATTACGATGACGCATTGTCTCATCCTCACTAGAACTACTTGAGGAGGTTGATGACATCCTATATACAAAAGAGAACACAAAATCATAATCAGTTTTCAATTAAACTATAAAAATCGCGTGTATAAACGTGGCTATATCCTCAAAATCGCGTGTATCAATGCGGCTACATCCTAAATAAAAAATGCATGTATCCACACGGCTATTTCCACGTGTATAAACGCGGCTAAATTTCAAAAATCGCATGTATAAACGCGGCTCATCCTAAAAATCACGTGTATAAACGTGGCTGATTAATTTTAAATGCAAATATACACGCGCTTTTACATGCAAGGACCTGTCCATACCTAAAAATAACCCGCCTTCTCCAAATAAACATTTTCAAACTCAAGATTTGCTCTCCTTCGTCGCCGCATCTTCCAACAGAGCACTAAACCTTAGTGCAAGGAGCAGACAAGGAGCATACACGGGTGAAGGAAACCAGCCAAAAAGAAGACTCACTTTTTCAAAGGTGAGTCAGTTTGTCCTTTGTCCTGTCTCTTTCCTTCCATTTGTTTATGCTATTGTCTCTTTCCTTTATGCATTTATCTCCGTCCTCCTTCTCTGGTTTCCATCTGGTGCATCTGGTGAACGATTGTGACAAGGGGCGACAGTAGGCTTTTTATAAGGATGATTTGTCGAAGGTCAGTCAGTCGCTTTTAATTTTTTTTTTCGCAGGCCGCGTGTAAGAACGCGTGTATGTCTGCGTGTATCATGTTTGCACAGACGTTCACACGCATATATACGTGTTTTTGGATGGGTGTATACACACGACTGTGTTTCACCCATACTATGGTCTTAGAGCTAATAGGTGGCTTGGATGATGGTATTTGTGTTTGTGATGAATACAAGTATGCTATCATGATGACTTATCTCTCAATGTGAGTCAAGAGACAGTCCATGATGTACATGAGGATGGTGATAGTCATGCATGCAATAATGTGTGTGTAACCTTTGAAGATAACCACACAAGATGGATGCTGTGGTGATAGTGATGTAGTTTTTGAAGAGTTGTAGGAGGATAACTCTATAGTTCTGAGTGTTGTTGAAGATGTGAATTCTCTAGCTAGTGATGTCAGTTTGATGGTGGAAAATCATATGTGCTAGCTTGCATTTGTGCTTTGATGCAATCATGTATATACTTTTATTTTTGCAGATTCTTTATGGATATTCCAGGTTCTTTATCCGATCCATTTGCGTACAGCAATTGGCTGATGGAGATGCTAAATCATTTCGGGCACCATCCTGGTCCTTTTGAGCTTACAGAGTACATGTATGCCCATCCCCCTCCTTCCATGCCTGGTATCTATACCCCGCCCGCGAGTATCCAGGGCACTCCACTGCCGTCTATGCCTGCGAGTCCGACGAGACGGCATGCAGCTTCCCCTCTTCCATGCCCACCGAGGAGACACTCCACCCACAGCAGTAGGAAGAGTGGGAGTGGAGGATGCGGTGGGTGCTTTGGTGGGGGAGGTAGTAGGTCACGCGGTGAGAGAGGAGATAGAGGGAGAAGAGTTAGAGGAGACAGTGAGGATGAGGAGGAGATGAGAGAGGTGGAGGGAGTGATCTACTATGATGTGACGGATAGGGGCGGGATAGTGATGGATGCGAGGGGGAAAGAGGTAATGGAGTATATGCGTGGGGTAGTATGAAACTTATATAGAAATTGTTTTATTAGATTTAAAGATCAAAATAGCCGATTAGTTGGGGAGGTGATAGAGGCTGTACATAGTCGGTACCCCAATCCCCCACATGCGACATTCTCGGATGTATGGGGAAGGACATGAATAAGGGAGATCTTAAGTAATAAAAGATCTCACCTTAAGAAACTCGCGTACGATGATGGGCTAAATGTAGCTGCGGTGGGTGGCTATCTTGCCGAGAAACCTGCCACACTGCGCACAAACGTGAGTGGAAGGAGGTAAAGAAACGAGCAGAGGCTGGCGTGAAGAGCAGGCAGCATGTGGAGGCACGACCGATCCAGATGGAGACCATTGGATCTTCGCATTTCGGATCTCGCGGCGTCGAGTCATGGGAGGCAAAGTTCGTAAGTATCTTGCCACTTTATTTGATTGTTTACTTAATTCATTGATTCTATGATTGTTTTAATCTTTCAAATTGTGTTGATTATGATACAGCTCGACGGGTTACGGGGAGGAAGCCCACAGCCCACGATACTGGGTATGCTCGTCGGCATAGTAGAGGTGACATGTGGGCCCTCTTCAGAGCTGAGGGACGTATTACGGACACGCAGTTTGAGATGGCCATGAGACCATACGGTCGATAGATACTTGAAAACTCTAAACCAATGATTTTGGTTTATTGAATTACATATATATATATACTTATATACTATATATTACTTGAAGAGGCACAAGCTGCTGATGATCCACCCGCCGCCACTGCAGAGGGTGGACGTGAGCACTACTCATCAAACATTCCGACCGATGTGAGCTCATCTGATCATGGAGGGAGCACTGAGTCATCATCTGGGTCTGAGTAGTACTCAGACTTATAGTATCACATTCCATATTGAGAATGTGGTTGTATATATATTTTTGTAACTGAAGCCATGGGCTACTTCCACATATGGACTCCCTTGTATATATATGTACACATAAAATTTTGATAGTAATATTGAATCGTGAATCGATAGTATTGCATTCATGTCTGTCTTGAATCGTGTATTGACAATGTATGCATTCATGTCGTTCTTGTCTTAAATCTTCCTCGTGGATGGTCCAATGCACCCAAAGAAAAAATCCAGAGTGTTATTGGGTGCTGGAATACTGGAACAGCATTCAGGTACCAAATAGCACTCTCTGGATTATTTTTTTTTGCTCTCTGTTCGCGTGTATAGACGTGTCAACTCTGTAAAAAGTTGCATGTATATACGCGGATAATCTGTGAAATATGCGTGTATAGGCGCATCAAATCTGTAAAAGTTACGTGTATATACGCGGATAATCTGTGAAATACGCGTGTATTAGCACAGCTAAAATGACAAAACGCGTGTATACACCCTCGTATCAGCACGTCTAAGCGCAGTTGACTGACAGAACGCGTGTATACGCCCGTGTATCAACACATCTCACGATTCATGTACATGCACTTTTACATGCATGTCTGTGGCCGTGAGGATACACGGGCCCGCTACTTTTTTTCACAAGTCATTTTTAGTGGCTAGGAGCGCGGGTATGAGCCCGATCCCTTGTAGTGTACCACTAGCCATATACTATATGAGGTGCTTGGATTCCAAAAGAATTAACATCATCCATACCCAATCCAAGTCTTAAATGTCTAGGCTCTTCCTAGAAGCTTGGCCACATTTCCTCGATGTGCTCATCCATCTTCTATAGAAATTATTTGGATAAGTAATCATATGGATATCACTTTCGCAGGCCCGCGGAAGTGGGCTAAGGGTGTTGGAGGTGATCTCCTTCTTCAAGATCCCTCGCTCCAAGAAGTGCCCATGCCTGCATGCATGGTCATCTCAGAAGAGCGCAGTGTAAAGAAGACCATTGATCTGTAGCTATAGCCACTCGTGGAACGTGCCCAAGCAAGCCGTTGTCACGGGCAACTTCGAAGATTAGAACACCAACTACATGTAATGTAATCAAATACATGATTTTTTTCCATCTCATTCTTCTTTTTGAGAATCATCCATATGGCAAGGAATAAAGCATATCCTTCACAAGACTCGCCACTCAATAATTTTGCTTTGTTAGATAAGTCATCCTAACCCTATCCTAGTAAGGCTTGTTGTCAAAGCAATCATAAATAATAGAGGATATTGGACAATGAAATGTGAAAGAATAGCTCAAAGATTCACGGTGGTCCTACGACAAATAAAAGAAATGTGAGAGCATTGCTCAAATTTGGAACCTACAAATTTTAAACTTTAATGCAAACCCATCTTTACAAATAAAAGAAAGAAGGCCAAGGTATTCTCAAGGCCTTTAAATGCGGTCCAAGGTATTCTCAATAATGGATTTCACTTGAAGAGACCAAGGTATTCAAACGATGACAAGTTGAAGAGACCAAGGTATTCAAACGATGTGGTCCTACCACAAGTTGGAGGACTCCAAAGCCCAAACCAAACTTTAAAGACTTTCGGAAGGACTTCCATGTCAAGTTCTACGACTTTGTAGGCCTTAAATTTTGAATTCCAAGGAAGGCTGGTTGAGGAATGTTTCACTACAAAATAGCCCCATATTATTATTATGATGAATTGTCATATAATGTGTTTAAGTAGCGATGAATTGTGTAATAGAGTGCATGGGTTTCTCTAATAAACCATCTTTTACGTCTAGCTCAATGTTCCAAGCTAGGTGTTGAAAATACGTTACGATTGAAAAAGAGAGTCGTCAGAGAAAATAGCCCCATATTATTATATTATATTATATTGCGGATGAATTGTGTATAATAATATAATATATTATTATTACGGAAATGCTTACAAACGCAACAGCTCCGCCAAAGGTGTATATATACCGCAACTGATCAACCGGCGATGGCAAACGTAGTTGTAGTAGATGAGTCTGAGAGAGAGAGAGAGAGAGAGAGAGAGAGAGTGAGTGTGTGTAAAAGAGAGATCACAGAGACACTAGTCTCGAGAGGGCACTAGTATATAGGAGAGGATGGCACACTACGCTGCTTCTGCTAGCTTGCAACTCTTGCTTCTTCAACCGTCTGGCAGGACAAGACTAGAGCTTCCTCAGTACCCAACATCCATGACGAGATTAGGCAGGAGATCGTGTGCGGAGATGGCCGTGTTTAAGCAGCTGCTGAAGCTCCAGTGCGCTCCTTCGAACCTCCACAGTACATTACCTCGTATTACCAGGCGCGACGCAGTCCCCAGCTGCGTCTCAGCGCCGCCATTTAATGGGACGTTGCTGCCGCAGCAGTACAGAGAATGTAAGCGAGCTGTCGCTGTTTTTACGTGTAGAAAATTAGTTTGTTATTACAGTACTTATATAAGTGTATCGAATACATTTGCTTGTCATAATTGGCAGCAGCAGCTGCAACCAAAGATCGATTGAGGGTGCTAACTACGTGGGCAAGCCCATTCGGCATGCGCGTGTTAGTAGCGCTGCACGAAAAGGGGCTGGAATTCGAGTATGTGGAGGAGGTGCTGCGGAGCTTTAGCCCTGAGGTGATCACATCGAACCCCGTCCACAAGAAGATACCGGTGTTGATCCACAACGGCAAGGCCTTGGCCGAGTCTCGTATCATCGTAGAGTACACTGACGAGCAATTGCCAGCCTCCCGTCCTGGTACGAGAGGCGATCTCATGCCGGCCTCAGCGTGGGATCGCGCGCAGGCTCGATTTTGGTCCGACTTTGTGGACACTTAGGTGAATGATCAATATTTTGGCTGGCTGCGATCAATATGATGTGTGCGAGTACGAGTATGAATATATTATATATCTGTGTAGTGCTGCAGCAGCTGCTGCGTTGTGTAATTAAGGAATTAGTTGTGGTGGTACCGGATCTGATCATAAATGCATGATGATGACACAGTTTTGCCCGGACGCCCACGACATCCTGGTGACCGATGGAGAGAAGCAGCGCATAGCAATCGACAAGACCATCCGGCACTTGTTTCACATAGAGGGTGCGGGGGCAGGGGCATTTTTTTCACGGCGATCACATGGGCCTCATGGATATCACTTTCGTGGGTTTTCTGCAGTGGCTGAGGGTGTTGGAGGTGATCTCCACCTTCAAGATCCCTGGCCCCAACAAGTGCCCATGCCTCCATGCATGGATGGAGGCCGTCTCACAAGAGCTCAGCGTAAAGAAGACCATTCCGAAGCTGCAGCCGCTCGTGGAACGTGCCCGGGCAAGCCGTTGTTGCCGGGACTTCGAAGACTGCAAGAGCAACTACATGTAATTGTGTAATCAAATCCTCTTCTAAACCCTTTCTTTGAGCCTGATTGACACCTGAGCAATAACTTTAGAAAATAATGAGTTAACCAAATGCTCTGATACCAAATGCTCTAAATGCTCTGATACTAGGTGTAAGACCCCTACCCTATAGTTTAACTGAAAGACATGCAGCAGAATAACGACTATACAGGATAGAGCGACTTACTCGGGGCCTCACCTATGAATGTCCGAGCAAGGGACTAGTCTGGCGGCTCTTCCAAAACCAAACCTGAAAAAACTTTCCTCGTCTAGAAAGCATAGGCGATTCCTCCAGGAAAATCTTCTAATGAAAATTTATCTAATAGGGTCAAGAACCTTAACTATCTGTTGTATTGCGACCGAACCCGTGGATCACATGGCCGAATGAAAGGAGAAACTTGCACTTGGTTCATAGAGATCAACGCTTTTTTTCCCTCAAGTGAGGCACAGCCCCGTTGATTCTTTCCCATAGAACAAGAATTATCCCATGTTCTTTTTCAACTATCGTAACTTGAACAGAATTGAACTTTGTTGTAGGAATCCACCGATCCAGCTAACCCCAACCACCCCATGGGTTAACCGCCCAACCCCTGCATTGGTGGGATCCCTCTTTATAAAAATATCGTTGTGTTTTGTCCTGTGTACTACGGAAAAGAGTACCCAGGCCCCCTAGCCGCCACTCATACGAAAATATTAAATAAACACACCACTTATGTACCCAATATGAAATTGCCTTTTCTCATTCAACTATTTTCAAGATAGAATTGTAATAAAACCACAGTGTTTCGATCATAATCCTTAGTATTCAAGTTCCACGATCCAAGTTCAAACTTTTCTAATTTCTATCCATAAAATCCATATGGACTCTCCATTGAAGACCAGCTAGATCAACCAAGGAGATCCAGTTTACCAAAAAGGAACCATGGACTCATCCGTTAATGACCATCAAGGTCAACTAACCAAATCCAGGCCCATGTTCAGAAAACAACTCCAACTCAATATTCCATTTCTTCCTAGATGCACGCGTGGGTATCCTCGGCGACCCAGAGCCCGAGCACCGTATGGTCAGTACCCTCTAGGATCCTTTTCGCACGTGACCTGGCACTTCACCCATAGGCCGCTTCCTTGGCTCCTCATCCACCATACCGGAAGCTCCATTTTAATTGAACCGAGACTAGGCAAGACCTCGACTGACCTTGCCACGCGAGACGTCCTTCTTTGACTCTCCGTTGTTGCAACATTCTCAACCTAGGTCCACAACCTCTTTCCAGAAGATAGTCAAAATGCTTCCTCCAGTATTCTTGACATAAAACAATCCTTAAAAATAATACATTTTTCAAGTAAGATTTCTATCTTTACACATCATTTCTCATCATTCCATATCATTTCACACCATTCCACATCAGTCCATGTCATTTCACATTATTTCACATCAGTCCACATCATTCTACATTATTTCACATCATTCAACATCATTCCACATTAATTCACATCATTCCACATCATTCTGATCCAACCACGGGACTCTAAATGATTCGGGTGCAATCAAGGCCTGTGGGGTTCACCTAAAAATATGGAAGTATACCATGTGAGTTCAAGTGAAGGGGTTATTTAATAGGTAAATTTACAAAAATACAGTTACATAAGGGGTTTTTTTAATCACATTTGAAAAAAAAAACCGTAAGTCCATAAAGAAAAAGGACTCATTTTATTCATGAAAAATTCAGATACCCCTTGAACGCATGTGGTAATATGCACGTAAAATATCATTTCCATTTCTGATCATAAATAATCGTCACGCGCCATGCGTCAATAAATTTTTGTGAGTACGACTCTCTTCTTTTGTCCCCGATGGTTGTCTTTGGCCATTTTGAAACCTTCGTTCTGAACATAAGAAAACTAACTACTTCTAAACTCATGTTGACATTTCACACATAAGATATTGATTCTTGTATAAAAAAAGCTTTATCAGAAAATCACTACTTCTATACTCATTGTAATGTTTCAAACATGAGAAATTAATTTTGTGCACGAAGAGGCTTTAACATGTAATAAAATTGATATTTTAAAACTCATATTTATGTTTTATACATGAGAATTAAATCTTGTATAGGAAAAAGCTCTTGCATAACAAAACACGTTATAAGACAATCAGCAACTTTACCGCCTGTGAAAAGCTTGGAGAGAGGACATTCTTAATGAACAAGTGATAAGCTTTACTTGTAATTTTGTACATGCCAAAGATTATTGTGAATATATTGGACTAAGTTCTTTAATGTGTGTGAGCGAGTGTTTGGCTTTTAATTATTACTTTATGATAACTTCCTCACTTTCATATAATGTACATATATATTAAATGTAATCTCACATGTATTATTTTTTTTGGAAAGTATATATTATATTATAAAAGGGCTATTACATCAAGAGCATCCTTTCATCTCTCAATGGACTGAATACTGTGCAGAATCATCAAATGTATAAGGTTAACTTTTGAAGATCAAAGGAATATTACATATATTATTATTCAAAGTATGAATGAGCTTCTTTAACTCATTATTTTCTAAAGTTATTGCTCAGATGAGCTTCTTTAACTCATTATTTTCTAAAGTTATTGTCAATCAGGCTCAAAGAAAGCGTTTAGAAGAGGATTTGATTACACAATTACATGTACTTGGTGTTCCAGTCTTCGAAGTCCCGGCGACAACGGCTTGCCCGGGCACGAGCGGCTGCAGCTTCGGAATGGTCTTCTTTACGCTGAGCTCTTGTGAGACGGCCTCCATCCATGCATGGAGGCATGGGCACTTGTTGGGGCCAGGGATCTTGAAGGTGGAGATCACCTCCAACACCCTCAGCCACTGCAGAAAACCCACGAAAGTGATATCCATGAGGCCCATGTGATCGCCGTGGAAAAGATGCCCCTGCCCCCGTGCTCCTGCATCATGGACCATTTTCAGGGCACCCTCTATGTGAAACAAGTGCCGGATGCTATGCGCTGCTTCTCTCCATCGGTCACCAGGATGTCGTGGGCGTCCGGGCAAAACTGTGTCATCATCGTGCATTTATGATCAGATCAGCGATGCATGTCACGGCCACGGTACCACTACAACTAATTCCTTAATTACACAACGCAGCAGCTGCTGCAGCACTACACATACATATAATATATTCATACTCATACTCGCACACATCATATTGTTCGCACATGCATGCAGCCAGCCAAAATATTGATTTATCCACAAATATTAATTACACGACGCAGCCAAAATATTGATCATTCACTTGAGTATCCACAAATATTAATTACATTCGCACATGCATGCAGCCAGCCAAAATATTAATTACACGACGCAGCAGCTGCTAATATATTCATACTCGTACTCGCACACATCATATTGATCGCACATGCATGCAGCCAGCCAAAATATCCACAAAGTCGGACCAAAATCGAGCCTGCGCGCGATCCCACGCTGAGGCCGGCATGAGATCGCCTCTCGTACCAGGATGGGAGGCTGGCCATTGCTCGTGAATGTACTCTACGATGATACGAGACTCGGCCAAGGTGGATCAAGAGCGGTAACTTCTTGTGGACGGGGTTCGATGTGATCACCTCAGGGCTGAAGCTCCTAAGTGTGTCTTGTTGCGTTTGTAAGCCTTTCCTATGAGTACGACTCTCTTTTTCAATCGTAAGGTATTTTCAACACCCAACTTGGAACATTGACCTAGACATGCACTCTATTACACAATTTATCGCTAATAAACACATTATATGACAATTCATCATAATAATAATAATTTTGTCATGAAACATTCCTCAACCAGCCTTCCTTGGAATTCAAAATTCAAGGCCTACAAAGTCATAGAACTTGACATGGAAGTCCTTTTGAAAGTCTTTAAAGTTTGGTTTGGCCTTTGGAGTCCACTAAAAGCTTGAAATTTCAGCACTCACCCCATGTTTCTTCAACTTGTGGTAGGACCACATCGTTTGAATTGTAACCCTACCTTGGACTGCATTGAAAGGCCTAAAGAATACCTTGGTCTCTTCAAGTGAAATCCATCCAAGGCGTGGGCCCTTGTTGGAGTGAGGGATCTAGAAGGAGATCACCTCCAACACCCTCAGCCCACTGCAAAAAGCCCGCGGAAGTGATATCCATATAATTACTTAGCCAAATAATTTCTATAGAAGATGGATGAGTATATTAATCAAATATTCTAAAGGTGAACTCTCAAGGCTAAAAGGACACATTGTGGGGATAAACAATGAAAAAGCAAAGTCACCTAGTAAAGGGAAAGTAAGAAAGACCACAAAGGATGATAAGGTGGGAGTTATAAGCTCCTCTTTATTCTAGTGTCTAGAGGGTCTAGAAATTAGTAAGGTGTTTATGATACTTAAGAAAATCCGAGGGCCAAAAATTTAATTAAAGGAGAATTAAAGAGGGGCAAACAACACTTGACAAGGAGGTAGACATGGAAGATGTTGTAAAGAGGTTTAAGATTGAAAGATAATATTATTTATCTGAGGCACTTTGAATCAAGTTTAAGTGAATATGCACTCACCAAGGACAACTATACATTTGGGACGTTGACTTGAAGAAAATGTATAATGATGTATGTGATGAGTGGGCAAGGACTAAAAGCAGTAAGGCAAAGAAGTCAATTTTTTTGCCTTAAATATTCAATTTCTTTACATTAAATAGTCATTTTTAAGATGATAGATAAATTCAAGGAGATACACAATATACTTTTCCATGCAAGAGTCATGCCATGGGAGGTATGTGAGGTGGCTGAGAAGTTTCAATTGCTCACACAAGCAAGAGCTACAATTGGGAGAAGATTGGGCATCATCTTCTTCAATAGCAGGATAGAGCTTCTCATCCAGGGTGTCTAAGATTTTGTACCTTTTCCAAAAAAAATAGATGAGTTGAACTCGATGGATTGTACGTTTCTTATTATATTTTTGAAATTTGACCTTGGGTTAATAGGCCACCTTCTTAATGCATTGCAAGGTGTATTATAACATTGTGAGAAAGAATCATGTTAGAATGGAGAAGCTACAATAATAATGCACAAAAGGGAAAACATAAACAACTCATAAAGTCCCATGATATAATGGTTCTTAGAGCGTATATGTATAGTTTGGAACGCAATGAAGCTCCACATAGAGAAAACAAGATATATGCAATTGATGAAAAGCTCATTGAAGAAGATGATTCAAGTGAAGAGGATTTAAGAATCCGATAAGAGAGTCCTTTTATACAATCGATGTTTTTTATTGTGGGCTTGAGATCTAACTTGAAGAGGCCATATTGTGCACTTCACACTAAATCAAATGAAGGTGATATACTACAAGTTGAATGTTCAAAGGTGGTTGAAAGCAACATAGATATTGTAAAGTGGGAAGAAGGGTTATAAATTGAAGAAAAATAAGAGTCAACCATGAAGCACTCTCTAGTGAAAGAGGAAATTTATGATGAGGAATTACTAGTAAACATAGAAATTGTGGCCTTAAAGACTGTGGTGGCAATTTATGATGAGGAATTACCATCAGACATAGAAATTGTGGCCTTAAAGAATGTGGTGGTAGAGCAAGAAGAATCTCATTAACATTATCATAGAAGAACCTCTCATGTGTTCTAGCATAATGTAAAGCAAGAAGATGAGAATGGAATGCCAACGGTGAATTGTAAGGAGAAAGAACCTCTTCACAAAGAAACATTAACAACCCCTACCATTGATGATTACCAAAACCTCTCTGAATTTCGAGAATCTTGATGGAAACTTTCTTGTATTTCGTAGCTCAAAAATGTTTGTGAGTGCTTAAATTTTAAAAATACATTTAAAATTAGATGTATAATTTTGTTCATAAATAGAACATTATTCAATTTGAATGTAAAATATTTAAATATTCAGCTATATGATTTTGTTCAGAAATAGAACATTCCTCAATTTGGATGTATGTGGATACTCCACACTTATACTAGAGAAAATGGGTCATATTATTATTAGTTATTGTTATCCTAGTATTTAGTATTAAATTTCAAATCTTTCTAACAATTGAATAAATTGTTAGCCTATTTTAAAGCTTTTTAACAATTGTGGTTGAGTGAATGATTACTCCACACTTTCTCAATTCACTAGTTTGTAGTTGTTTATCAACATTCCAATTGTTTTGTAGCAATTAAAAGAATTCAAGTAGAGTATACATTCAAGTAGATAATGCTCTATGCTTTAACTTATAATGTAGAACATTTACCTTAATGCTATATTTTTTTTGTGATAAATATATCATAGCATACAAGTATACATAATGCTAGATTTTATTTGTCATAAAACATTTACATTAATGATAAATTTAATTTGTGATAAATCATAGTAGACAAGTATACATAATAATTCTCTTACACTTAAATACGTTAAATAAGATTTTTGTATACCTTGTAACATCTTTTAAGTGTATTTTCTTGATGTGACAAGCAATATTTCACAGAGTACACTCACTATCAAGAAAAGATTTATATTCACTTAAATGGATTACTTTTACATAGGACTAGAAAGATGCAAGAAAGAACATTAAAGCCACACATTATGACAAATTACAGTGAGTGGATAGGTATTTAGCATGGTTGTGTTGAAATTTTACTAAACATGAGTCAATATTTTAAGTTGGGAACTTGGTCTATAGCTAAATTGAAGAATGTAGAGGAGATGCTCATGATATTGCAAACTTAATGCCATGTTTTTTGCAAGATCAAAGAATTAAAAGAGGATAATTATTTCATGATAATTAGTGCCAAGTTTGCTTTAAGAGAAGAGGGCATTGATGCGTAAGAGAGCTCAAATTCAAGTTATGCAAGGGCAGCTACAAAACAACAAGAGAGAACTCGTAGGCCCCTATGTGAAACTCAAAAATGACCTCCAAATTGAAAAGGGATGGCTAACCCTTACCAAGGGAACAGTAGAGGTCTATGATAAAAGGCTCTTGGACTTAGAATCACAAGCCTCACCCTCTAAGTAGACAAAAACAAAGGGAAATACTAAATAAGTTCCATGCTCAATAAGTCATAAAAGAACATTGCACAAAGTCTTGCATGATAAGCTTGTATGGGTATAAGAAGAAAAAGGGCATATGCTTAAAAAGTAGGATGTGGTAAGACATCTGTGAGAACATATGTTAAAAGAACATGCAAATGTAATATAAGCTTAAGGTGAGCTCATAAAGGCAAAACTAGAAATGCAAGCATCTACTAAGAAGGCCAAAGAGGTTAAGGAAAAATATTCTAAGCCCGTATAGGAAAGGTCTATAAGAGATGTGAATAGCTAAAGTTTAAAGAGGATGATATAAAATTAGGGGATAAAGCATCGAGTCGTGTGCCAGGATGGAAGGACATTGGAGTTTGCACATTCTGGAAACATCTTCGAAGTGTTGACTAGCCAACTTGTTTGACTCCAACATCTTCCTTAATAAGCTAAGCCAAAACCCACAATAGTGACAATAGAGAAACTAGACAAATTCATTAACAGGGCCTCCAAGCTAGCTACTCTAATTCCAAGGATGGTTCTAAACATACAACTGGTTAGAGGCTTATGACATATTTTCATACCTCAAAATTAATGAAAGCATACAATACACCCCGCATGGTATTATTAAGTTATACCAATATATTTTAAAAAATCTAATAGCTGCTTAATATGTTTACTTAATGATTTTGCCTTGAAGCACATAAAGTATCCTCCAATTTGTACGTCAAGAGGAATGGACCTAATTAGAGTCTTTTCTTAATAAGGCTAATGATAAGGCACATGAAGAAGATATATGCCTCCACTAAAATACCCACTAGTAAATTGCCCTCTAACTACTACTAGATTAATACCTTCGCACCTAACTCTCTTGCCTCCACTAACATACCCACCAGTAAAATTCCCTCTAACTACTAGATTAATACCTTTTAACCCCACTCCTAACTCTCTTGCCTCCATTAACATACCCACATGTAAATTACCCTCTAACTACTAGATTATTACCTTCTCACTTCAATCCTAACTATCTTGTTTTTGACAATTTCACTAACAAACGACATACTAACATATCTTATTTTCCTCCTTATTTGGATTTTCCCACTAACCCTTATGACCAATAGGAGTAGGGTGTTGTGACCTAGAGTAGCTAGCGTAGAGCCCTAACAATGGTTAGTACATTATAAAATTCTCTCAACATAAAGCTCCTTAAGAGATGGTCCAAGATCACACACAATCATTATCCAAGCCTTGTCACAAACAAAATATGAAGAGATAATCCAAATAGGTAGTCCTTTGTTGAAGCAAAACTTGATGTGCAAAGACTTATTAGAGTTTACTAAATCCAACCTAGCAACAAGGATGTGCACCTTAAGGGGCCTACACAAGACAATCCTTTCTTGAAGCCAAACTAATGTGTAAAGCACTATTGGAGATTACTTCCTTCAACCAAGCCACAAGGAGATACCCTAAGGCCTACACAAAAAAATCATAGATGCCATACACGATCAGAAACCTAATCGGAGCCCAACATCTAAAATGGGAGGAGATGATGCCCATGGCATGTGAAGGTAATTCATGGGATAATATGGCCAGATTCTACAAATAATTGGGGGCACAACACTGTTTTCTAGCAACATTTGAGCAATGCTCTTTTTTGTCGGGATGTCAGGGATTCCATTCGCTGCCCGCAACAAAATTTTGCTGCTGAGCACAGTAGTCTTCTTTGGGTAGTTTGCCTCTATACCTTAATAGATTTTGGCATTCATAGCCTCCAAGTGCATGGGTATTCACATCAGGAACTGCCTTTACATATGCCGCATATAATACAAAAAATGCCCTACCCTCGATGCCCACAGTCCTAGTGCATATCCAAAAATACGTATAGCTTCTTGCTTCTCTATCAGCATTAGCTTTTCTGCATTTTGTTGTATTCTTCCATTTCTAAGTATGCTGACATAACCTTTAAGGCCATCAATGGAATGCATGGATTATCTAAATATTTTGAATGGTAAATGATCAGCACGCCTGGAGGTATCCTTGAAATATAGTGGTTGAGTCTCTGCTAATAAAAGTTTGTTTACCTCCACCTCGACCGAGGAATCCATCTTCATCTGCTATCTCAAGTTGTAATCAAAGAAAAAATTTACTTTATAACAATAAAAATCTTTTAAAAAATGTTATGAATTTATTCTTTTATATACCTTTTTGTTCTCATCATCAAGAAGTCACCTATCCTCCCAGAATTGCTATAGGCTGGACACTAAAACTGTCGAGACTGCTCTTTTTAGCATCCTCAATTCCTTATTTTGCATGTAGATAGAAAAGGAATGCCACATGATGTTGAAGAAACCTGCATTTTCTACTATGTCACCTGTAATGCTCCATAGTGACTTTCACATGGTCAAGAAGTATGTCATACTTTTTCTGCAATCTGGACTTTTCTAAAGATGTATGTGACAACATGCTAAGATGATCAAACCTCACACCTTCAATATGAACATCACTATCATCTGTCAGTGCAAAGAAAGCTTGCATTTCCTCTGCATAATACTGCTTGAAGTGTTCAATCATTGAACTCATTTCAAATATTACATGGAAGCATTGGAGAGATGAAAATATCTCATTTTATTGATTAAAAATTGGGGGTAATGATGAAAAAAGGCGCCTACTTCATGAGGAGAGTGTTGGAAAGATGGCAGAAATACTACAATCCGATCGATCAATATCCCCCTATTCGTGTCATTTTTCTACCGCCGTTGATGGACAAAATTACGGGACACAAAAATGCACGTGGGTGTAGCTGAGGGTGCAGGTGGGACAACCAGGTAGAATTGTGTGGTTTGAAGGCAGATAGGGTACATTTGAAACACCGCACAATTTGTGAAATCCAATATGAACGGATTGATGCTATTGCTTTATCTTTATACGGAGGCAGCTGCTTAGTGGGCAACAGGCAGCTTGGAGGTAATTTTTTTTAATTAACCAGATATTTATAGCACTATGAGGCCACATGGAAATGATATGGATGCCACATATTCACACGTGTGACTCGCACATGTGAAATAGCCCACATGTGTGAACCCACATGTCAAAGTGCGAATGCATGTGTGTGGTCGTTGCACGTGTGCATTTACACTCCCACATGTGGATACACATGTCATCATACCATTCTATTGTCCGTACACGCCGTGTGGCTTAATCAACATGTTCTATAAATAGGTAGCGATTATTATAATGTCTTTTACCCGTACGTGGAAAGACGAGGCACATCGACTTTTTTGCACTCTATTTGATCTGTACTTGTTCTTCACCTACAGCTCGATCCTATTGGTCTTCAAACTACCATCAGGACCCACTTTGATTACTGTCCTTTTGGACTTCACCTAATCTAGCTCCTATGGTCTCCCTAGAATCTGGACATGATATCAATATACCTGAGGCATCAAAATTGCACCTATGTGTTCTTCTTCCATCGGGCCAAGGGTATGCTTACACTTTGAATTTGTTTTTTGTATGCAATAAATGTTGATGTAGAAATGTTGTTAGAAGAGGATATTAAGCACCATCTTCTAGCCTAGGCATCCTGAACAACATGACTAGGTAAATATCCTTCATGTCAAACATCAATATCCCAATCCTCTTTTCCATGGACTATTTCAAAAATATCCCTCTTAGGCAAGCTACGTGATGATTCATATTCCATTTGAGTTAAGATAATTGAAAGATTGCATTCTCAAATTAGAAGGGAGGGTGTTCGGCCCAACTTTGGACATAGGCCTGATAAATTATTTTTTACTCGTACGTGGAAAGATGAGGTTCATCAAATTTTTTTGCACTCTGGTTGACTTGTACTTGTTCATCACCTACACCAGCTATTTTTCACCTACACCATCTCCTATTGGTCTTCAAACCACCACCAGCACACCCACTTTGATTGCTCTCCTATTGGTCTTCACCTACACTAGCTCCTATTGTTCTCACTAGTATCATGGCGTGATATCAATATATCTAAGGCATCAAAATTGCACCTATGCGCCGTTCTTCCATCAAGATAAAGGTACGCTTATGTTTTGAATTAGTTTGTTATGTGCACTAAATGTTGATGTAGAAATGTTGTTAGAAGAGAACATTAAGCAATATCTTCTAGCCTAGGCATCCTGAGCAACATGACTAGATAAATATCCTTCATGCCAACCATCAATACCCCAATCTGCTTTTCCATGGACTATTTCCAAAATATCCCTCTTAGGGAGGCTACGTGATGATTCATATTCCATTTGAGTTCTGATAATTAAAAGATTGCATTCTTGAGTTGGAACAAATGGAAGGTTTTCTAGGTGGCTCTAGAGATAGGCCTCATTGGAGTACTAAATAGCTTACCTACCTTCCCCTCTCTCTCTTGCCACCCTAACCAATGTGACTCTTCGCCTTAGCATATATATTGCTCTTCGCAACTCCATTAATGGAAAGACGATGCAATATACGACACCGCATGTTATCGAGCCATCCTTCTCGCATCGTATTTCCATTGCATCGCGTACTAAACCATTGTTGCTAGTGGTGGTCGTGACGTAGTAGGAAAGGAGTATGATGTAGATGTGATGCTAGCCATTTCAAATTCTAATCCCAAGTGCAACGCATTGTATTTTAGCCGAAATGAAAGGCATAGAAAGACAGCATGATATAAGACACTGCATGTTGTCGGTTCATCCTACACATGCCATCTTTCCATTGTTGCTTGTTCCTCCCACCACAGCGAACACCGATATCTAACCAATTAGATTTCTTGCACATAGGAATGTTCTTTCCATTGTTGCTTATTCCTCCCACCACCCAGTGCACACCGGTCTCTAACCAATTAAATTTCCTGTATGTAGGATAGTTCTTTCCATTTTAAATAAATTGAACATATATCTAACCAATTAAATTTCCTGTATGTAGGAAAGTTCTTTCCATTTTAAATAAATTGAACATATATTATGTAGGAAAGTTCTTTCCATTTTAAATAAATTAAACATATATTATGTATATATCATGTTCTTGTTCTACCTTGAATGTCTGAATCCGAATGATGTAGGTTCTTATATGAAGTCATATTTTATTTTGTGTTTAATTGACAGGCCATAGATGGCTAGAACAAAGAAAATAGCAAGGAGGGTTGGACCAAGTCCAGGGTTGGTAGAGAAAGCAGTAAGTGAAAACACATTATCAAAGCAAAAGTTGAAAAAGAGAATCAACCAACATGTGAATGCCTTCAGAGAGATAAGGAATAGAGAGAATACAAATAAAAGACATGAAGTTGCACTATATATACAAACTGGGCCTCCCATGATGCACGACCTCCAGATCGGAAGAGCGACGATCCATATCGCTCCATTTGTATTCGCCGCGCTTCTCTTTGTTGCTGGCTCACTACTCCTTCTAAGAGCTCCTTCTTGGCTTTCTTCCACTCGCTCTTATGAGCAGTAGATGGCTCACCCTATCCATTTTGACCGATATCTATTCGGGCTTTCTCCTCCTTTGCGTATCTCCTTACTAGAGACCTCCTATTCTTAAGTATGTCTTTGATTTTGTGTCGCACCCATCTACTAGTAAACCTTTGGTCTTGTGAGGATTAGGATACTTCTTGTGGAAAGCTTTAATGCAATCATTCACTAAGCTCTCCCTTTGCTGCTTCAAATGTATAAAGCAGTCTTTATAGTGTGCAAAAACTACTTGGTGCAAGTAGTTTACCACCTCCTTCCTACGAGAGTCATGAACTATGCCACCCACATCTGTGATATCATAATATGATACATCACCATGATGTGGTGGTGACTCTGAAGAACTATCCCCACCCCCAAAGCACTGCCCTAGGCATCCTCTATCTCCTCTACCTCCACTCTCAGTGCTAGTGTGGCATGAGGTACGACGACCACCACTATCTCCACGACTACCATCCCTATGAGGACGAGTGGCACTCTCATGAGAGCCATGATAACTATGAGGTGTCACAGCTCTTGAAGGTGGAGGTGTAGGAGATGCTATAGCACTAACTGGGGGGGATGATGGATGAGGGGTGAATGTAAAGGCAGGTGAAGTGCCTGGCAAGGGACTCTATTGATCTGTGGGCGGACCTAATGGTAAAAGGGTGCCTGCTGCATAGGTTGCCAACTTCTCGAGGGTGGGAGTATAGCCAAAGGTTCCCTTCCATTTTACGCGCTTCTGTCAAGTTGCTCAACTTGTAAACAATCTATGGATGGAGCAATGCAAGTTTGAATGCACTTCTCAAGTGAGTTTTCTACTTTCATAAATTGTCTACTTCCATTACAGATATATAAGAAGAATCTATTTTTTATATTAATGTGTGATTATTTTGTCGATAGGCTTTTGTTAAAGATGCTTCCAAAGGAGAATAGATTGCCAACCTCAAGAGACCAAGCAAGGCACTTTGTGACATCTCTTAGAGTCTTGGATTATACTCGCATCCATGCATGTATCAATGATTCTATTCTCTTCCGCCGTGGGATACATGGGGTGGCTCAAGAGTGTCCTATTTGTGGAGCGAGCCAAGATATCGAGAGGACCTTAAAGGTCTACATGTGCCACGTAAGGTGTTGCAACATTTTCCCATCATTCCAACTTGCATCCAACACATGTTCAAGTGCAAATATATTGTAGAGCTCATGTCATGATGGCATTCCTCTCATCGATCCAATAATGAAAAGATGAGAATTTCCACAGACACTCCTGCGCATGGAAGCACGTCGAGGAAATGTGGCCAAGCTTCAAGGAAGAGCCTAGACATTTAAGACGGATTGGGTATGGATGGTGTTAATCCTTTTCGAATCAAGAGCACCTCAGATAGTATATGGCCAGTGGTAGTGGTGAATTACAATAGTCCTCCATCCATGGCAATAAAGAAAGGACATGTCAGGTTATCGCTTCTCATTCCTGGGAAACATAAGTTAAAGAATATGGATATATATCTTGAGCCCTTGATTGATGAGCTTGAGATACTTTGGAGAGGTATCCATGTGCATGACATATGTCGGCCTCTATCTTCACGAGACTTTCTCTTGAAGGCCATCTTGATGTGGACGATGCACGACTTTTCTGTCACTAGTCCATGTCATGAGATTACATGCCAACTTACCCATGTCACATCATCAAACCAAACTACAACAAACCAGCACCACATTACCAATTGCCATGTCAACATATCATGCATGAATACAATGGAATGTGAAGTGTTATGCCAAGCATAGCTTGCACATGTATGCATACATATGCATATATCATGTCAACAAGAGCATGTGTGTATATATGTATAGGTGATATCTATGCTAATAGCTACTAATAGCATGTGTGTATGGATGTAGATGTGATATCTCAATTCAAGCTAATAGCTTGAGCTTGAGACCTCTTTTTGAAAACAAATATGTGCATCTCATTGTTTTTTGCTCACCTTGAAACTCCAACCGGGGGTAAACCCTTTTTCATTGGCATGTAAATTGGGTTTTCCCTTAAGACTAGTATTGCATGCATATCAATGCTTGCATCTATTCTTCTATTATCTTACCTTGAGAGGTAAACCTTCTTTTCATTCGCATGTAAATTGGCTTTGCACTAGTAATCTCATGCACATTGATGCTTGCATATATTCTTCTATACATAGGAAATATTATGTGTGCCATGTAGATTGTATACCAAATGCATTAGTTGATGGGAGGTTTACACCATCATAGACCATGCTGACATGGACATGATGCTTTTGGTTCCATCTCTTATACCTGTGTGCATAATTACGTAAGTGATAGCTTATTTTCAATAATTGCTATAATTGAGGATTGGATAACCTTGCTTGGCCAAATTATCCCATGAATTACCTTCCCATGCCATGGCAATCATCCCCTCCCATTTTAGATGTTGGGCTCTGATTGGGTTTCTACTCGGGTATGGCATCCATGGCTTTTTTGTGTAGGCTTTAGGGTATATCCTTGTGGCTTGGTTGAATGAAGTAATCTCCAGTAGTGCTTTACACATCTGTTTGGCTTCAACAAAGGACTGTCTTGCGTAGGCCCCTCAAGGTAAACATCCTTTTTGCTAGGTTGGATTTAGTAATCTCCAATAATTCTTTGCACTTAAACTTTGGCTTCAACAAAAGGATAAGCTATTTGGATTCTCTCTTCATATTCTGTTTGTGACAAGGCTTGTATAATGATTGTGTGGGATCCTGGATCATATCTTAAGGAGCTTCTGTTGAGATAATTCTATAATGGACTTACCATTGTTAGGACTATACACTAGCTCCTTCAGGTCACAACACCCTACTCCTCTTGGTCACAAGGGTTAGTGGGAAAATCCAAATAAGGAGGAAAATAAAATATGTTACTATGTTGTTTTTTAGTGACATTGTTGATGACAAAAGAGTTAGGATTGAGGTGAAAAGGTCTTAATCTAGTAATTAGAGGGTAATTTTCCAGAGGGTATGTTAGTGAAGGCAAGAGAGTTAGGAGCGGGGTGAAAAGGTATTAATCTAGTAGTTAGAGGGAAATTTACTGCTGGGTAGGTTAGTGGAGGCAAGAGAGTTAGGAGTGGGTTGAGAAGGTATTAATAGAGGGAAATTTACTAGTGGGTTTGTAAGTGGAGGCATATATCGTCTTCATGTGCCCCATCATTAGCCTTCTTAAAAAAAGACTCTAATCAGGTCCATTCCCCTTGACCTATGACTTGGAGGATACTTTATGTGCTCCAAGGTAAAATCATTAAATAAACATGTAAGCATGGCTATGTAATCGTTAAGTAAACATGTAAGGGGCTATTAGATTTTTATAAATATATTGGTATAACTTAATAATACCATGCGGGGTGTATTGTATGCTTTCATAAATTTTGAGGTATGAAAATGTGTCATAAGCCTCTAACTTGTCGTATGTTTAGAACCATCCTTGGAATTAGTCACCCACCTCACATACCTCCCATGGCATGACTCTTGCATGGAAAATGTATTGTGTACCTCCTTGAATTTATTGATCGCCTAAAAAACAACTATTAAAGGTAAAGAAATTGAATATTTAAGGCAAATAAATTGACTTCTTTGCCTTATTGAGTTTAGTCCTTGCCCAGTCATCACATACATCATTATACATTTTCTTGAAGTCAACATCCAAGATGTATACTTGTCCTTTGTAGGTGCATATTCACTTAAACTTGATTCAAAGTGCCTAAGATAAATAATAATATCTTTCAATCTTAAGCCTCTTTACAACATCTTCCATTTCTACCTTCTTGTCAAGTGTTGTTTGGCCATCTTTAATTCTCCTTTAATTAAAATTTGTGCCCTAAGATTTTCTTAAGTATCATAAACAAATTACTCATTTCTAGACCCTCTAGACACTAGAGTAAAGAGGTGCTCATAACTCCCACCTCGTCATCCTTTGTGGTCTTTCTTACTTTCCCTTTAATAGGTGACTTTGCTTTTTCATTGATTATCCCCAGAATGTCTCATTTTAGCCTTGATAGTTCACCACTACCATTGGCCATATACTATATGAGGTGCTCTTGATTCCAAAAGAATTAACATCATCCATACCCAATCCAAGTCTTAAATGTCTAGGCTCTTCCTTGAAGCTTGGCCACATTTCCTCGATGTGCTCATCCATCTTCTATAGAAATTATTTGGATAAGTAATCATATGGATATCACTTCCGCAAGCCCGCGGTGGGTTGAGGGTGTTGGAGGTGATCTCCTTCTTCAAGATCCCTCGCTCCAAGAACTGCCCATGCCTACATGCATGGCCATCTCACACGAGCGTAGAGTAAAGAAGACCATTGATCTGTAGCTATAGCCACTCATGGAACGTGCCCAAGCAAGCCGTTATCACGGCGGGCAACTTCGAAGATTAGAACACCAACTACATGTAATGTAATCAAATACATGATTTTCTTCCATCTCATTCTTCTTTTTGAGAATCATCCATATGGCAAGGAATAAAGCATATCCTTCACAAGACTCGCCACTCAATAGTTTTGCTTTGTTAGATAAGTCATCATAACCCTATCCTATTAAGGCTTGTTGTCAAAGCAATCATAAATAATAGAGGATATTGGACAATGAAATGTGAAAGAATAGCTCAAAGATTCACGGTGGTCCTACGGCAAATAAAAGAAATGTGAGAGCATTGCTCAAATTTTGAACCTACAAATTTTAAAATTTAATGCAAACCCATCTTTACAAATAAAAGAAAGAAGGCCAAGGTATTCTCCAGGCCTTTAAATGCGGTCCAAGGTGTTCTCAATAATGGATTTCACTTGAAGAGACCAAGGTATTCTCTAGGCCTTTAAATGCGGTCCAAGGTAGGGTTACAAATTCAAACGATGTGGTCCTACCACACGTTCAAGAAACATGGGGTGAGTGCTGAAATTTCAAGCTTTTAGTGGACTCCAAAGCCCAACCAAACTTTAAAGACTTTCGGAAGGATTTCCATGTCAAGCTGTACGCCTTTGCAGGCCTTGAATTTTGAATTCCAAGGAAGGCTGGTTGAGGAATGTTTCACGACAAAATAGCCCCACATTATTATTATGATGAGTTGTCATATAATGTGTTTAAGTAGCGATGAATTGTGTAATAGAGTGCATGGGTTTCTCTAATAAACCATCTTTTACGTCTAGCTCAGTTAGGTGTTGAAAATACGTTACGATTGAAAAAGAGAGTCGTCATAGAAAATAGCCCCATATTATTATATTACTTTACGGATAAATTGTGTAAAATAATATAATATATTATTATATTATATTACGGAAATTCTTTCAAACGTAACACAATAGCTGCTCCGCCAAGAGGTGTATATATACCGCAACTGCGATGGCAAACTCAGTTGTAGTAGAGTGTGAGTGAGCGAGAGAGAGAGAGAGAGAGTGAGTGTGAGTGTGTGTGTAAAAGAGAGGGCACTAGTATATAGGAGAGGATGGCACACTACGCTGCTTCTGCTAGCTTGCAACTCTTGCTTCTTCAACCGTCTGGCAGGACGAGACTAGAGCTTCCTCAGTACCCAACATCCATGACGAGATTAGGCACGAGATCGTGTGCGGAGATGGCCGTGGTTAAGCAGCTGCTGAAGCGCCAGTGCGCTCCTTCGAACCTCCACAGTACGTTACCTCGTACAACCAGGCGCGACGCAGTCCGCAGCTGCGTCTCAGCGCCGCAGCAGTAAAGAGAATGTAAGCGAGCTGTCGCTGTTTTTACGTGTAGAAAATTAGTTTGTTATTACAGTACTTATATAAGTGTGTCGAATACATTTGCTTGTCGTAATTGGCAGCAGCAGCTGCGCCCAGGCAGGACGAGGAAGCTGCAACCAAAGATCGATTGAGGGTGCTAACTACGTGGGCAAGCCCATTCGGCATGCGCGTGTTACTAGCGCTGCACGAAAAGGGGCTGGAATTCGAGTATGTGGAGGAGGTGCTGAGGAGCTTCAGCCGCGTCCACAAGAAGATACCGGTCTTGATCCACAACGGCAAGGCCTTGGTCGAGTCTCGTATCATCGTAGAGTACATTGACGAGCAATGGCCGGCCTCCCATCCTGGTACGAGAGGCGATCTCATGCCGGCCTGAGCGTGGGATCGCGCGCAGGCTCGATTTTGGTCCGACTTTGTGGATATTTTGGCTGGCTGCATGCATGTGCGATCAATATGATGTGTGCGAGTACGAGTATGAATATATTATATATATGTGTAGTGTTGCAGTAGCTGCTGCGTCGTGTAATTAAGGAATTACTTGTGGTGGTACCGTGGCCGTGACATGTGAGATTACGTTTAATATATGTACATTATATGAAAGTGAGAAAGTTATCATAAAGTAATAATTAAAAGCCAAACACTCGCTTCCACACATTAAAGAACTTAGTCCAATATTTTCACAATAATCTTTGGCATGTACAAAATTACAAGTAAAGCTTATCCTCTCTCCAAGCTTTTCACAGGCGGTGAAGTTGATGATTCTCTTATAATGAGTTTTGTTACGCAAGAGCTTTTTCCTATACAAGATTTAATTAGATTTAATTCTCATGTATAGAACATAAGGATGAGTTTCAAAATATCAATTTTATTACATGTTAAAGCCTCTTCATACACAAAATTAATTTCTCATGTTTGAAACGTTACAATGAGTATAGAAGTAGTGATTTTCTCACAAAACTTTTTTATACATGAATCAATTTCTTATGTGTGAAACATCAAGATGAGTTAAGAAGTAGTTAGTTTTCTTATGATCAGAACGAAGGTTTCAAAATGGCCAAAGACAACCATTGGGTTCAAAAGAAGAGTGTCGTACTCACACAAATTTATTGACGCATGGCGCGTGATGATTATTTATGATCAAAAATGGCAGTGGTATTTTACATGCACATTATCACATGCGTTCAAGGGGTATCTGAATTTTTCATGAGTAAAATGAACCCTTTTTCTTTATAGACTTACGGTTTTTTTTTCAACTGTGATTAAAAAACCCCTTATGTAACTGTATTTTTTTAAATTTACCTATTAAGTAACCCCTTCATTTGAACTCACCTGGTATACTTACATATTTTTCGGTGAACCCCACAGGCCTTGATTGCACCCCAATCATTCGGAGTCTCGTGGTTGGATTAGTGGTTGTTGGTGAAGACTCTCTAAATCCTCTATAAGGAGATTCCTTGATTAGATGGTCAAATCTACATTTTACACAACTCAATCTTAGGTGTGTACTGACTTTAGTATTTTGTGAGTTTATTACATTGACTTTGTGAGGGCACTCAGCCACATGGTGAGGTCATTGGTAGTGATAGCATTGTAGCTATGGGGATCTCCTTATATAGCATTAATTTCCTTGCCCTTCCATTTCATTGTAGTCTGGAACATTGGCATAGTGTTTTCCCTTGCATTTAAAAACCCTCAAGGGGAGCTACCTCCCAAATGTCATTAATTGACATTATGTGAGGTTCTGGTGGTTGTGGTGGTAGGACAGGTGGCAGTATAGGCACTTTGGGTACTCTATACATTGTCCTTTCCTAGTTTTGCACATATGATAAATTTTTCCCTAGAGCATACCCTTGTCCAAGTTGTGTAGGTAAAGCTAAGTATTGTCGTGTAGAAGGAAACTAAGGTACTTGAGATACATGTAGTTGTTTTTTCTGATGTGGGTACCTACACATACTTGTATCATGGTTCCCAAGTTGCATACAATGCATGCAGTACATCAATGGGTGAGGCATCAATTGAGGACACTTGATTCTCGTGTGATTTTGTCGACATATTTAGCACCATACCAACTCTCATTGGGGATATAGATGTTGGTTCATGGGCATATTCTTCACGTCCTTTAGCTTTATCTTATCTCGAAGCACACTGCTTAACTCATCTAAGGTCATCATCTTTCCCAAGTTGTCATGCTTGTTTGGCTCACAAATGTGACATACCTATCATAGGTGAAAGATTTAGCATAATTAGGTTGTGGTAACTCAAGCATGTTATCCTCCAATTCGATGGCTAATTTGCAACTATCATCAGGCGATGTTGGCTTAGCCAACAATTAGCCATGCATCATTCACCCCATCCATTGGGCCTATGTTCATGTCGCAACATAATACCTCATTATTATCATGTAAAGGATCAACTTCATAAATCTACATTGTTGTTCATGTGCTCGGAGGGGGGGGGAGTCACTCTATTAACCTCCTATGTAGCACGTGCATTCAAGGGGTATTGAAAAAACCCCCTACTTTTACAGTTTTTTTAATTTTAAAAACACTACTTCTATAACACTTTTTACAATAAAAGTACCTCTTTGGTACGAAGATTTTCACCATTTCAGTTAAAATCCCCTTATGTATGTAAATTTTCTATAACTCCACAAGAGAAAAAAACCCCTTCTATTGAACTCACGTGCTACCTTACATATTTATTGAACTCCACAAGAGAAAAAAACCCCTTCTATTGAACTCACGTGCTACCTTACATATTTATTAGTGACCCCCCCTCCCCCCCCGGGTAAAGTTCATGTCACAACATAATGTCTCATTATTTCCACATACCATGATCAGCTCATAAATCTGCAAGTTGCAACTATTGCTAGATTGTGTATTCTCTTTTCTAAGCTCTAATCCACAACAAAGCTACTGCCTTTGTTTCTACAATGTGCCAAAGACTCATGAATGGAAGAAATAAAAGTTAAAACATATATGTGAATATTGTTTATTGCTCACCTTGAAAGTTTCTCTTCTTTGGCATATATGTTGGGTTTAACATACCATGTCACTATCCTCTAATCACTAGATTATTACCTTCTCACCCCCCAATGTTAACTCACGTACCCATAAAGTCAATAAATGTTTTGATTCTCATCCACATTGGACTCTCCCAATAACCCTCTCGACCCTCAAGGAGATAGTTCAAAGTCTTCTCAATGTTGTGCATCTATTATAGAATGTTCTATTAACATGAAGATATCATCTATATAGTTAATCGTTTGTTGAAGCCAAAGCTCACGTGCAAATAATTATTGGAGATCACTTCATCAATCAACGTGCCATCTCGATAAGGATATACCCAAGAAACCATGGGTGCCATATACAATTAGAGTTCAACATCTAGAATGACACACGATTATGTTCATGGCAAGAGAAGACACCTTATGGGAAAATGTAGCCAAACATTCAAGGTTAGCCAAAAACCACCCTTGGTTATAGGATTTATTAGAAGTATGCTTGGTCACCTACATTATCGTGCACAACTATAAGAGATGAAAGTAGAAACATCATGTTCATACAAGCGGAGCGTATGTAAGTAGCCTGTGTGACGGTGTGAACCTCCCACTAACTGATGCACTTTGGCATTCAGCCTACATGGTGTATCCAGTTCTTATGTATAGAATAATATGTTAGAATATATGTGCATGATATCCCATTCTCAAAATCATCCATTTGAACCAAATATATAGAGCTAAGACTAGGAAATTTGGAGCCAAATATATAGAGCCAAAACTAGGAAAGTTGGAAAGAATTCAAGTATATGTGGATTGCCAAAGGAGTTGTCAATCAAAAGGATAGAGTAGTTCTCATGTATTTCGTTTACGTTAGCACCATGCACATGTGGGACATAACTTGAGAGTAACCTTTTGCATACAGCATACCAAATTAGATATTAGTGTATACATATGATCATTATCATATATATAGAATCTATTGGCAATGTATACAATGAATTAGGGTTTCACATCTCTTATCTCTCTCTTGTCTATTTTGTACTTTCACGTCTCTTCTCTCTCTTGTTAGTAGTATGTTTTGCATGAATATCCATGTACTTAGCATTAGATTAAAACAAACTTCCACATTACATGTAACATCAAGGTAACCATAGAGATCTTTAGTAATGCATTGGAGGAAGAGGGACTCATCAACCATCATAAGAAGCAAGCATTTTCATAAGAAAAGGGATCTATAATAACTTGAGCATATGTATGGGTAAATTGGAATTCTAGAAGAATCGATGGCACCATCTAGTTTAGAGTCATGTCTTGTGCTCATGGGCACAAGGCTTTGTAAACCCTCTTTGCAAGATATATAATGTTGTATGTACCAACTAGTCACTTATTAGACTATGGATCAGCTGCTCGGCAAAGAACAGCTAGAGGGACCCTATTTTATAAGTGGTATAAACATGGAGTTATGCTAACCATATCCTGTCCTAAACCCTAGATTATCTTGCAACTTTATTAGAATATACACCAAAATATAATGTAAAGTGATATTGGGGCTAAGGGTAGAGCATGTCCATTTTCCAAGAAAAAACCTCTCAGCGTCGGAGCCTGGGAAAAAAATAAATCCATGCAAAAGCCACATAAGAAAAAATAATATAGGGGTGATAAACAAGCTATGCATTGTGGTGAGAATAAAACTTCTTTGTCTATTGAGAGTCTCAACATGTACAAGGGGTCAATTTAAAGGTGCCATGGGGATGCCCTTTAGATGTCAGCATATTCGTATATGGCAAGGAATGGCACCCTCTAGGCCAGATACCAAAGTTGTCCACTAGAACCTAGCCACCATAAATGTCCGCATGGATTTCCTCATAACTTCCCCTTGACTCTAGTAAATTCTCTCACTTCCATCATTTGTAAGCATCCACTAGAACCTAGCCACCATCAGTGTCTACATGGATTTCCTCATAATTGCCCCGTGACTATACTAAATGCTCTTGCTTCCATCATTTGTAAGCATGGGTGATCATATACATGATGATGCATATTCTGGGCAAATAAACAAGCCATGGGTTGGCTAGCCTTGATTTTCTTGCCACATTCAACCAGATGGATTTGGTTGAATCAACTGCCCAAGCTCTCTTGCTTCAAGCACCTCCTCGAGTAGGAGGTGCTTGCGGCTGCATAATCTTCACACGCGGCTCAATAGAGATAAGGTGTTGGATTATGATTGAAGCGACAATCTTTCATGGGGGCACACGCAAGTGTGTGAGAGTATCGGTGTCTCTTTATATGTACTCGTAAGTCGTGACTTGTGAGTCTATGTGAAAGAGAGAGAGAGGGAAGTCGCACACCTATGAACCACCTTTGAAAATTGGTTAAGGCCGAGGTACCTTGTAGCTTTGAAAATTTGAATTCCAAGATAGGTTTGAAAATTTCCTCTCTTGTTTGTCGCCAGAATGAGAATTATATTGAAAACAAAAATAAAAATTGGAAAAACTCAGCCTCTAGATTTTTTTTAACCTTTTTTAATCTAGAACCATTGAAGTACCTTTGAGACCCCAAGCCAATAAACACCCACCGTGGAAATTTTGGCCTCCCTTTTTTGACTTCTAGTCATCTTCTAGAAAGATCCTTCCTAGTGTAGACGTTTGACCTCTTCACCTCTAAAAAGGTGGTTCCTTAACCATTGCTCTTCTAGAATGAGATGGCTTTAAAGTGACGAATTGACCATTGCTCTTCTAGAAAGATGCTTCTTAGTAGACTTGGTCATTGACGAGCTACCTCTAAAGATAAGAATTTGTTTCTCTTTTTGAAAAATGCATATGAAACAATTGATCATTGACGAGCTACCTTTAAAGTTAAGAATTCGTTTTTCTTTTTGGAAAATGCATATGAAACAATCTTTCAAAGTATTGCTTGTTGATGTTCATTTGAAATTACATGTTAAAGCCTCTTCATACACAAAAATTTTATTTCTCATGTTTGAAACATTACAAAGCATTTTTATACATGAATTAATTTCGTAAGTGTGAAACATCAAGATGAAGTAGTTAGTTTTCTTACGTTCAGAACGAAGGTTTCAGAGTGGCCAAAGATTACTTCCATCCTTCAATAACCATGTATCCACACCCATTTAATAACCCCTTCATTTGAATCAAACTAATATAGAGCATACTTTGCAAGTAAAGAGGACAAGCTACCAATTTAAATGATTTCTCGTTTCATGATGACATTTGGGGAGACACTTGAGTTCTTCATTGCCATGCCTATTAGTATATCAAATTAATAATGTGCTAGTAATTAATGTGCCCGGACTACACTTTGTTGTGCCATGGAAAGTGAGTCACATTTGGCATAGCGAAGGTGTTACCAACAACCATATGAGTTTCTAGTAGCCCATCTTTCAATCTCATCATCTATTGTCTTTGTCCTCGTCAATGGGTCCAATTTCAAGCTATAAATAAACCTGAAAGCATCAATAGAGGACCCCTCTAGTCATATATATTCCGTAAACAAATGTGAAAGCACCCTAAGAGGACCCATATGTTGGACTATATATAGCTCACCCTAGCTTGACCTCGATCTCACCTATATATACCTATTCACTATCAATAATATACATCACTTTAGGAGCGATGTCGCATGTACCTCTCTTTCTCTTTTGCTGTTTATCGTATTTGTCAACATGGTATTAGAGCAAGTTACCCTTTCAACAATGAAGAAGATTGGTTTGAACAATTTGGACGTTTCTTTTTGTAGTAATTTATGGATTTTGTAGGTTTCTTTCAGCAATAATCTATGTTTATCTGCTTTGGGTACTTTTTCCTATTTTTCATGCACATATATTATTGCATATTATTCTATACATAAGAACTTGATACGCCATGTAGGCTAAATGCCAACTGCATTAGTTAGTGGGAGGTTATGAACATCATCTTGTGTCATTCTAAATGTTGAGCTCTAATTGTATATGGCATCCATGGTTTCTTGGGTATATTCTTGTTGAGCTGGCACGTTGAATGATGAAGTGATCTTCAATAATTATTTGCACATGAGTTTTGGCTTCAACAAACGATTAACTATATAGATGATATCTTTATGTTGTTAGAACATTCTATAATCGATGTACAACATTGAAAGGAATTTTCACTATCTCCTTGGGGGTCGAGAGGGTTATTGTGAGAGTCCAATGTGGATGAGAATCAAAACTTTTATTGACATTATGGGTAGATGAGTTAGCATTGGGGGGTGAGAAGGTAATAATCTAGTGGTGGTTAGAGGATAGTGACATGGTATGTTAAACCCAACATATATGAAAAAGAACAAAAAGTTTCAAGGTGAGCAATAAACAATACTCACACATATGTTGTAACTTTCTTTTCTTCCATTCATGAGTGTTTTGACACATTGTAGTAGAAACAAAGGCAATAGCTTTTGTTGTGGATTAGAGCTATTGTTGTGGATTAGAGCTTAGAAAAGAGAATATACAATCCAACAATAGTTACAATGTGCAGATTTATGAAGTTGATTGTGGTATGTGGAAATAATGAGGCATTATGTTATGACATGAACCCCACCCGCAGGGGGTGGGGTCACTCAAAAATATGTAAGGTAGCACGTTGTGTGGACAAAAACAGAGACAGATCATGTGTACATATTGTGTAGAGTACTAAGAGTTTCAGGAAATATGTAATCAGTTTGGGTCAGTTTTGAGTTTTGGTTGAGATTAAATCTGTTGTACAGGAGGAGTAGAGGCATAACCATCAGGCCTTGCATCCTCATGATGTGGTGATCTTGTTGCTTTTGTTGGCGAGTCTTTGGGTGTATGTGTGTGTCAGTGCCTGCATGAGTGCTGAGACTATTTGCATTTGAGCATGTCCTTTGTAAATATATAGCATGGATGACTTGTGGCGTGTGACCTAGGGCTAATGAGGAGGCAAAAAGGGTGGTGCTAATAGCATGTGAGCAAAGAATGGGAAGGCTTAAGTGGCTTGGGGACTTGGCTGAAAGGGCTGCGTAGCATGAACAACTATTAATAATAAAAATTTTAATATGAAATTAGAAGCCTCAAGCTTCCAGAAAGTTAGAATGGCGGCCGCCAACGGCATCCTGGCGGGTTTACCTTCACTGCGTATGCCAAAATCCGAAGTGGTGTGGATGTTAGGGCTTGAAGGGACCACATGGCCAAAAAGAAGTGAACTTGCTGCAATGGGAAGAGGGGATAGAGGAGAGGACATCAATGGGCTAGCGCGCAAAAAATGAAGAAGGTGATGAAGGGGAGCGTGAAGCTAAAGGAGACGCTTGTCTTTCCTGCGACGACGAAGAGTGGAGGTGCTATAAGCTGTGAACGTAGAGGAGAGTTGTTCTTGGGGTCTTGCGTTGTTTTCTATCATAGCTGTAGAAGAGAGAGATGTGTTTCTTATCTGTATTACCGCCTCTGAGCATAGAGGTATTGCGCTACTTTTGTTAGCAGCTACAGAGTTGGCAGAGCTGGTGTGTTTTTCTCTTCTTCGTTTGGTGGCGGGTTTGAGAGTAGAGGCGTGTTCTTTTAGTGGCTAGTTGCTCTAGGGAGCGTGCGTGAGACGCTGTTGGTTTTGGTCTAAGAGAGCTAAGTTTTCTGTGGAGAGTATTGAAAGATACTGGTGTATAGCTTGAAGCGGTTTGCTGCTATTCAAACTAAAGATCTTTACTCAAGTTTGGTGGAAGGCGCAAAACTGAAGGTGGTGATCTTATGATCTATAGTGATGATCAAAGTATGAAGGCCGGGATGTTGTTTGGATGAAGGTCACCCTATGAAAGGAGATCAAGATCATGGAGGTTCAGAAATAGTATGAAGCAAATTCGTCAAAGAGTCCTTGGGTCTTGCTAGCCGTGTACTCTTTGGTGTTGTATTCATTCTTGTAAACTTGAAGTAAAGCTTTGAATGCAACCCACTTCAAATATGTATCTTGTCTTGGAGTTTGGTCCGGATATCGAGGAACTATACTTTGAAGATGCTTCTATGTTTGAGGTTGTTTATTCTGACAGTGATGCAGAGTACTGGTCAGTCATAGTTCATATCGATGAAGGGGAGTGGGGTGATTGTGAATGGGTGTTAGATTAAGATGGTTCTGAGGATGTAATGGATGTTCAACTTTGTAAAGACGAAGACTTGTATTGAAATAAAGTTTTGTTCATACTCTTGGGTCTGGTGTTCTGGGTGTGTTTGTATCAGTGTGTGGAAGTGTGACACTCTATAAAGGCATATATAGCTATACCGCTTCCGTGTCATCACTTTTTGGTGCCCCCACACATAGAGGAAGTAATTTCCTTCAGTTTGTGAAAGAAGACAAGGGTTTGTGTGAGAAAAGATTGAAGAAATGGCTCAGGACTTTTGAGAATATTGGGGATTACCGCATGAAAGTGCGTTTAAATTTTTAGAAAAGATGGAATTTATAGCTTTGATGAAAGACAGGGCAACCTCAAAGATCCTCTCTCAGATTTTGACTTATTGCTTTTACAGGGTGATGCAAAAGCATGGCTACAGATGTTTGTGACTACACACAAGAATGCTCATCAACAGGACCCTGAGTACCGTGTAGCTGGAGCTGCATTTTTGACACAGTTTGTCTGTGTGTAAGAAGTCTGAATGATGTGTGGAAAGAGTTGTGTAAAATTCAGCAAAAGGATGGACATGATGTGGATCAGTATTTGATTGAGTCTGGTAGACTATGGAGTCTATGGTGTGAGGCTTTGATTCCTGAAGTACCCCCCACAGATGATAAAGAGAGACCGGTTTGTGGCTGGTCTGGAGCCAACCCTCCGTCTGAAGGTGGAGTTGAAGAATCTGGATAGCTTTGAGGAAGCTATCAGAGTTGCTCGAGAGAAGGAGTGGAAGGTGAAGCGTCTGAGGCAGTTGGGAATACAAGAAGAGCCAAAGAAGTTTGTGAAGATGCCAGAGATTGAGAGTATGCATCCTGAAAGAACTATTGTTCTTGAACAAGAGGATACTTTAAAGAGAGACATTCATGATGCAGTGGAACTCATGAAGTCTTTAAGTTTGAATTGGATGGAAGTAGGTGGAAGGGGAAGAAGCCGGGGTGCTCCACATAATAGGAGAGATATTATGCCAACATGTAAAGGAAATATGGGAGGATCAGGGAGAGAACGGGGCTATTATTTAAGCAATGTCAAATGCTGGAATTGCGGGGAGCGGGGACATATCAGCCCTCAATGTGATAAACCACTCAGGGTAGGTGGTGAAATGTATCCCGTGATGCAAAGAACTAATAATAGATCAGGAGATCACAGTATTGAGGTAAAAGATCCAAGTCAGCCCTCTACCAGTGGAGTTAAAGGAGAAGATAAAGGAAAGGGACTAACTCTTAGCTTGATAGGAGTGGAGACCATTCCAGAGATCATGCGTATAGCCAAGTTGACAAGAAGTACAATGGCGGAAGCTGAACCATCATCTAAGAAAGGAAAACATGTTCAATTTAACATCAACCCTCAACCAGAGAAGAAGAAAAGGAAGCCAAGAAGACGCTATAAAACTTCAGATTTGCGTATCGGTCAAGGTCAGGAAGAATACACCGTGATGGGAGATTTAAAGGGAAGGGCAGCCAATATAACTTTCGCCCAATTGCTTGGATTGTGTCCGAAGCTCAAGAGAGTGGAAGAGGTTGGCAAATCCAAGGAAAGAAAATGAGCAGGAGCCCACACAAGGTGAAATGGAGTTGATGTCTGTGGAAGACCTTCTTGATATCTGCCCTGCTTGGTGTGGAGGTGTGAGTGTTGGAGAGGCATATGTGGATGGCGGTGCACAAATCAGCATAATGACTCATTCTTGCATGGAGAGATTGGGGTTAAAGCTGAATGCTAATTTAGATTTTAGACTTCGATTGGTGAATCATGCAAAAGTGAAGTGTCTGGGTATATGTACAGGAGTACTAGTGACTGCTTTTGGTGTGATTTGCAACATAAATTGCCATATTATGCCAGCTGATTTGGGAGCTTATCCGCTGATTTTAGGTAGACCTTGGCTCAGACAGGTGGGTGCCATCCAAAATTGGAGGAGGGGTACTATAACTGTACATAATAAGATAGGAAGAGCCAAGAAGTTCAATATGAGTAGCAAGCTAGAAATGAGAAGTAAGCCAGAAGAAACAAGTGTTGATGCATATACAGATAGTAAAACTGAGGAAGAAAGTTCTACTTCTGATGATGAAGGTCAGGTATCATTTTTAGTGAAAGAAGAAGATGAGTATATAATGCAAGCTGAAGAGATGTCAAAGGAGGAAGAAGAGAGTAGACTTGAAGATATGGATAGTCTGATAATGCAACCTCCATCACCCAGTGCAAAGAAAGAGAAGCTATTACAGGGTATGTTAAACCCCAATTTGCAGTCAGTGGAGAAAGAGGAATATATGAAGGTAATACATAAATTTCAAAATTTGTTCATTACCTCATATGAAGAGATCCGAGGATTCAAATGTGAACCAATGCCTATAGTATTGAAAGAGGAATATATGAAGGTAATACATAAATTTCAAAATTTGTTCATTACCTCATATGAAGAGATCCGAGGATTCAAATGTGAACCAATGCCTATAGTATTGAAAGAGGGTGGCTAAGAAAAATAAATAGAGAGTTGTTGCCTGTGTTGAGAGAGGAGTTGAGTAGGTTATTAAGGGCACGATTAATTTATCCAATAGATCACTCAGATTGGGCAAATCCAGTGGTCATTACTCCAAAGCATACATGTGGGTGGAGAGTCTGTATTGATTACAAGCCTCTAAATGCTGCAACAAAAAGCAATCACTATCCTCTGTCATTTATTAATGACATTTTAGAGACGAGAGGTATAGTGTATGTGATGGCTACTCTGGGTATTTTCAGATTTCAATTGCTAAGAAAGATCAAGCTAAAACCACTATCATTACACCGTGGGGTTGCTATTGTTATCGAGTAGTACCATTTGGTTTGAAAAATGCGCCCTCATGGTATTAGAGGAATATTGATAGAGTACTTGCACCTCTTACGTACAGATGATTTTGTGAGAGCTTTTTTGGATGATATATGTGTATATAGTTCTCAAAAGGAGCATGGCGATAAATTGGTGCAAGTATTTTCTAAAATGGATGATTGAGGTGGACACTTGAATCCTAAAAAGTGTCATTTAGGATGTTCAAAAGTGAAGCTGTTGGGCCATATGATATCTCAAAATGGAATTGAACCTGATCCAGAGAAAATAAAAGCTCTTATCTTACTATCTGCACCATCAATTGCTTTATCCTCTTCAACAAGCCATGAAGAAGGAACCGTTGCAATGGAATGTAGAATGCGAGGAAGTGTTTGATAAAGTGAAGGAGGTATTGGGAGGTATCTCTAGTGTAAAAGCCCCAGATTTCTCCCAGGTCTTTTATGTGAATCCATCTTTTAGTCCGGATGTGGTTGGAGCAATTTTAATGCAGAGAGAAGACGAGTCCACATACATGAAACCTGTATATTATGCAAGTAGGGTGAAGATGAAAGTAGAGAGGAAATATACAGAGGATGAATTGGTTTTGTCGAGTTTGGTATATGCTTGCAGGAAGTTCAGGTCATATCTCCTGATGAGACCATTTGTGATTCTGACAAACTATACTCTTCTCCCTCAGTTGGTGAATGGTACTTCACTCTCTAAAGGTATGATGTGATGGTTAGTGGAGCTTCAAGAATATGATTTCTCATTTTTGATTGAAGATACTTGCAAGGCAACTCTGGCAGATCTTCTGAGAGCAAATAATAGAAAATACGCTTGCCCTTAAATTAACCCAATATAACTGAAATTAATATAAATTAGTTTAATTAATCAAAATTAATAAAAAAATATGATAAGATGATAAACAAATGATCTTTCCATACTTAGAGTGATCCAATTTATTTTTCCATAGATGAACCATTACAAGTACACTAGTTCGTATAGGTTTTAGATGATTCACATCAAAAATGAAATTTTACTAATTAGATTATTAATATTTACAGGCCTTCTGATAGTCTGGAAGAATTTTGAAAAAGAGATCATTAAAAATCCAACCATTGAATTTGTAATTTTTACTAACCACCACATTCTACTAATGTCTTAGTATCTACCCACTCTTTTGATCTACAAGATTGAGGATTTTAAGTGGTAGCTATTGTGGGTACAAAAAGTGGTGTATATTATAACACTTTACAGACCTTGAAATATTTAAAGAAAATAGACAAATATCTTAAAATTTTCTCAAAAAATCAAGTTAAGCTCCATATTATGTGAAGATCTAAGGTACAAAGTGGGAATCTCATATAAGTTTATATGTAAAAGATATTAGCATTTTATGGAATCAGTTCAAATTTGGGACAGGGTGTATACATTGACTTTGTACCTAAGAAAATGAGGACTTTTGACTATCTAATGCTTAATCAAATTATGCAACTATATTTCCAACTTTGAATATGATGTTCCAACAAAAGAACTTGAAATGAAATTCCTTCATTTACTAGGAGAGAGTAGCCACTAAAGGTAAACAAATGCCTGTTTTTTTACTGTTTACAGGGTGCCTGAGTGGACAAAACTAGGCACCCTGATCTTGCAACCACCCGAAATATCATGCTGGTATATGACATTTTTGAGAGGTGGGGGTGGATGCAGTTGGACCATTTCCCAGGATGGCCAGAGGGAGGTGTTATATGCTTACTGCGCTGGATTACCTATCAAAATGGGCAGAAGTGAAGGCAGTGAAGAGAGTAGATAGTAAAGAAGTGGCTAATTTTGTGTATGAACATATATGCTGCAGATTTGGTATTCCTCTGGAGTTATTGTCAGATAATGGTCATGAATTTCAAGGAGAGGTAGTTGACCACTTATGCAGAAGACTAAACATCAACCACAAGTATACCACTCCTTATCACCCTCAATGCAATGGTTTGAATGAAAAATTCAATGGTGAATTTAAGCTGATAATGACTAAAATGACAGAAAGTCATGTCAAAAATTGGGATGTAGAGATGAATCGTGTGTTATGGGCATATAGAGTTGCGGTGAAATTTGGTACACAATTCTCACCATTACATTTAGTTTATGGGAAAGAAGCACTCATGCCTATTGATGTAGAAATTCCAGCTTTGAAGTTTCTGGTTGAAGAAGGACATGAACCCATCACAATTGCTACAGAGAAAGATTGTTGGCCTTGCAAACAGTCCAATTAGACAGAGAGCTAGCTTTTGATCACTATGCCACTATGCAATTGAAAAGACAAAAGAAAGAGAATGAGGAGGTGAAGCAAAAAGAAATCGAAGAAGGTGATCTGGTTCTCAGGTATAATAGCAAGCTGGACAGTACATTTCATACTGCATTTCAAACAAAGTGGGAAGGTCCATACAAAGTTGAGAAAAAGTTTGATAATGGAAGCTATCAGTTTACTGATTTAAATGGAAAGAAGCATAAAAGAAGGGTGAATGGTCTGCGATTAAAGAAATATTTTTCTCAGTTGATGCTAGACTTGAAAAAAGAAGGTCAAGAAGCGTGTGATGCATGTCAGGAGGTTGTGGAGAGTACAGAGGAAGATCTGAATATTACATCCCTTTTGTACAACTACTGGACATGAATGTCCTAGCAAAAATAGGGGGTTGCTAAATATGTGTGGACAAAAACAGAGGCAGATCATGTGTACATACTGTTGTGCAGAGTACTAAGAGTTTCAGGAAATATGTAATCAGTTTGGGTCAGTTTTGAGTTTTGGTTGAGATTAAATCTGTTGTACAGGAGGAGCAGAGGCATAACCATCAGGCTTTGCAACCTCATGATGTGGTGATCTTGTTGCTTTTGTTGGCGAGTCTTCAGGTGTTTGTGTGTGTCAGTGCCTGCATGAGTGCTGACTGTTTGCATTTGAGCATGCCCTTTGTAAATATATAGCATGGATGACTTGTGGCGTGTGACCTAAGGCTAATAAGGAGGCAAAAAGGGTGGTGCTAATAGCATGTGAGCAAAGGATGGGAAAGCTTAAGTGGTTTGGGGACTTGGCTGAAAGTGCTGCGCAGCATGAACAACTATTAATAATAAAAGTTCTAATATGAAATTAGAAGCTTCAAGCTTCCAGAAAGTCCGAATGGAAGCCGCCCCCCAACGGCATCCTGGTAGGTTTACCTTCACCGCGTGCGCCAAAATCCAAAGTGGCATGGACGTTAGGGATTGAAGGGACCACATGGCCAAAAAGAAGTGAACTTGCTACAATGGGAAGAGGGGATAGAGGAGAGGATGTTGATGGGCTAGCACGCGAAAAATGAAGAAGGTGATGAAGGGGAGCGTGAAGATGAAGGAGGCGCCTATCTTTCTTGCGAGTGGAGGTGCTGTAATCTGTGAACGTAGAGGAGAGTTGTTTTTGGGGGTGTTGCTTTGTTTGCTGCAGAAGAGAGAGGTGTGTTTCTTCTCTGTATTGCGGCCTCTGAGCGCAGAGGTATTGGGACATCCAAAATATATACAAAGAAGCTTCGAAAGTCAAGCTTAATGATATTTTGGATCAATCCACAATACCATGGCTCCATGGGCTCCCTCAAAGCTTGCAATTACCCCACAATCTTGGGTGTTCCTCTTCTCATCAATCCTTTGTGTGTTAAAATGTTTACCCTCTGACCACAAACCTCCGACCACAAAGCATTAAACATTGTGCACTATACCAAGAAAAAATATATATATATATACCTCAAAATAAATTTTTGCAGGTTTAACATACTAAAATATGATTGAGAACACAAGTTTGTTTACCTTTTTGAAGCATCCTCGGGCATACTCCCACTCCTCCAATGTGATATGCATGTTTTTGACTTACGCCACTCTCTCCATCTCTTATATAGCCAATCTACATCAAGATTCTTGCGAAGTGATCATAGGTGCTCCGCGTATGGCACACTACGTCCATGGCCCTTATGGAATGCCGACCTTTCACTTTGTCTTCTTGCCTTTTCATCCTCATACTTTGCCACCCATCTTCTCATCACATCACTATTAAAAGCACACAAAAGATATTAAGCTTACTATGCATCTTTGTATCCCTTTCCTTGAGAAACATGAGAGGTCATTCTCAAGTCTTCTTCATTGCTCCATAGGCGAGGGAGAGAGGGATTCAATCAACAAGGTATTCTGAGATATAAACAAGCAATTCTTGTACCAACCAACCCTCAGTCATACTACCTCTTGGCTTTGCATTTTGCCTTACAAAATTCTTCAAGGTCTTCACATGAAACGCTCAAGAAAGAACATCCATCGAGCATGCACAGTGCCACATATGACAATCTGATCAATTAAATGAACCATAAGATGTAGTTGGCTTGTGAGAATTAACCGTGGGAATGTCTCCTCTATCAAACAAACCACCTCCACCACAATGACCCTTGCATAGTCAAGTGTACATGGATCAATTTCCTTTGAGCTCACATATCTACAATGCGAAACAATAAACAAATCATTTTGAGGAAAACGTGTGTAGAAAATTGACTATGAGGGTTTGGGGTCCAAACCTCACAAGCTCCCCCATCTTATAAATCATATCTCGCACTTTGTGGGATGCACAATTGGAAATGCTTGTAGGAAGAATAAACTATAAACATTTATACACCATGATTAGATACATCATGATTGAACAAGTTAAATATGTACAACTTGAATGTTTCACTTACTTGAAGCATCTTGTGCCAATCCTGGGACTTTAAGCCATATATTGCTCAATACCTCTCTTCTTTGTCTTTGTGAAGGCACCTTTTAAACACCTCATGCACCTTGTTGGAGAAATGTAGTAATGGCATCTTTCACCAACTTCTCCTCCTTATTTGTCAATATCCAAGGTGCTCGAGGTAGAATTGTCTTCCCATTTGGTCCCTCTCATGGTGGCCAAGCTCTTTGCATCCTCTCTATGCTTTGTAGATCTTCTCTTACAAGCAAGGAGTTCCGTGTTCCTCTCAAGTTCTCCTAAATATTAGAGGCAACATTCTTGAAGATGTGCATTGGATCAAGAAGATGGTTGATTTTGAGGCTCGGTCAATATGGTAGGTGAAAGAAGATAGAGTACCTTATCAAATAACAACAAATATTAAGAGGATTTTTTTTTCAAATAAAAGATTGTATTAGAATTCTATGTCAAAGATATATTACCTATTCATGCCTGGAGGAGGAGGACTTTCCACTCCATTCCATAATGCCTTCCAATCTCCCATGCTTAGTGGATGTGGAGGGACTCCCATCCAAGAATGAACAAATTTGGGATGATGATGAGGGAGAAATCAATGATGATTCTCATATATCACTTTCTTCAAGCTCTTTGGCCTAGATGCCACCAATGATGGACCACAAATAGGACATGCATGGTATGTAGATGTGGAGAGACCTAAACAACATACACATTTAATTTGTAATGATGTGTCAAAGTGTATGACATGGCCATGAAGGAGGTGGCATGCCATGCCATTAATAATGATGTGGCAAAGTTTTGTGTTACATGGCATGTAGAGATGGCATATTGATGTGGGAAATGGGAATTTCTTATGCTCCAATTTGATGAAGTGGCTAGATATGTGACTGGCCCCATGGTAGTCATGGAGCCCCATGGCATACATGATCCACCCACAATTAGGCGACTTGGAGTTTATACCAATCCTAGCTTATATTCCATGAGGAGAGAGGGGGGTGTCATACATGCAAAAAGCCAGTGAAAGTGATATCCATATGATTACTTATCCAAATAATTTCTATAGAAGATATTATTAAAATATTCTAAAGGTGAGCTGTCAAGGCTAAAAGGAGACATTGTGGGGATAATCAATGAAAAGGCCAAGTCACCTAGTAAAGGGAAAGTAAGAAAGACCACAAAGGATGATGAGGTGGGAGTTATGAGCTCCTCTTTATCCTAGTGTCTAGAGGGTCTAGAAATTAGTAATGTGTTTATGATACTTAAGAAAATCCTAGGGCATAAAATTAAATTAAAGGAGAATGAAAGAGGGTCAAAGAACACTTGACAAGAAGGTAGACATGGAAGATGTTATAAAGAGGCTGAAGATTGAAAGATATTATTATTTATCTTAGGCACTTTGACTCAAGTTTAAGTGAATATACAATTAGGACAACTATACATCTCGTATTTTGACTTCAAGAAAATGTATAATGATGTATGTGATGAGTGGGCAATGATTAAACTCAATAAGGCAAAAAAGTCAATTTCTTTGCCTTAAATATTCAATTTCTTTACCTTAAATAGCCATTTTTAAGGTTCTAATTAAATTAAAGGAGGTACACAATATACTTCTCCATGTAAGAGTCATGCCATGGGAGGTATGTGAGGTGGGTGAGAAGTTTCAATTTCTCTCACAAGCAAGAGCTACAATTGGGAGAAGATTGGGTGTCGTGTTCTTCGATATAGGACGATAGAGCTTCTCATCCAGGGTGTCCAAGATTTTGTACCTTTTCTAAAAAACTTAGATGAATTGAACTCGATGGATCATATGTTTCTTATTATATTTTAGAAAGTTGACCTTGTGTTGATAGGTTAATAAGTTAAACTAGAGTTTTGTATACCTTCGAACGTATTTTAAGTGTATTCTCTTGATGTTGCAGGCAATATTTTCTCACAGAGTACACTCACTATCAAGAAAGAAATATTATTTACTTAAATGATTTCTTTTACATAGGACTAGAAAGATGCAGGAAAGAACATCAAAGCCACACGTTATGACAAATTACAATGAGTGGATAGGTATTAAGCATGGTTGTTTTTAGTTTTTATTAAACATGAGTCAATATTTTAACTTGAGAATTTGGTCTATAGCTAGATTGAAGAATGTAGATGAGATGCTCATGATATTGCAAACTTAATGCCATGTTTATTGTAAGATCAAAGAATTCAAAGAGGATAATTATTTCATGATAAATTAGTGCCAAGTTTGCTTTAAGAGAAGAGGACATTGATGCGTAGGAGAGCTCATATTCAAGTTATGCAAGGGCAGCTACAAAACAAAAAGAGAGAACTCGTAGAAGCCTATGTGACGCTCAAAAATGACCTCAAAATTCAACAGGGATGGCTTGACATGATCCAAGAGAGGCTAACCCTTACCAAGGGAAAAGTAGAGGTCTATGATAAAAGGTTCTTGGAGCTAGAATTGCAAGCCTCACCCTCTAAGTAGACAAAAACAAAGGGAAATATAAATAAGTTCCATGCTCAATAAGTCATTCGATCGACATTGCTGCTATACATACATGTATAGGGAAAGAAACACAATTGCTCTAACATGAGCCATACTTAAAGCTTAGACAAAGAATACATGTGATATTAGAACATTGCTAAGACCTCCTACAATACTGCTTAGACAAGCAGGGTGGATAGTGCCCCTTTCGGATGATAGCTTCTGAGGCCTTTCCACATGCTCCCCACTATTAAAGCCAAAGGAAACTCCTCTTTTACAAGAGAAGGATACTAAGAAGATCAAGGTCTCCCCCTCCACTATAACCACCTACTCGCGGAAAACCACTCCTAACTTGACATGACCAACATTCTACATGGCATATAACAATGCCTTATATCTCTATGTGTAAGTCCATTTCCTAAACCTAGCACCCAAGGGTGCAATAAACATGAGTTTGAATGAATAAGGCGACTTAACTCGACAATGTCAAGCCAACCAAGAGAAAACAACAACGCAAGCTTAGACAAAAAATACAACCTGTGATATTAGGCCATTGTTATGACCTCCCACATTACTGCTTAGACAAGCAGTAATGTGGACAATGCCCCTTTCGGATGATAGCTTCTGACTTTCCACATGCTCCCCACCCACTATTAAAGCGAAAGGCACCTCCTCTTAGTGAGAAGATCGAGGGCACCCCTCCACCTACTCTCGGATAACCACTCCTAACCTGACATAAGCAACTTTCTAGACAGGATATAACAATGCCCCATATCTCTATGCATAAACCATAGTGTATGCATAGTCTAAACCATATGCCATGCATAGCCTATGCATACGGCCTATGCATATGGCCTATGCAGCCAAGCTCATAAGATTGGAGAGAAGGAAATGAAATAAAGCATCATTGGCTGAAGCTTAATGGGAAGAAAAACGGGCATTTGTAGGAAAGGAGGAGAATAAGGAGGAGCTTGACTTGAGGAAGGTTTTCAACCATTTCAAAAACTTTTATGTCAATAAAAGGAAGATGGTTCATATCAGGGGTCAATGCTTGAAAGGGTGAACAAACAGAGGTCTCAAATGATGGACCTACAGAGGTCAAGGCTGGTCTCAAATGATGGACCTGCAGAGGTGAAGGAGGTAGATTTTGTAGAGAGCATGGTGAAGAAGTCAAACTAATCTTCATCTCCCATGGACCTAACCCTACAGGCGGCAGGAGGAGGCATTGATTACTCTTTGAAATAATTCAAGGACTGCTTTTCTTGGAACTATAAGGACATCAAGGGAGCGTTGCAAGAAGTGGTGTAGCATGCTAAAAGGAAAAAATGGTAGTTTTGGAAGATCAACTAGCACACAAGGTCAACTAGCACAAGACAAATAAATATATGAGATAAGCTATGAAAATTATGAAATCCAAGAGAAATCTCTCAAGGAATCCATGCCGGAGTTGTAAAAAATGGTAACCATGTTACAAATCCATCAGCAAAAGTGATCTCACATTTGAATGAGCAAATTTTGGATGATCACATAGAGTAACAGTAGGTCTCCAGGCCAAAATGTCGTCCTCACAACTAACAAGATTAACTTATCATTTGGAACATGTACCAGACCGCTAACAAATGGAATTGGAGGTCGACAAAGCCTTTGTAGACCAAGAAGCTCATGTAACATGTGTCTAACAAAACCTCTGCCAATACAAGGAATTGATCGAGGCTAAAGGTGATCTTTTAGTAAGCTAGTGGAAAGGGCATCCCCTCTCAATGACCTTCTAGTGGTTCCTTAGGCCCCTGCATAGACCTTTACCTTGTTCTTTACCTCGTTCTTTACCTCACTATTACTCTCTATTTCAGTGTAAAACTAATCTTAGTGAGAAACTTACCCATGGGGATCTGGCACTAATACACCAGATTACCACACATGCTATGCCGATCCCACATGAAAGAGCTTGTGCTAAGCGAGGGTCAAGCTATATATATATATATATATATATATATATATATATCCCCTACACCCAATTGTACTGAACTCTAGATCTTGGTTAGTTTTCTCATTCATTCAACTAACTTTAATGAAGGTGAAGAGCTCATCAATCTAATGAAACACACTAACATTAATTCTTTTATTGCTCCCCTCCCTGAAACACAATAAAGCCTTTGATTGGATGTTCCGGCATGGGTGGGTAGAACCTTGGGATACACACCAACACCTTCTCCTCCATAATAGTTCCTAGAGGAAGACCTACATGCACTTCATGATTTCTTTATAACTAAAAACCACCACCACCTTCCGATGATATAGACATAAGAGAGACAAAGAAGAGGACAAAACCTACCCAATGTTTAGTCCCATAGCATCTTATTTATCTAGTTTACATGATCTTTTAGTCGAGGAGACCAGCTTTATGCAAGAGAGCTTGGGTAGTTGATTCGACCAAATCCATATGGTCGAATGTGGCAAGAAACTCAAGGCTAGCCAACCCATGGCTTGTTTATTTGCCTAGAATATGCATCGTCAAATAAATGATCACCCATGCTTACAAATGATGGAAGCAAGAGCATTTAGTATAGTCACGGGGCAACTATGAGGAAATCCATGCAGACACTGATGGTGGCTAGGTTCTAGTGGATGCTTACAAATGATGGAAGTGAGAGCATTTAGTAGAGTCAAGGGGAAGTTATGAGGAAATCCATGTGGACATTGATGGTGGCTAGGTTCTAGTGGTCAACTTTGCCATCTGGCTTAGAGGGTGCCATTCCTTGCCATATACGAATATGTTGACATCTATAGGGCATCCCCATGGCACCTTTAGATTGACCCCTTGTACGTGTTGAGACTCTCAATAGACAAAGACACTTTATTCTCACCACAATGCATAGCTTGTTTATCAGCCCTATATTATTTTTTCTTGTGTGGCTTTTGCATGGATATATTTTTTTCCGCATGCTCGGGCGCTGAGAGGTTTTTTCTTGGAAAATGGACATCCTCTACCCTTAGCCCCAATATCACTTTACATTATATTTTGGTGTATATTCTAACAAAGTTGCAAGATAATCTCGGGTTTATGAAAGGATATGGTTAGCATAACTCCATGTTTATACCACTTATAAAGTAGGGTCCCTCCAACTGTTCTTTGCTGAGCAGTTGATCAATAGTCTAATAAGTGACTAGTTGGTACATACAACATTATATATCTTGCAAAGAGGGTTTACAAAGTCTTGTTCCCATGAGCACAAGACATGACCCTAAACTAGATGGCGCCATCGGTTCTTTCGGAAGCATAACCAGCATAACCATTAACTACATGGGACTTGACAAGTTCTCCCTTGAACTTGAGATCACAACATGCTCAAGGCCAGTATACTAGCATGGAAGCTAATGCCCATTTGGCACCCTAGGGTAAATGGTTAATGTGATATGCTACTTGGAGATTCACATAGGGTTTAGGGTTAAGGATCATGTGACTATGCCCCATGTGACAACCTTTAAATAATATCTTACCAAGGAAAGAGTTTGTCAAGGCCCTTATCACCCTTCCTTTCCCTCTTTAATGGAAGCTGATCATGGTATGTGGAAATAATGAGACATTATGTTGTGACATGAACTCCACCGGGAGGGGGGTTCACTCAAAAATATGTAAGGTTAGCACGTAAGTTCAATAGCAGGGGTTTTTTTCTCTTGTGGAGTTATAGAAAGTTTACATATATAATGGGATTTTAACTAAAATGGTGAAAATCTTGGTACCAAACGGGTACTTTTATTGTAAAAAGTGTTATAGAAGGAGTTTTTTTAAAATTAAAAAATCCGTAAAAGTAGGGGTTTTTTTAATAACCCTTGAATGCATGTGCTACATAGGGGGTTAATAGAGTGACTCCCCCCCGCCGAGGACATGAACAACAATGTAGATTTATGAAGTTAATCCTTTACGTGATAATAATGAGGTATTATGTTGCGACATGAACATAGGCCCAATGGATAAGGTGAATGATGCATGGCTAATTGTTGGCTAAGCCAACATCGCTTGATGATTGTTGCAAATTAGCCATCAAATCAGAGGATAACATGCTTGAGTTACCATAACCTAATTATCCTAAATCATAGGTATGTCACATTTGTGAGCCAAACAAGCATGACAACCTGGAAAAGACGATGACCTTAGATGAGTTAAGTAGTGTGCTTCTAGATAAGATAAAGCTAAAGGAGGTGAAGGATATGCCCATGAACTAGCATCTATATCCCCAATGAGAGTTGGTATGGTGCTAAATATGTCGACAAAATCACACGAGAATTAAGTGTCCTTAATTGATGCCTCACCCATTGATGTACTGCATGCATTGTATGCAACTTGGGAACCATGATACAAGTATGTGTAGGTACCCACATAAAAAAAAGAACTATAGGTATCGCAAGTACCTTAGCTTCCTTCTACTTACATGGCAATACTTAGCTTTACCTATACAGCTTGGGCAAGGGCATGTTCTAGGGAAAAATTTCTCATATGTGCAAAACTAGGAAAGGACAATGTATAGAGTACCCAAAGTGCCTATATTGCCACCTGTCCTACCACCACAACCACCAGAACCTCACATAATGTCAATTAAACATATGATCATTGAAGAGTTGCCATAAAAAAGGGAATATGCATGGGAATGTTCGCAAAGCATGGAGGAGTTAAATGACATTTAGGAGGTAGCCCCCCTGAGTTTTTTTAAATGTAAGGGAGAACACTAGTGCCAATGTTCTAGACTGCAATGAAATGGAAGGGCAAGGAAATTAATGCCACAATAAGGAGAGCCCCACAACTACAATGCTATCACTACTAATGACCTCACCATGTGGCTAAGTGCCCTCACAAAGTCAATGTAATGAACTTACAAAATACTCAAGTCAGTACACACCTAAGATTGAGTTGTATAAAATGTAGAGTTGACCATCTAATCAAGGAATCTCCTTATTATAGAGGAATTAGAGAGTCTTCACCAACAACCACTAATCCAACCACAGGACTCCGAATGATTGGGGTGCAATCAAGGCCTGTGGGGTTCACCTAAAAATATGTAAGTAGACCATGTGAGTTCAAATGAAGGGGTTATTTAATAGGTAAATTTACAAAAATACAGTTACATAAGGGGTTTTTTTTAATCACATATGGAAAAAAAATAGTAATTCCATAAAGAAAAAGGGTTCATTTTATTCATGAAAAATTCAGATACCCCTTGAACGCATGTGATAATGTGCACGTAAAATATCACTGCCATTTTTGATCATAAATAATCATCATGCGCCATGCGTCAATGAATTTGTGTGAGTAATAATGACAACTCATCATAATAATAATATGGGGCTATTTTGTCATGAAACATTCCTCAACGAGCCTTCCTTGGAATTCAAAATTCAAGGCCTACAAAGGCGTAGAACTTGACATGGAAGTCCTTTCGAAAGTGTTTAAAGTTTGGTTTGGGCTTTGGAGTCCACTAAAAGCTTGAAATTTCAGCACTCACCCCATGTTTCTTTAACCATTATTGAGAATACCTTGGACCGCATTTAAAGGCCTAGAGAATACCTTGGCCTTCTTGCTTTCATATGTAAAGATGGGTTTGCATTAAAGTCTAAAATTTGTAGGTTCAAAATTTGAGCACTGCTCTCACATTTCTTTGATTTGCCGTACGACCATCGTGAATCTTTGAGCTATTCTTTCACATTTCATTGTCCAATATCCTCTATTATTTATGATTGCTTTGACAACAACAAGCCTTACTAGGGTACGGTTATGAGTTATTATCTAACAAAGCAAAATTATTGAGTGGTGAGTCTTGTGAAGGATTTGCTTTATTCCTCGCCATATGGATGATTCTCAAAAGGAAGAATGAGATGGAAGAAAATCATGTCTTTAATTACATTACATGTAGTTGGTGTTCTAATCTTCAAAGTCGCCCGTGACAACGGCTTGCTTGGGCACGTTCCACGAGCGGCTATAGCTACAGATCAATGGTCTTCTTTACACTGCGCTCTTGTGAGATGGCCATGCATGCAGGCGTGGGCACTTCTTGGAGCGAGGGATCTTGAAGAAGGAGATCACCTCCAACACCCTCAGCCCACCGAGGGCGATTACTTCATTCAACCAAGCCACAAGGAGATACAAGCCTACACAAAAAAGCCATGGATTCCATACACGATCAAAAACCCAATCGGAGCCCAACATCTAAAATGGGAGGAGATGATGTCCATGGCATCTGAAGGTAATTCATGGGGGGATAATATGGACAAATTCTACAACACATTGTGGGCACAAGAGTGTTTTCTAACAACGTTTCAGCAACGTTCTTTTTTGTCGGGATGTCATGGATTCCGTTCGCTGCTCCGCAACAAAATTACGCTGCTGAGTAGAGTAGTCTTCTTTGGGTAGTTTACCTGTATACCTTAATAGATTTTGGCGTTCATAGCCTCCAAGAGCATGGGTATTCAAATCAGGAACTGCCTTTTCATATGCCGCATAATATAAAAAATACCCTACCCTCGATGACCAGAACCCTGGTGCATATCCAAAAATACGTATAGCTTCTTGCTTCTCTATTAGCATTAGCTTTTCTGCATTTTGTTATATTCTTCCATATCTAAGTATGCTGACATAACCTTTGAGGTCATCAATGGAATGCATGGATTATGTGAATATTTTAAATGGTAAATGATCAACACACCTGGAGGTATCCTTGAAATTTAGTGGCTGAGTCTCTGCCAATAAAAGTTTGTTTACCTCCACCTCGACCGAGGAATCCATCTTCATCTACTATCTCAAGTTGTAATCAAAGAAAAAATTTACTTTATAACAATAAAAATCTTTAAAAAAATGTTATGAATTTATTCTTTTATACACCTTTTTGTTCTCATTGTCAAGAAGTCACCTATCCTCCCAGAAGTCAATTGAACCTTGTGGAGGCATCTCTCCTTTAGAGCATGGAATCCTGGGTTTCTCCCTTCCCGTATTAGAGATTCCTATGCTTTCTTGAATAGTCAAAAATTCTTATTCTGTGGGAATTAGACTATTTTTTTGCTCTTCAAACTTTCTTATGCACATTTCTAGGTACACCGATAAAATTGGGACCTGCTGCTTCTGTATCAAGCACTGAAAATTCATCAGTGGCATTTGGATCTTACAAATATGTTGCAACTTGATATCCATCTACTATTAAACCAAGACAATAGTCATCCCTTTTATTCAAGAGCTTCTGGATGTATGTTAGTAGTATAAAACTCCTATTGTCCTTTAGTGGGAAGGATGGTAGGCAAGGGAGAAGGATCTCCTTCTCTGAATCCTCTATAGGAACATCCTTTTCCTTTGGAAGAATTAAACTTGCTTTAAAACCTACAGCATCAAAGTTCCTGGTAATTATTTCTTCTTACTCTATATCCACAACCATTTCTACACCATGCATTTTGAATGTCTCCTAGAAATGCCACATGCTAGACACTAAAACTGTCAAGATTGCTCTTTTCAGCATCCTCAATTCCTTGTAGATAGAAAAGGAAAGCCACATGATGTTGAAGAAACCTGCATTTTCTACTGTGTCATCTACAATGCTTCATAGTGACTTTTTTATGGTGAAGAAGTATGTCATACTTTTTCTGCAATCTGGCCTTTTCTAAAGATGTCTTTGAAAACATGCTAAGATGATCAAACCTCACACCTTCAATATGAACATCACTATCATCTGTCAATGCAAAGGAAGCTTGCATTTCCTCTACATAATACTCCTTGAAGTGTTCAATCACTGAACTCATTTCAAATCTTACATGGAAGCATTCCCTATAGCACTTAAACAAATCTTGTGCACCTGCAAGCTGTAGGAAGTCAAAATATGTCTCTGCTAGTGTTGCCTCTATCACAAGAACACCATCATCACTTAAACCCATCTCTATGCAATAAACTTTGGATCCAGCCAATAGCACCTCTAAATAACCATATAAGGGTGTAGCTTAGGAGCACACAATAGAAGCTAAGAATTCAGGAGAGTGTTGCAAGGACGATGCGATTACTGCAATCCAATCGATCGGGATCCCCCTATTTGCGCCATTTTTCTACCATTGATGAAGAAGCATATGGGACACAAAAATTCTCCTGGGTGTAGATGAGGGGGTGTGTGAAAAGATGTAGGGGAGAAGAGAGCTTGAGCTCTTGCAAGCACACACACACTCACAAAACCCTAATAGAGAACACACAAGGTGAGAGGCTGAAAATCTTCTTCTTCTTCTCTCAACACTCAAGACACCATATACAAAGATAAGAGTACACTCATATGAAAAGGTACTCAACCAAATACATACTAGGGTTCTCCAGAGTGTGAACCCAACTAAATGAGCTGGCGCTATAACTAGGCCAGTCTCTAGAATGGCTGTCACACATCCTGTCATCCCACTAGCCGCATATCACCCATGATCTCACCAACCATGCCAGTGGTGTAAGTGTGGGGCCTATCCCCCCCAGGCGGGTCATCAGCAGGTGTCCAGCGCCTCACTAGATGAGCTCGATATCTTAACACTCCCCCTCAAGCTCAACTCCATCTCATGTACACCAAGTGAAGCCCTCAATTTGCGGAGCTTCTCTATACTCAATGCTTGGTGAAGATGTCAGCTACTTGATCATGTGTGCTGACATAAACAAGGTCAAGGTCTCCTGCCAAGACCTTCTCTCTGACGAAGTAGTAGTGGAACTCTATATGCTTCATGCGAGCATGAAAAATTGGGTTCCTGGCCAACAGTTTACTGGTAATGTTATCACAGAAAATGACAACTTGTCTATCCACTGATAGACCCAAATCTGCAAGTAGCCTTCTCAACCAAGCTACCTCACATGCTACCATAGCAGCACCTCTATACTCGACCTCTGTACTGGATAGAGCAACCAGAGGTGCTGTCATAGCAGCACCTTTGTACTCGGCCTCTGTGTACTGGATAGAGCAACCGTAGGCTACTTCTTACTGCTCCGTCATAGTAGCACTCCCCAAGGAAAACATGAAGCCACTAGTAGATCTTCTATCTGAGATACTACCAGCCCAATTAGCATCTGTGTACCCATGTACACATATCTTTGTCGTCCCAGTTTCATAATATAGTCCATAATGCAAAGTAGATTTCACATATCTCAGTATGTGTCTCAATGCATCCAAATGTGACTTTCGAACGAGGAACCTGCATAAACTGACTCACCAACCCAACAGCATAGCTCAAATTTGGCCTGGTGATCATCATGTAGATCAAGCTTCCTACTATGCACCTATACATAGTAGGATCCTCCAAAATCTCTCCTTAATCTGCACTCAACTTGCCATTCTGATCTAATGGCACTGAGATAGGCTTACAGCCTGTCATACCATACTTGGACAACATGTCCAAGCCATATTGTCTCTGCAGTAATCCAATACATGTGGTGACCTAATCACCTCAATGCCCAAGAAATATCTGAGCTCCCCCAGATCCTTCATCTCAAACTTCTATCTAAGCAATATCTTTACATCAAAGATCTCTGCATCATGGTCCCCCATAATGATAAAGTCATCTACATAGATGACAACAAGCACAACCCTTCTATGACTGTGTCTCACATACAGCGAAAAATCTACATTGGCTACATGAAAGCCAATAGTGACAAGATATTCAAAAATCTTGTCAGACCATGCTCTTGGTGCTTGTTTTAAGCCATACAAGGCTTTCTTCAACCTACAAACATGCTCGGGGTGACTCCATCCTCATAACCAGGTGGCTGCAGCATATACACCTCTTTCTCCCCATGTAAGAATGCATTCTTTACATCCATCTGATGTAAAGACCATTTCTTTGACGCAGCCCACTGCTATCACAACTCTCACTGTTACCATCTTGGCAACTGGGCTAAAAGTTTCCTCATAATCAATGCCATATGTCTACGCATATCCTTTGGCTACCAATCTAGCCTTGTACTTGCTTATGCTTCCATCACTGTTATGTTTTACTTTGCACACCCACTTTAATTTAATGGCTTTCTTGCCTTCAGGCAATTGCACTAAATCCCAAGTCTCATTTCCATATAGTGCATCCATCTCCTCATCCATAGCTTTCTCCCAACACACATTTCCAACAGCCTCATCAATGCATGTGGGCTCCTACACAACCTTTGCCATGTATGCATAGTGATGTGCCACATAACCATCATAGGTAAAGCTCTGCACAGGGTTCTTCACTCTCCCAGATCTTCGCAGCTTTTCATTCATGGCTTCCATATCTTTCTTTACACCAGGTGTTCTCATAGCTGGGATCCCAAGCTCCTCATCAAGGCTCATCTTTGAGCTACTAGACTCTCATCAACATGAGAATGCCCTGTAGAAATGTAAGGCATACTAAGGGGCTCAACCACTTTCTCTTTTCCTTTACGTGATGTACTAATCACATTTGTAGGACTGGTATTATGACGTAGCCTGCCACTCCATGGTTTATCAAACTGAACCACTAGATGAGGACTGTGCTGCTTCAACATTTTTAGACATGGCATTAACGACATGCTGCATAATAACAAACAACCTTTCATTATCCTCGTTGTTTCTGCTCGAGGATGCATAGTTGTTTTGCTGTAATTTTCCATTTTGCATGTCAGCCTGCTTCTTATAACAATCTTCCTCCACATGTCCAGGCTTACCACAGTAAAAGCATCCACGTGTATCATTATACTGCCTTTGCCAATTTCCACAACCTCTTTGACTCCCCCTGCCTCTGAATTGGCCTCTTCCACCTGCGTGTTGTTGTTGTTGTTGTGAATTCTGGGACTATTGTTGTTGCTGCTACTGTGACTGGCCATAATTCTGATTACCTGTTGGGCCACCTCCTTAACCGCGTCCATGGCCTCCTCTACCTCATCCTCTTTCCTGAACTTGTGTAGAAGGTCTGTTGCTCAGAACTATTTTTGTTTTGTGAAGACTGTTGGTCTTCACCCAAGCTCTTCTCTTCTATTATCAACATAGACACCAAATCTGTAAAATTGGGAATGTTTTTCCGAGTCTGAATATACGTCTTGAACGCCTTGTATTGTGGCCCGAGACCACGTAGACAAACTTCCACCTTGTCATCATCATCTACTGAAACACCAATAGATATCCCTCTTAGGCAAGCTATGTAATGATTCATATTCTATTTGAGTTTTGATAATTGAAAGATTGCATTCTTGAGTTGGAACGGAAGGTTTTCTAGCCGGCTCTAGAAATAGGCCTCATTGGAGTACTAAATAGCTTACCTGCCTTCCCCTCTCTCTCGTGCCACCCTGACCAACGTGACTCTTCACCTTAGCATACGCATTGCTCCTCGCAACACCATTAATAGAAAGATGGTGCAATATACGACATCGCATGTTATCGAGCCATCCTTCTCGCACCGTATTTCTATCGCATCGCGTACTAAACCATTTTTGCTAGTGGTGGTCGTGGTGTAGTAGGATAGGACACCGCGCTCTTGTGAGATGGCCATGGATGCAGGCGTGGGCACTTCTTGGAGAGAGGGATCTTGAAGAAGGAGATCACCTACAACACCCTCAGCCCACTGCAAAAAGCCCGCGGAAGTGATATCCATATGATAACTTATCCAAATAATTTCTATAGAAGATGGATGAGTATATTAATCAAATATTCTAAAGGTGAACTGTCAAGGCTAAAAGGAGACATTGTGGGGATAATCAATGAAAAATCAAAGTCACCCTAGTAAAGGGAAAGTAAGATAGACGACAAGGATAATGAGGTGGGAGTTATGAGCTCCTCTTTATCCTAGTGTCTAGAGGGTCTAGAAATTAGTAATTTGTTTATGATACTTAAGAAAATCTTAGGGCACAAATTTTAATTAAAGGAAAATTAAAGATGGCCAAACAACACTTGACAAGAAGGTAGACATGGAAGATGTTGTAAAGAGGCTTAAGATTGAAAGATATTATTATTTATCTAAGGCACTTTCAATCAAGTTTAAGTGAATATGCACCTACCAAGGACAAGTATACATCTTGGATGTTGACTTCAAGAAAATGTATAATGTTGTATGTGATGAGTGGGCAAGGACTAAACTCAATAAGGCAAAGAAGTCAATTTATTTTCCTTAAATATTCAATTTCTTTACCTTTAAGAGTTGTTTTTAAGGCAATAAATAAATTCAAGAAGGTACACAATACACTTTTCCATGCAAGAGTCATGCCATGGGAGGTATGTGAGGTGGGTGAGTAATTCCAAGGATGGTTCTAAACATACGACTGGTTAGAGGCTTATGACACATTCTCATACCTCAAAATTTATGAAAGCATACAATACACCCCGCATGGTATTATTAAGTTATACCAACATATTTATAAAAATCTAATAGCCGGTTACATGTTTACTTGATGATTACATAGCCATGCTTTCATGTTTATTTAATGATTTTGCCTTGGAGAACATAAAGTATCCTCCAATTCGTAGGTCAAGGGGAATGGACCTTCTTTTAATAAGGCTAATGATGGGGAACATGAAGACGATATATGCCTCCACTTACATACCCACCACTAGTAAATTGCCCTCTAACTACTAGATTAATACCTTCTCACCCCACTCCTAACTGTCTTGCCTCCACTAACCTACCCAGTAGTAAATTGCCCTCTAACTACTAGATTAATACCTTTTCACCTCACTCCTAACTCTCTTGCCTCCACTTACATACCCACTAGAAAATTACCCTCTAACTACTAGATTAAGACCTTTTCACCTCAATCCTAACTCTCTTGTCATCAAACAATGTTGCTAACAAACAACATAGTAACATATTCTATTTTCCTCCTTATTTGGATTTTCCCAGTAACCCTTGTGACCGAGAGGAGTAGGGTGTTGTGACCTAGAGGAGCTAGTGTAGAGTCCTAACAATGGTAAGTCTGTTATAAAATTCTCTCAACATAAAGCTCCTGAAGATATGGTCTAGGATCCCACACAATCATTATCCAAGCCTTATCACAAACAAAATATGAAGAGATAATCCAAAAAGGTAATCCTTTTGTTGAAGCCCAATTTTAAGTGCAAAAAATTATTGGAGATTACTAAATCCAACCTAGCAACAAGGATGTTTACCTTGAGGGGCCTACGTAAGATAGTCCTTTGTTGAAGCCAAACAGATGTGTAAAGCACTATTGGAGATTACTTCATTCAACCAAGCCACAAGGATATACCCTAAGGCCTACACAAAAAAGCCATGGATGCCATACCCGATCAGAAACCCAATCGGAGCCCAACATCTAAAATGGGAGGGGATGATGCCCATGGCATGGGAAGGTAATTCATGGGATAATCTAGCCAAGCAAGGTTATCCAATCCTCAATTATAGAAAATATTAAAAATAAGCTATCACTTACGTAATAATGCACACAGGTATAAGAGATGGAACCAAAAGCATCATGTCCATTAACAAGGAGGATATGTCAGCATTGCCTATGATGGTGTAAACCTCCCATCAACTAATGCATTTGGTATACAATCTACATGGCACACATAATAATTCCTATGTATAGAAGAATATATGCAAGCATCAATGTGCATGAGATTACTAGTCTTAAGGGCAAAGCTAATTTACATGCGAATGAAAAGAAGGTTTACCCCAAGGTAAGATACTAGAAGAATATATGCAAGCATTGATATGCATGCAATACTAGTCTTAAGGGAAACCCCAATTTACATGCCAATGAAAAAGAGTTTACCCCCGGTTGGAGTTTCAAGGTGAGCAAAAAACAATGGGATGCACATATTTGTTTTCAAAAAGAGGTCTCAAGCTCAAGCTATTAGCTTGAATTGAGATATCACATCTACATGCATACACACATGCTATTAGCTATTAAATTAGATATCACCTATACATGTATACACACATGCTCTTGTTGACATGATATATGCATATGTATGCATACATGTGCAAGCTTTGCTTGGCATAACACTTCACATGTGTTGCGTGACGAGTGGTGATCAATGCAAGGATGCAGCACAAAGATGGAAGCAGGAAAACAAGAGACTTGACATTCTTATTTAGGGCTCTTGTAAAGAGTTCCAAGTTATAGGTGACAAGAGTTCCAAGTTGTAGGTGAGTGTGGGAGTGGGCTTGCGAATAATCCCACATGGGAAGTTTTGGGAGTTTTAGGAGTTTTAGTATAAATAGTGGCTCATTTGAGAGCTCACACACACATTGGACTGAACTCATGTGCTTGAGCTCTCTTGAGACTAGCTCTCCCTCTTGTTCATAGAGGTGTAAGCTCTTCTCTCTCCCCATCTACACTATTGTATGAGCAATTCTCTTCTAATTCAATGCAATGAGATGATGTTTTTCTCTCTTCTCATCTCTATTCTCTAGTGTGCATGCTCCTTTGTTGATGCTTGTGGATTCTCTATTAGGCTTTGTGTGGTAGTGGATTCAAGCTTAAGCTTCTCCATAGCTTGTAGCTTATCCATGGGCAAGGCATTGCTTGAGTAGTGAATGAGAATGCATGTTTATTTCAAGTTCGATTAAGCTTCAAGGTTTGTGTGCATGCTAGGGAAGTAAGTGCTTGAGAATGAAGTGTGCTTTGAGCTTGTGTGCTTATGAGTGAGCTTGTGTGTGCATTAGCTTAGCTTTCTTCTTGTATTGGATGCATGAATGAGTGGGATAATGAGTGAATGAGCTATGGCAAGATTGAGCTTGTGTGTGTAAAGTCTATGTCAAGGTAGTGGTGTTCATAGCATTCTCTCCCGAAAGAGATAAGCTTCCATGCACCTAATCGGGTTGAATCCCCTAGTGATGAAAGGAGTGTTTATCATTCCATTGGTGAGCTAGGAGCGTAGTCTACTTGCCCATATTGCATACGTAGGGAGATGACCGTCTTTCCATTGGGGCCGCTGTCGGGGAGATGACCTACGGTCGGTTGAGGATCCTTGGCAGCCATTACAATCTAAACAATACTAGGAGAAGGATAATTAAGCTTCAGCAAACGCCTCGGTGAGCCTCAGCAGGCTGCTGGCCCCGTTGAAAACGACGGAGGACAGGCCGGCGGTGGCGGCAGCCATTCCAAAACTCAGAGACGTTGCAGACTCGCTGGTGAGAGGGAAGCAGTGGAAGCGATCATCTCTGCCTCACCCGCAGTAGAGAGGGCGGCGGTGGCGTCAGCAGAGGAGAGCGAGCGCAGACTGTCGCTCGGGGCTGCTGGCCGTTGAAGGTAGCAGAGGAGGAGAAGGGCCAAGGTGGCCGCAGCAGCCTTCGGCGAAGGGTGGGCGCAGCAGAGAGGAGGAGAGGCATGGCGTCAGTAGAGGAGGAGAGGCCTGTAAGCGACCGTCTCTGCCTCACCCGCAGCAGAGAGAGCGAGGAAGAGAGGTCGGTGGCGTCAGCAGAGGAAGCGACAAAGGCGATAAGGTGGCTAGCGCAAAAAGCGAAAACGATAAGGTGCCAGCGCAAAAAGGTTAGTGTTTTATTTTTTATTTTTTATTTTTTTGTTTTTGTTAGTCTTTAATTTTTTAAAATCTACAATTTCTACATACTAGGCAATTTTTAAGTTTTTTTGCATTTTTTAAAATAATAATAATAATAATAATAAATAGTTTTAAAAAAAGAAAATCTATAAATTATGTGTTTTCTTTGGAGTCCACATTTTTTGCATATTCTGTATTTTTTTAAATTTCTATATATTTTTGCATAATTAGTGTAATCTGCATAATTAGTATTTTTAGCATAATTTGTATTTTGTGTAATTATTAAAAAAAATATGTATTTACACACATATTCATGTTAGTTGCATTTAGTGGTTACGTAGGGTTTGGAAAAAATAAAAAAATAATATATATATATATATATATATAAATTTTAAAAAAAATTCAAAAATTGGACACTGCAACGTGCTAAAAATAGCGTATGCATCTACGCTCGGGAACAATACTAGGGGGACGTAACACTAGTGCACCATCTAGGGTAACCACTCAAGGGAGCGGCACTCAATCGGTTGTTGGCAACTTGGGGAGCATTCTCGAGACGTCTTCGAAGTCTCAAACAGAGAGCCTCTCAAGAACCAAGAGTGATATTTCAATGGACATAAACGAGTCATTTGGCATGAATAGACCATCCACACCCATTGGTATGGCAGATTCTGTTAATCCATTTGAAATCCCAGATGGGGAGTTGATTGACAACATGAGACTCCATTTCTTGTATACAAACGCGCATGGCGGTGAGATCTACAAAGATCCAATGAGCCGGTTTGTTGTTAAAATTGCAGACATTCATTCTACGTTTGAACCAGCACCATGGGTAAACTACCAAGACGATATGTACATGGGTAGAAATGGAGTACGCTACGAGGTCACCAAAAATCCTGAACAAGTGGATGATTTGGGTGTACTTCAACCTAGCGCTCAAGCAAAGCAGAAGAAGGAGCTTCCATTGGACCCAAATGTGCCAGGAACATCGCGCAAACCTGGTACGCCCATTTCTTTACTTGAAGAATTGTTTTCCGACAGGAATTGGGAGGATAAAGAAAGAACGAAAAAAGAAAAAGAGACCAAGAAAAACCCATGGGACATAGTAAAAGAAATTCCAGTAGTTAAAATCTATCAAGACGATCCAATTAAAGAGGTGTATAGGGATGTGGTAGAAACCTACTATGCAACCACTAAGCATCCGAGCTTAGAGCTTCCAATCACGCATACAATAACTGTAGAGCATCTAGAAGGTTTCACCAAGCGTGTTCATGATAGATGGGGGAACGACTTTAGAACCCTTGAATGGCTAGAGGTTAGGGAAATGACATAGAAAGGAAGGCCCCTTTTCATTGAGGTGTCTACCTTAGACATGGCACATCCAGATGAATCTGCCTTTCGAGGAGAAACACTAGCACCACCATGGGCTAGAACCCCAAGTGAGGCTCGACCAACACCTTCCATGCGACCAGTCTTTCCAACGATTGATCCTACGAGGACACCCGGGGCTATTAGAGAATCTAGGGGAGAAGAAAGACCACGAGCAAGTGGATATGTACCTTCAAGAGAACTTACATTTGAAGAGCCTAGAGTTAGAGGCCGCGACTCATATAGGAGACATGATGATGAATATTCTAGAAAAGTGAGACTGTATTTGCTGCAAAAGCTTGTCAAGAAGTATGACGGATCCGGTGACCCATATGACCATATAGCAGCTTTTAAGCAAGCTATACATGCGGAGCAAGTCACGGATACGCATACGCAAATCGAAGGATTTGGCTTGACGCTAGAGAGTAAGTCTTTATCATGTTTTCAAACTTTAGAGCCAGAGGCAAAGCGATCTTTTGATGGGTTGGAAAAGAGCTTTATAGCTGCGTTTTCAAAAATGGGAATTAAGCACAATGCGGTAGCTCAAATTTATGCCTTTAAGCAAAAAGATCAAGAATCTGTGCGAGATTACGTAATTAGGCTAAAGCAGTACATCAATCAATGCCCTGACGATGAGAAGCCAAGCCAAGGAAGATTAATTTCTATCTTCCTGGAAGGCTTACGAAACAAGACGCTTCACGCTCACTTGTATGCAAAGAAGCATGTCATCTTCAATGAGTGTTGCTTGCATGGATGCCATGGATTACGATGACAACTTTGACATGACTGGCAAGGGAAACCAAGATAGTCATCCGGACAATAAACGTAGCTCATGAAGGGCTCTAACTCTAGTGTGCCATTAGTTAATACAGATGAGATTGCCGAGATAGTACTGAAAAAGATGGGGCAATACTACAGACCTTCCTACCGACCCCAACCAACCAAGACTCAAGGTTATCCAGGACCATATCCTACAAAGAGACTATACCCCACGCAACAAATAGGACCATGCTACGAATGTGGTGGACCACATTGGGCGAGAGAATGTCCAAACAAGAAACGACCCCTCTTAGCTAACATAGGCACAACATCTATGTTTCCACCTATAGAGAGGTTTTGCCAAGGGTGTAGCATTGACCATCTACGAAAGGATTGCTTATTGAAGCCTGCGGATCCGGCAGCACAAAAAGCTAAAGCGCCCCTCAACTATGTTGAAGTGATTCCATCACCCACGACATTTGAGGAGGAGAACGAACTAGTGTCGCTAAGAGTAGTGACTAGAGCCCAAGTGCAAAAGAATGTCAAAGAGGTTTTTGAGAAACCCTCTGAGATTAAGGTTCTATCCAAAGATGGAAAAGAGAGAAAGAAATCAACTCGACGTAAACCACGCAGCAAGAGGAGTAAGAAGTCGAAGGAGCAGAAGAGCTCTGATGGAGGAAATTCTATCCCAAAAGAGCTAGAAGGAATGTTGAAAACAAAACAAATAGGAGAGAAAACTCAAAATGAGGAAAAGGGAAAAGCATCTGAGTCTCAGGAGGATCAGTCCTTGTGGACAAGGTGTACGAGCCTTTAGATGCAGCGTTTCAAGCATATAATAGTAGGATCACAGCTCTGACCTAGCTGCCTAAGAAGCTGCAAGAATATCCCAACCCTCGTGAAGAGACAATCAACTTGGCTATCCACCATAAGCAGTTGATTAGGGATACTCAGACTCTAATAGACGGCCCACCACCTATGTACGCAAGAGGACCTTCTTCTCTGAAGCCTAACTCAGAGACGATACCAGAAGCCACGCCAAGCATGGAAAAGGGAAGTGAAGTTGTATCAAAAATGCCTGAAGGAGATGATTTACCTCATACCAATGCAGACGAGTCAAAACCATTGACTACCGCGGATTTTGGAGATGAAATTCCTGAAATAGAAGAAGCAGTAGCAAGGGAGATGTGGGAAGCGGTGCAAGAACAAGTTGAGGATCTAGCTTCTTCTGACAAGTCACCACCGTTTTCTATAGTAGAATTCTCGAATCAAAGGGTTCAAGAATTAGATGCTTTATCTCTACCAGATGATGCTCAGACTGTTGTCTCAGATCGGAGCAACAAGTTCACATGTAAGACACTGCCCTCATATTTAGGACTGTACGAAGCACATAGCCAAATCATGCGAGTATCATCAATGACACGACAACCTCATCAGGAACAAGACATAGGGAGTTTGCAAGCTTTAATGTCGGCACCAGTTATGTGTACCATTCCACTCACAGAGTTCTTAAAGCTTGGGCCAAGATTGTGGGGAGAAGTGGCTACACAATTAACTGAGCAAGGATTGTGGAACCAGAACATCCAGGTTAAGGAGTTGTTGACGGCAAAGGCTTCTGAGCTAATGCTTAAGCAAACAATTCCGGTTCCTGTGAACAAAGTTGGCAAGCATTGTGAAGACGATGAAGGAAATACTACGCTTCCTATGAAGATCAACAAGATTGAATCTATAGCTATTCTAGATAGCGGAGCAGGGGTGAGTATAGCAACAAAAATTGTATGGGAAATGTGGGGAAAACCTGCAATTAGAAGTACAAGGATGAGTTTGCAATTGGCAGACGAAAATCTACAGAGTCCCATAGGATTGCTTGAGAACGTTATAGTCAAGTCATGTGGCATTGAGTACGGACATACCTTTGCTATCGTAGACTTTGGCAAGAACACAAATTACGAAGTGATCCTAGGAAGGCCATTCACATGCCAATTCAAAATGAGACTGGGGTTACAATTACTTGTACATCAGACATGAGAATGTAACCACGAGGGTGAATCTGAAAAATCATGCTTATTGAGATGTGACGCACTCTCCTGTGGATGAGTTTGATTCCGCTTCTTCAAAAGCATCGGGAGCAACTATGTCTGAAGGAAGAGCTGATCTATGGATCTGTGGAGCATCTTGTCGAGACTTGCAACCTGGAAATGTTACCATAGACAGAAGTGTGACGGATGAGGCGTATATCCCTATACCTTTTCTTGAGAACTTGATAGATCCCTTAGAATGGAACCATGTTTTAGCTACCATAGACACTTGTGCATTGCCAAGGCAAACACAGTTATGTGATCCAGATGGGTATGACATTATTCCCGTAAGAATGCTAAGACCGATCTATGCAGAGGAACCTCCAGAAGCCCCTAGCTAAGAAGCAAACAAATCATTATTGCTAGGAGATATGGTATCTGTAGAGGAAGTATCCCCTCTTGAGTACAGCTCAGTTGATGAAGGAGATGAGGATAGATGCTTAGAATCCTCTGATGGGAAGGATTCTGATGACGATGCCATAGTCCCTGAATCAGAGTTAGAGAAGATAAGATTGTTGTTAAAGGGCAGAGAGGTCTTGCTGAGTATTCCTAGTGACAAACCGAAACGTAAGTTTTGCAAGAGTCACCGGAAGTTTCGCAAACAGGAAGTCAAGGAAAAGAGACAACAACAACAAAAAGAAAGAGAAGATGTGGATAAAGAAGACTTTATCCCCACCTCCAACCTTTGTAGGGAAGAACGAGTACTTATACTACTTGGGAGCTGATGATTGCATCAAAGACGAGATGAAATGGAGATATGGCTTTCAATTAGTGAAAAAGCTAAACGAGAAGGAGAGTGACAACAAAATCTAAGGCTTCAGTGCATTCAGTCAAGACTGAACAAAGCACCATGACAAGAGTGGAGCGTAAAGCTCTAGTGCAAGAACGGAAGAGAATGCTAAAAGCAGCATGGTCTTCCATGAGTGACGACTCGGAGGAAAAAGAGGATACCACAAATATCCCCTCAAACTTCAAGAAATTCACCATACAAGATCAGAAAATAGTCTTGCAACAACCTATTCGTCGATAGAAACCTGAGGAACCAGGAGTTTCCTATGATGGCCCTGAGGACGCCAAGAAAATAGACCTGGCAAAACCAAGCGAAGAGCCACGTAACGTGTGGATTGCCACGGACTTAACCCAAGCGGAGGAAGAATTGCTAATCTCAACTCTGAGAGAGTATCGAGACATATTTGCTTGGAGTTACAAAGACCTTAACGGGGTAGATCCAAAGATCTGCCAAGCATACAATTCCCATGCGAGAAGATGCCAAGCCGTCCAAGCAGCGTCCTTATACGTATAACGATAATTTTACCAAAAAGATCAAAGAAGAGATTAACAAGCTGTTCGCGGCTGAATTTATTTAAGAGATTGAACATACAGAATGGGTTTCACCGATTGTGGTAGTACCTAAGAAGAATGGAAAACTACGAGTACGTGTTAATCTAAAGAAAGTGAATGTTGCTACTGTCCGGGACCACTATCCGCTTCCACTCACTAATCATGTATTGGAGAGGGTAGCTGGTAAGGACAAAAATAAAAGAAAAGTGTATATGTTTGTGGCCTATTGCCTTGTTATTCATGGTAGGCGAGGGAGGTCTATACCTTTCCCAAACCAATGCCTTGTGTAGCAAGGAATAGCCATACCGCGGGTGCGCAAACATACTCTTGAAGAGATCCCTGTCCCCAAAAAGAAAAAAAGAAAAAAAAGAGAGGACAGAAAGGCACTAAGAGGAATGCTTGTCTAATCCAGGATGGTCGCCGTTGTGCTTAAAATATTAAACCAAAACACTAAGCAATATCAAGAGTCTGCCACTACATAATTATGTTAGATTTATTAGTGTTGAACCAACATCTTTGACTTAGCATAGGCTCAGTATACTACTTGATAGTCCCTCGATTAACTGTTGTCTTTTGCCTTCTAGGAAAAGAACAATACATTTGGCATAAAACATTCTTTACTTTAGTTAGGTGCAGGTAGTAATTATTAAGGCTTGAACTAACCTATTCAATCTCTACATTGCTTCAATGTTTCCTTCCTCTAGCTAATTGGATGTTTATTGCCATGTCTTATTCAGTAAAATTGCTTGTTTTGTTACTATCTGTCAGTACTTTTGCTTTCAAAAGAAAAAAAAAGAACACACAAACCACCTATCATTTTGCTTGCAGGTACACACTGGAGATTCTAGTCTTCCTTGGTATCTACGCGCTCGAGGACGTACGCAAAATAGAAAGGGGAGAATGTTGCGTGATGAGTGGTGATCAATGTAAGGATGCAACACAAAGATGGAAGCAGGAAAACAAGAGACTTGACATTCTTATTTAGGGCTCTTGTAGAGAGTTCTAAGTTGTAGGTGACAAGAGTTCCAAGTTGTAGGTGAGTGTGGGAGTGGGTTTGAGAATAATCCCACATGGGAAGTTTTGGGAGTTTTAGGAGTTTTAGTATAAATAGTGACTCATTTGAGAGCTCACACACACATTGGGCTGAACTCATGCTTGAGCTCTGTTGAGACTAGCTCTCCCTCTTGTTCATAGAGGTGCAAGCTCTTCTCTCTCCCCATCTACACTATTGTATGAGCAATGCTCTTCTAATTCAATGCAATGAGATGATGCTTTTCCCTCTCACTACAAGAATGGTCTATACATAGCGACCCTCATATAAATATGAAGAAAATAGCGGGGGTCGCTTTCGTGGATGCTTATGTGACCTTTAAATTGCAGTTGTGTATGCCACCATAGTAGCAACACTTGTAAACTGGAAATGAGTGGTTTATGCATCGAACTTGCGATGCATAAGCCACCTTTTTTTTTGGGTCGTTTATGCATCGCGAATCTTTAAAAAAACTAAAATGTGTTCATTTTCTTCGCCCGTTTCACGTGCACTGTAGCAGCTTCAAACTTTGATTCCACGCTCATGGTGGCGGCGCACAGTTCGTCTCTCAATCCAAGCTCACGGCAGCCAGGTAAGGTGTGTGTTGTTGGCGTATCGATTGCACCAAAAGGAAAGGCACAGTGTTAGGGAGTGTAGGCTGTGATTATTCTCAGGGTAGCTTATTCTAGAGTCATTCTGGCTCTTGACTCACAATTTTGTCCCTCCTCTATTGGCTGAATCAACTTGGAGATATGTTTTACACGAATGGTGCACAAAAGCTTCTTGGCGTAATGATCACGATTGGTGACGCTGTTGCGTATGTGCTTTCGGGCATGTATGGTGATGTGAGGGATTTGGGTGCTGGTAATGCCATTCTTATCATTGTACACAGCTGTTCTTTGCTGGAATCATTGTGATCTGCTTGGACGAACTTCTGCAGAAGGGATATGGCTTGGGTTTGGGCATCTCTCTGTTCATTGCCACCAACATCTGGTAAATTTTACTTGGGTTGAGTTTGTGAGCTTTACTATCACACGTGCAACATGATGCTCACGTGCCTTTGCTACCATCTCTGTAGTGAAAACATCATTTGGAAGGCTTTCAGTCCAACTACGATTAACAGTGGCCGTGGTGCCGAGTTTGAAGGGTCTGTAATTGCCTTGTTCCACTTGTTAATCACCCGCACAAACAAAGTTGGGGCTCTTAGGGAAGCCTTCTATAGGCAAAATCTTCCAAATGTGACAAACTTGCTAGCAACAGTACTCGTTTTCCTCATTGTCATTTACTTTAGGGGTTTCGAGTTGTTTTGCCAGTACGGTCCAAGAATGCTCGAGGGCAGCAGGGGTCCTACCTGATCAAACTGTTTTATACCTCTACCTACAACAATAGAAGAAGCATGTCGCTCTTATTGGTATGTACTTGGGTGAAGAGCCAGCATGTGCTTCCTTTACTGGGACAGCATGGTAGTTAAGCATAGTTTTTAAGGAACAGCAAGCCAACAGCCTTCTGGACTCGCCGACCAGCTCCCTTCCTCACATTGTGGCAGCCTTGCAAGTAGATCACGTGGCCTTGAGGCACACAATTGAAATCTCCAAGAAGATGATAGGTAATCTACATATCAATATCTTTTGATTCCTTTTACCACTATATCTCCCTATAAAACTCTAATTTTATAAAGAACACTTCCTGCAAGTTTTTGAGGATGGATTCATTGTCAGCCCTAGATACCCTCATCAGAAGATCACATGCCATATTATCATCAGCCAATAAAGAGTATCATCCCACTATGTGTAGATTGAATCAGATTGAATTTGGTAGAGCAAAGGGCATTACTTAAGAGGCATAGTTATGCAAGGTACATAGTTAGGGAGGTGCAGATTGAGAAGCATTATATGTTCAGATGCCCACCCTATTATTTGATTCAAGGGAGATTACATTGTCTCAAGATGGATTCAACCCTCTCTCATAGGTTATACACTATAAGGAAAAGATGTGCTTGGGTCTGTACTTACTAGAGATTTAACACCATCATGAGGTTGTGCTAGGATAGTACCTATGGAGTTAGATCCAATGAGATGCTTCTCATGTTTCCATTACATACGTCTTTCGATTATATATGCTTTGTCATTGGTTGTCAACCAGGCTCCATAAGGATAGAGGAGTCATAGAGATCATCAATCGATGGTAGACTCCTTTAGCCTCCACTTGTGCAGGTAGTTCTTACTCCTCTTTTGGCACCACTAACAATGTTGCACCATAAGAGTCTCAATATGTTTTTGATACTCTGAAAGAGGACTTCCATCAATCTCGCCAAGATTGGAGCAAGCCTATTCCTCAGGTTACTTATAAATTGCAGCTACCATCTCTGGTACAACCAGTCTATCCTTGGTGGCTCTTTTGTGGAGGCTCTTTTGTGGAGGGGGTGTACTTTGCCTCCCGTGGGTTTTATGAAGTTCACCTCACCGATGCCTTGCAGAAGCAGCGTGTGCTTGAATTTTCTCCTTTATTGTATGGCAGGAAAATGGTACATGCTATGCCATGGTTTCCCAATAAGGACTATCAAAGTCTCATACGACACGATTGTCCTTTCTGGGTGGAGGTGGTTAATTTCCCAGACTATATGCGAGAAGAATTGCCAGGATTGGCCACTACACTGGGCCAAGTTATCTGCCCCCCTTGCCCTGTAGCGTGTTTGGAGATTCAAGATGAGTAAGGTCACACTCAATCTTGATATGGATGCACCATCGTAGATGGGCCTTGAAGCTTCTTCTCGTAGAAATTTTTCATGCGGACAAGTTTCTTCTTCACTACTTGCTTGGAACCAATCGTCGATAAACTCATTGATGTCATCATCAACATGTCCCTCATTGGTCGCTTTTTCTCTGCATTTTGCATTGTACTCATCTCTAAGTCGTTGATATGTACTTGGATCTTGTGTACGTAAAAGCCTCATGTACTCCTCTGGCAAGATATGGTGACTTCGGTGAGAGCTAGATACACCCTCAACATTTGGACACTGCATGTATAAACATAGTCTACATGAAGAAATGATTGAAAGTAACAACAATCGAATTATTAAGTGATATAATCATAACATTAAAACCCTTTTTACAACACAATTCAAGCATATTAGCAGCAAAAATCTATACTCAAGATAACCTTAGACAAGACACTAAAATACCCTTAGTTGTATTACTGACGAGACAATGAAATATATCATCAAATATTTGTCAAAATTAAATGCTGATTGGGCTACAAAGCTGGATACATTATTTGAAACATACATAATTTAAGAGGTCGACACTTTCTCTCAAATTTCATTCTCAAAGAGGGGCTGGTTGTTGGCTATATATAGAATGTCTCTATATATAACCCTAGGATCTCCTCTATATATACTCATCTATTGTGTGTATTCCACACACCTTTGGGGATGCATATGACGTGTCTCTCTCTCTCTCTCTCACGTTGGTTCAACATGGTATCAGAGCAGACCACGAGCGAGTATTTTCGTCATAGCTGACAAGGGAAATCGAATTAACAGATTTGGCCCACGCTGTCTTCTTGGAAACGACGATACGATAAATTTTTGTATTCAGAATTTTGTCATTCGGAGACCGTACGACCAAGTTACGATTGATTTTCTGCAGCTGTCCTGGAAGATGACGATTTCTGTCTGCTCCTGTTCTTTGGCTTCTTGGAGGTGAGGAGGAGGTAGAGAAGGCTCTTGTTGTTCATCTTCTTCTCTTTTGGTGTGTTTATATGCATATGTATGCATACCGTTGTGTATTATGAATAGAAGAAGAAGCGGTATACTTCTCAGTGTGTCGGGAGCAGCGCTTTCACAGAGGTAAGTGCTTACGGCTTTCTTTTATTGCTCAATTATGATAGAGATTGTGTGTATATGAGAGTGCATAGTGTGGGAGCACACACACACAAGCTTTTGCATGCACACACAAGGAGACTCTGCCGGTGTGCCGTCGTAGAGAAGGTCATCTTCATCGTGTAAGCTCGCACACGAGACGCTTGCGTGAGGAGGGAGAAACAAAGGAAGAGGCTTCCCGAATCCATAAGAGGTATTTTGGTGATGCTTATTGTTGTTTTAGGGTTTGATTATGCTTAGCCTTGCTTCCCCTACCCATCTCTGTCACTCCGTCTCCATGAAACATGCGGTCTAAGTACTATGCGGGCAGGAAGGGGAAGAGAGAGGAACAAAGGAAGGGCCGTCTCAAGGCCGAGTTTTGTGATGAGGATTCTTCTTCTACTCTCTTATGATGTTTTTAATACATATCCATACTCCTCTTACCTATCTACATCATCATCTGTGGCATATGAGAAGAATAGTAGTGAAAAGTGTTTTTTTTTCGGCAAGCTCAGGGGGCTGTTTTGCAGAGGGCATAATTTTCTGTAGGAATGTTGGATTTCAAAGATTTTTATATCAAAATGTAGCCCTGATTAATGTCTACAACTCTTGTGTGATGCAAATTTTCTGGTTTGGTCATCTACATGCTCAAAAATTCCCCGCAAAAACCGGCAGAGAGCGGTTTTGGCAGTTTTGCAGGGAAATTTGATTTTTTTGCCATTTTGGGGGTGGATTTTGGAGGTCCTCCACTACTTTTTTGCAGGGGGTCCAAAGAGACAAAGTTGTTCATTTTGTTTCCCTCTACAACTTTGTAGGTTGCAGGTTTATTGATGGCGATTGGCAGAGGTCCGATAGTGAGAATTGTATTCCTGATTGGCATGCATAAGGGTATATATGATTGATATTGTGGTTGTGGGTAGAGACCCGTATGGTTATGATATGTTGATGGGTTGCAGGCTAATTTTTTTGTGATTGGCTGAGGTCCGATATAGTGGAAATTGTATTCATGATTGCTATTGGTTGTACCCTGATTGTTGAGCACTTGTGGTATGCATGAGCATATGGTTGACTAGGCTGCAGAGTCCGAATTGCATTGTGGAACTCTTCTGTGTCGATGTGGTTGTTGTCAAGCAACCACTGCCACGTTTCATACTCCGTGTGGCTCTCCCGATACCGCACCGCCTCTCGAGTTGGCCGCGACATGGTGATATTGTAAAACTTATCCTTCCATGCATCTTTTCCGCCGGACCCGTAGTGCGTGGGTGTTTGGCGCGCCCTTGCATCCCTTTGTTGGGAGTGTGCTCGTTGCCCCGCCGCCTACTCGTTCATCTTCTCTTCCATCGCCGTCTCCCACTCTACGTCGTGGACTTGGCCGGGGCGATGATTATGGTCAGGGTCTTCGATGGCCTTGCCTTACATTGATCGTGACTTATGCCATGGTCTGTGCTAGCTACAGGAATCACATGATTAAGCTTGGACATTCATAATGTATTTATTGACAATCCAAGGTATTATCACATGATGGTAATTATGCCTTTTTTTTCCGATCGACTGCTGATGATATGTATATGGATTTTGTTCATCCTGCCTCGGTGATGATCTGATTGTTTTATCTTATGACTTCAAAATCGTTACAGCTACTTTCTCATGGTCATCTCGGTGATGATCTGATCGTTTTAACTCATGACTTAGGAATCGTTATAGTTACTTGCTCATGGTCATCTCGGTGATGATCTGATTGTTTTATCTTATGACTTCAAAATCGTTACAGTTACTTGCTCATGGTCATCTCGGTGATGATCTCATTATCCTTTTATCTCGGCGGTGATGTTAATCTCTCGTTTGATTGTTCTCACAAGGAAGTTGTGTATTTGTTCTTTCTATAGCTTTGAGGAAGTTTGTCTTGACAATGTGTAAAGAGGACTTTATTGATGCTTAGCATGCTGTTACTACTCGAGAGGCTTTGTAAGCATGCAACTATTTCTCGGGAGCCTTTGCAAGAAATAGTTAAAGGTGCCATGTGTTCTACCTTTGCTTGTTACATTACAACTAGTCTCACGGACTTGACAATTATTATTTTAAGCATGCAAGCCTCGGTGATTCTGACAAGTTTGGTGAGTTTGTAAGTTTGGTGCCTTGGTATGATGCCATGGTGGTGATGGTTACACATATTATCGATATATGTATATGTGTTCATTGCATTGATGTAATTCACTCACTACAATCCATGATGCCATGTTGTTGTTCCATGATGATGGTTACATGTTTCGTGTTCCGTGATGATGGTTACATGTTTCGTCGATGATGGTTGACTATGTTTCCATGGATTGTATCCATGATGCCATGGTGTTGTTCCATGATGATGGTTACATATTTCATCGATGATGGTTGACTATGTTTCCATGGATCGTTGTTCCATGATGATGGTTATATGTTTCGTTGATGTTGGTCATTCCAAGCTATATGTTTTGTTGATGTTGGTCATTCCAAGCTACATGTTTTGTTGATGTTGGTTCATTTGGCTAATCTATATTGGTTGATTGTGTTTCCTTGGATTTTATCCATGATGCCATGGTGTTGTTCCATGATGATGGTTACATGTTTCGTGAATGATGGTTGACTACGTTTCCATGGATTGTTACCATGATGCCATGGTCATTGGATGCACCGTGCCTTGGCTTTGGCTCATCAGATTGACTAGGTTTATTTAAGTCTATCAATGTCTTTTGTGGTCGACAATGCAACCATGCAGGTCTAAATGGCTATAATGGTGGTCAAGTCTTGGAATTCAATCTATGGCAACTAACAAGAAATTTCGTACGAGCATATTTCCCGAGAGGTTTGATTTCTCGTCCTATCAGCTTATGAGGTTTATGTTCACATCATGTCATCCTGGCTACATACTGCCTACGGATGTCAAAGGTTTGATTTCTCGTTCCGTCATCTTATGAGGTTTACTATCCTGATTGTGAATGTCACACGTTTGATTTCTCGGCCTATCATCTTATGAGGTTTACTTTCAAGTACATCATGTCAGAGGTTTGCTTTTTTGTCGTGTTAGAGGTGTCTACATCCTAATTGTTGTTTCATGTCAGAGGTTCGCTTTTTCATCATGTCTGGTCATCCTACCTATGGACATCAGAGGTTTGATTTCTCGTCCTGTCATCTTATGAGGTTTACTTTCATATCATGTCATCTTGGAGGTTTGATCCAAGTTATAGTTGTCTCATTATCTTGACTCATAATATTGGAGGTTTGATCTTATGTCATAGATTTTTCCCATGGCAAAGATATGATTCTAGCTTTCCATGATATCCTTACTAACTAGTGTCATTTTTTATTTTAGTGTTTATTGACAGGTCAATCTTCCAAGTCAACTTCTCCAAGTAACCAGATTCTCTTACCAAATCTAGTTCATTTGCCATTGATTGGATGATCTTCCACAAGTTGACATTGCCATGCATGTCCTTGCGGATGGAATATATTCCTAAGCAACCATATAATAGATACCTTTATGTCTATTTCTTTATGTACATCTTTTCATGTACATCTCATGTTTCTATAACAAAATTATGGTTTTCCATTTGTTATGGAGACTTCTTCCATATTACAGGGTTTATGGATCAGGATTGTATTTGGATATTGTTGAGCTTCAATATAGAGAAGAGACTACAAAAATATTATTTGGCATCGTCACGAAGATAGACTCGCACCCAACCTACATGAATGGATCAAGACAACATGAAGATGGATGACCTTCAAAGCCTTCATGGCTATTGTACCCATAAGAGTGATGAAGTATATATGGGAGTGATGTAGCTCCTTCATGGATATTGTATATATGGGAGTGATGTAGCTCCTTTGCAGCCTTCATGGCTATTGTATATATGGGAGTGATGTAGCTTCTTTGAATAATACTTTGTAACTATAAAATAATTTAATATAGTGGTAGGTGTATATAGAGCTGTGGGTTTTTCCCTTGAGCCCCTAAGGGTTTTTTCATCCACAGTTAGAGACCCTTGTTTGAGCGGGGGTGTTGGCTATATATAGAATGTCTCTATATATAGCCCTAGGATCTTCTCTATATATACTCATCTATTGTGTGTATTCCACACACCTTTGGGGATGCATATGACATGTCTCTCTCTCTCTCTCTCACGTTGGTTCAACACTAGTGATGGCCAACGCCATCCATAATTTACAAATTATTCCTCGCCAGCTTGTAATGATCTTGTAGCACACACTACTATATATATGGGTACATCTCTAATCATATAACATGGCTCGTGACTATTCTCACACTCCATAAAGTCCAGAGTGATACTGTTTTGTGAGAAACAAGGATTGAATGGAAATTTTGAGTTATGACATTTGTAACCAATAATTGTTTGTCAATGGATTGTTTTGTAAATTAAAGTTTAAAGAGGAGTGTGTGTGTGTATCTATATTCTAAAATAAAAGTTAAGAAAGGCATTCAATTATGGGTGGGTGAGTACTTGTCTAGTTCTACCAATTCCAGTGGTTGGACGGTGGCTAACCCATGGGCCGTATGGGCTTAGGCTTGAATCAGTAGAGTTTTAATAATAAAATTGATCAATAGGAATACGCTTAGAACTCGAATAGTTAAATAATAACCTGAAGACTTCTCAAATGATTAGATCAACGGTTGTGCCTAATTCAATTAGGAAAAAAGTGTTGATTCCTTCAAGTTAAGTCTGTAATAGTTTCCCTTCTATCTGGAGATGAAGGTTAGTTCAGTATCTTGACCTCGTTAGAAAAATTCGTTAAGAAATTTAAAATGGTGGAATCGTCCCCATTTTTCGGGCATGGAAAATTTTCTTGGTTTCGGTTTTAGGAGTAACCACCAGCTTAGTCTTGCGCCCGGACATTCGAGGGCGAGGCCCCGACGAGTGGAAAACCCTGCCCTGCACAAGAGGGAGCCGCTTCCGCTGGCTAGCAATCGGTAATCCGGTGCGCGGAGGGGGCAGTGGGATCCCACAGTTGGTATCAGAGCGCCGTTGTAAATTTACGTAACAGCGTCAGAAATTGCTTTAAAGTAAATCTGGAAAATAATGTTTTCACTTGTTAAATTTATGTTGAATGAACTTCAAAAATTAAAAACTCATAAATTAAATTAGAAATTTATAGATGGATACCCCAAATCTATCCCGCATTCGTGAACTCTCCCAGAGTCAGGATATGATAGCCTTTGCATTCGAGCACCTCATCAACTCTGCTACGACCTGAGTAGCCTGATCCTCTTGAGCGACGTCGGTATATGTGGTTCTGTGGAGAACAATGTATTAATGTTAGTACCAGTCAGCGTCAGAGGCTCAGGCAAAATATTTCCTTAGCCATGATTCTGATAAGGCTAGGGCTTGTTCAGCATGTACAACTCTTTGATCATTCACCCAAAAACTTTAGAATTTCATGTCGAGTTTTTAGGCTTCTTAGCCGCTTTATCCCTAGAAGTAAAATTATAACTCCTCTTTCTGTAATGAATCGTGTGTACCATGGCATGTCACCTTCGTAATTTCGCTTCTTTATACGTATACGATTGAGGCAGTGATTTTGGGAGCCATGATGCTCTATGTATATATCGAAAACTTTTGATAATAAACGATGTTTTGTATAAAAAATCTAAATTGTTTTCATGATTATGAATATGGTTAATAAACCTATCACAGTAAATCTTGTTTCATGATGTATGATGAAATAATTATCTGTTTAAAGAATAAATCATAAAAATTAAATAATCATAAACCTGTTGTCAAAGTTAAGTTGACAAAAATCTCGTTTTGTCAGAGTCATGAGGTGCGCGGCCCATGCAAGGCAACCGAATCCTCTAACTGATGACGAAGAGTTAGATCCGGATGTTCGAAAAGCCCTGCACAGATCCCAACCTCGTCCCTTCAAGGGTGAAGGGGAGGAACAGTTAGGTGAAGTAGTGGAAAAGTGGATTGAGACAATGGAGGAATACTTTGATGTAACTGGCTTCAATGAGAGAAGCAAGATGGCTCGCGCCAGGTTAAAGATTGTGGAAACGGCCAGGGTCGCTTGGAGGAATCACTGCGAGACTAACCGTCTCAACCGAAATACCCAGACCTGGACTGATCTTAAAGCTTACCTCAGAAAGAGGTTTTGTCCTCCGGGCTTCCTTGAAACTAAAATGAATGAGTTCTTGGAACTAAAGCAGGATAGCCGAAAAATTGAAGAGTACCATCAAGCTTTTTCCCTTCTCCTCGAATATTCCCCATAATTGGATGAAGAGCAGCTGTTGGCCAGATTCATTCGAGGAATGAACGAGCCATTGGACACCTGAGTAAAGAATGCCAATGGCTGAAGCAGTAAGAATGGCAAAAGACTTTGCCAAAGCCTTTGTTGTTAAGGTCCCGCCAAAGCCTGCACCCTCTAACTTTAAAAGATTCCAAACCCCAAGAAGTACTTCAAACTTTTCTCCCCCAAAGAGGCAGCAAGGCCCAATTTAGAATGAGGATGCTAGAAGATTCAGAAGTGAAGGAAGACCCTTCCCCCAAAACACTTTCTCATGAGTCCCACCTCTTTCAAGAATTCAGAGGGATGAGCTTAGAAGTGAGAATTGGTGTTTTGGATGCCAAGGTTTTGGTCACCAGCTGAAAGACTACCCAACTCCTACCATGTCATGTGGAGACAGGGAAGTCAAGGACCAAGAGTGCAGAGACCAGCCCCTTCCTACTATCAGTCAAATCAGGGTCCATCTCATCAAAATCAGGGTAATCCTAAGAGAACTCCAGCTCAGCCGTCTGCCTCTATCCAGAGTAGCCTTAGAACTCCTTCCAAGAACTGGGGCAACCAAAGAGAAAGAGTTCCGCCTCAGTCTACAGCAGCCAGAGCAGTCACAATAGCAGAAGTAGTGGAAGAATAAAGAGGATAGATTTATGCAGCAATTGAAAACCAAGGACCAAATTGTCAATTCTCCGTCATTCATACTCCAGCTGAGTATCAGTGTAAGCCTTTTAAGCTTTTGATTGATTCAGGTAGTACTCATTCTTTCATTTCCCTTGGATGCTTGCGTAAGCTAGTCTTAGATCAAAAATCAGGTAAATCTATGCAAGTTGAATTGGCAAGTGGGAAGATTCTTTTCACTCACCTTGAGACAGATCGTATTTAGTTCAATCTAGATGAGAATTTAACTGACTGTCAATTCAGAGTTATACCTTTGGGAGTTTGCGATGGGATCCTTGGAACGGATTAGCTCCATAAAAATCAAGCTAACATTCACTGTCAGAAGCAATAGGAACTTTCTTGGATCTCAGCATAGCTTACCACCCCGAGACCGATGGTCAAACTGAAAGGGTGAATTAAGTAATCAAAGATATACTTCAGTCATGTTGTGGCAGGGAACCCAAGAAGTGGCAAAGCTATTTGCACCTATTGGAGTTCGCCTACAATGCTTCACAGATGTATTGGGATGAGCCCACTCAAAGCTTTGTATGGACAAGATTGCTTAACTCCATTAAGTTGGTCTGACCCATTCGCAAAGATATAAAAGCTGCCCAGGATAGATAGAAGCAGTATGCAGATAAGAAGAGGACAGACAGAAAATTCGAAGAAGCAGATATGGTCTTCATTCGAGTACACCCTAAAAGAAGTTCTCTATCTCTTGGGAAGTATAAGAAGTTATCCCCCAGATATTGTGGACCATATCTGATTACAAAGAAAGTAGGTGACTTAGCCTACAAGCTTCTTCTGCCTCCTCATCTCAAAGTACATAATGTATTTCATGTCAGCCTTCTTAAAAAGTATATACCACAAGCCCAAATCATGTGCTTGATGATGAAATCTTAACTTCCTCAACCCAAGGGCAAATGGAACTCCAACCTGAAGAAATCCTTGATGTTCAAGAAAAGGTTCTTAGGAACAGAATTCTGAGAGAATTATTAGTCAAATGGAAGTTCTATCCTTTTGAAGATACCACCTGGTAGAAAGACGCAGAACTGTTACAAATTTACCCCCAGTTTTCGAGATGAGGACATCTCGCATTTTTCAAGTGGGAGAGAATGCAAGATTCCTCCCCAGCCTCTCAAGATGTCCAGTATTAGCCCCTGTAATCAATCCCTCTTCAGATATATAAAAGATCTTATTTCTACCTATTTTGGTTTAGAGAGAGAAAATATTTTAGAGAGAGATTATTTAGATTTTAGATATTTTTGGATGGAAAAATATCTCTTCTTATTAAAATAAATTCCCCCGAAACAAAAGTTCAAAAAGATTTTCAGAAGGTGCATTAGAAATCAATTATAATCTGTTCAAAAGGCCTTATCCTGGGGGTCCAGATTTTTTGAAAATTTTTAATTAAGGTTTTGAGGGGCCAATCAGATTCATCCAAATGTGTGGAGGAGATAAATAGAAGAAATAAAGAAAATCCCTCCTCCCCCAAAAAATGAGTAAATACTCACATAACATGAAGAGTGGACTAAGGACCAAAGGAAATACTAAAAAAATAAATATTTGACACCTCAGAGTGGGGATTCCCCCTCATGAAGGAGGCGCCTATTACACATGTGTGGTGGAGTTTTAAATTCCCAAAAATTGAGATATTTCATCTCTCCTCTCTCCTAATTCAAGTCTAGTTCCAAAAAGTAAGCTAAACTGACCCAAAAATAGTCAAAAATTGACCAAATTGATCTGGAAAATTCTAGAATCAGTTTGCTTGGTTAGAGGCTCACTTTTCCCAAAAACAAAAGCCTCCATCTTTGTTGAAGCTTAATAGTGTTTTATACACTGTTACTCTACTCCTCCCCAGAGCCAAAAACTATGAACTTCTTAATAATTCATTAGTTTTTTACCTTTCCCTCTTCTAAAAAAGAACTGGTGGCCACTCTTGTTGCAAACAAGCGTAGATCCCTCAAACCATCAAGCCAAAGGAAAGCTCCCAGAATTTCATGTAAGTTAGAAATCCTACGTTTTCTTATTCTTTTAATGGTTTTCTAAATTTTTTTAATCTTTAAAATGATAATCTGATGCTATGCCTTGTTGGAAAATCTTTCCCCCTCTCTCATTCTTAAATTCAGCCCTTCTTTATCCTAGTTAAGTAATCAAATTGTTTGAATTAAACTTTTCATATTGTTTCTCTTTTAAAAGTGGAACTTGATTAGTTTAGAATGCTTTAAACAAATTGGGGATAATTTTTAAGTAAATTAAGAATAAGAAAAATTGAAAAATGATCAGCCATACAAAGGAGGTTATGGCAAAAGTTTCTTCTTAAATTTTGTGAAATAAGTATTACCTTTTATTATTCAAAAAAAGAGTAATCCCCATCATTTGTGTATTCTAAAAGTGTTATTTTCATTCTATGCATAAGAAAATGCACAGTAGAAATATTTTTATTATTAAAGTGTTATTTCTATTAGATTTAAATTCTATGCATAGAAAGAGGCATATTGATTATTATTTTTATTATAAAAGAGTGATTTTCATTAGATTTAAACTCTATGCATAGAAAGATGCATATTGATTATTTTTATTATTATAAAAGAGTGATTTTCATTAGATTTAAACTCTATGCATAGAAAGATGCATATTGATTATTATTTTTATCATAAAAGAGTGATTTTCATTAGATTTCAACTCTATGCATAGAAAGACGCATATTGATTATTATTTTTATCATAAAAGAGTGATTTTCATTAGATTTCAACTCTATGCATAGAAAGATGCATATTGATTATTATTTTTATTATAAAAGAGTGATTTTCATTAGATTTAAATTCTATACATAGAAAGATGTATATTGGATAAATTTTTTATTTTAAAAGTGTTACTTTCATCAATATTGATTTTTAAAAGTGTTACTTTCATCAATATTGATTTTTATGCATAAATAGATGCATAAAAGAATTTTTTTATTATAAAAGTGTTACTTTCACCAATATTGATTTTTATGCATAAAATGATGCATAAAAGAATTTTTGTTATTATAAAAGTGTTACTTTCATCAATATTGATTTTTATGCATAAAAGAATGTTTTTTTATAAAAGTGTTACTTTCACCAATATTGATTTTTATGCATAAAATGATGCATAAAAGAATTTTTTATTATAAAAGTGTTACTTTCACCAATATTGATTTTTATGCATAAAATGATGCATAAAAGAATTTTTTTATTATAAAAGTGTTGCTTTTATCTATATTTATTTTTATGCATAAATAGATGCATAAAAGAGATTTTTTATATCAAAATAAGAGTTCTCTTTAATCCTATGTTTAAATCCCATGAATATTGGAAAATGAATAAGTAAATACTCAGTGAAGGAAAATTATACCGTTTCATATTCTCTAGGATGGTAATGAGAAAATTCAGAAAAACTATCGAAGTTTGAATTTTAGATAAATGATTAATTTATTCCTCATAGGAATTCGTGTCTAGTTTTGAATTCAGTTAAGCAAAATACTCAATTAATGAAATTCAGCCTGTGATATTAGGCCATTGTTATGATAATTATTTCCTCTTAATCATCTTGCCCATGTGAAACCCCATGTATTTAAATCATTTGTAACCTATTTCTAAGACAATGCCTCTTTCGGATGCCATTGTTATGATAATTATTTCCTCTTAATCATCTTGCCCATGTGAAACCCCATGTATTTAAATCATTTGTAACCTATTTCTAAGACAATGCCTCTTTCGGATGATAGCTTCTGAGGACTTTCCACATGCTCCCCACTATTAAAGTGAAAGGCACCTCCTCTTAGTGAGAAGATCGAGGGCACCCCTCCACTATAACCACCTACTCTCGAATAACCACTCCTAACCTGACATAAGCAACTTTCTAGATGGGATATAACAATGCCCCATATCTCTATGCATAAACCATAGTGTATGCATAGTCTAAACCATATGCCATGCATAGCCTATGTATACGGCCTATGCATATGGCCTATGAAGCCAAGCTCATAAGATTGGAGAGAAGGAAATGAAATAAAGCATCATTGGCTGAAGCTTAATGGGAAGAAAAAAGGGCATTTGTAGGAAAGGAGGAGAATAAGGAGGAGCTTGACTTGAGGAAGGTTTTCAACCATTTCAAAAACTTTTATGTCAATAAAAGGAATATGGTTCATATAAGGGTCAATGCTTGAAAGGGTGAACAAATAGAGGTCTCAAATGATGGACCTACAGAGGTCAAGGCAGGTCTCAAATGATGGACCTGCAGAGGTGAAGGAGGAAGATTTTGTAGAGAGCATGGTGAAGAACTCAAACTAATCTTCATCGCCCACGGACCTAACCCTACAGAGGAGGCCTTGATTACTCTTTGAAATAATTCAAGGACTGCTTTTCTTGGAACTATAAGGACATCAAGGGAGTGTTGCAAGAAGTGGTGTAGCATGCTAAAAGGAAAAAATGGTAGTTTTGGAAGGTCAACTAGCACACAAGGTCAACTAGCACAAGACAAATAAATATATGAGATAAGCTATGAAAATTATGAAATCCAAGAGAAATCTCTCAAGGAATCCATGCCGGAGTTGTAAAAAATGGTAACCATGTTACAAATCCATCAGCAAAAGTGAACTCACATTTGAATGAGCAAATTTTGGATGATCACATAGAGTAACAATAGGTCTCCAGGCCAAAATGTCGTCCTCACAACTAACAAGATTAACTTATCATTTGGAACATGTACCTCTATGAAGACCGCTAACAAATGGAATTGGAGGTCGACAAAGCCTTTGTAGACCAAGAAACTCAGGTAACAGTTGTCTAACAGAGCCTCTGCCAATACAAGGAATTGATCGAGGCTAAAGGTGATCTTTTAGTAAGCTAGTGGAAAGGGCATCCCCTCTCAATGACCTTCTAGTGGTTCCTTAGGCCCCTGCATAGACCTTCACCTTGTTCTTTGCCTCGTTCTTTGCCTCACTATTATTCTCTATTTCAGTGTAAAATTAATCTCAGTGAGAAACTTACCCATGGGGATCTGGCACTAATACACCAGATTACCACACATGCTATGCCGATCCCACATGAGAGATCTTGTGCTAAGCGAGGGTCAAGCTATATATATATATATATCCCCTACAACCAATTGTACTGAACTCTAGATCTTGGTTAGTTTTCTCATTCATTCAACTAACTTTAATGAAGGTGAAGAGCTCATCAATCTAATGAAACACACTAACATTAATTCTTTTATTGCTCCCCTCCCTAAAACACAATAAAGCCTTTGATTGGATGTTCTGGCATGGGTGGGTAGAACCTCGGGATACACACCAGCACCTTCTCCCCCATAATAGTTCCTAGAGGAAGACCTACATGCACTTCATGATTTCTTTATAACAAAAAACCACTACCACCTTCTGATGATGTAGACATAAGAGAGACAAAGAAGAGGACAAAACGTACCCAGTGTTTAGTCCCATAGCATCTTATTTATCTAGTATACATGATCTTTTAGTCGAGGAGACCAGCTTTATGCAAGAGAGCTTGGGTAGTTGATTCAACCAAATCCATATGTCGAATGTGGCAAGAAACTCAAGGCTAGCCAACCCATGGCTTGTTTATTTGCCTAGAATATGCATCGTCAAATATATGATCACCCATGCTTACAAATGATGGAAGCAAGAGCATTTAGTATAGTCACAGGGCAACTATGAGGAAATCCATGCAGACACTGATGGTGGCTAGGTTCTAGTGGATGCTTACAAATGATGGACGTGAGAGCATTTAGTAGAGTCAAGGGGAAGTTATGAGGAAATCCATGCGGACACTGATGGTGGCTAGGTTCTAGTGGTCAACTTTGCCATCTGGCTTAGAGGGTGCCATTCCTTGCCAGATACGAATATGCTGACATCTATAGGGCATCCCCATGGCACCTTTAGATTGACCCCTTGTACGTGTTGAGACTCTCAATAGACAAAGACACTTTATTCTCACCACAATGCATAGCTTGTTTATCAGCCCTATATTATTTTTTCTTGTGTGGCTTTTGCATGGATTTATTTTTTTCCCCATTTCGTGTTATTGCCACGTAAGCTGCCGCCTTGTGTACTGCAACTGGGCTCTCAATCAAGTTGTTTCCTTGTGGTCGTGGCAAATTAACACATTTAGGTGGAATCATATGGTCTAAAGTATCAAGCCTTATTGTTATCAACTCACCATATGCCCTTGCTTGGCTATCGCGCTTCATTGAGGTTAGGTATCTACAGCCTCCATACTCCTTAGTACAAATGATCCCTTTGAGAGAGATGCTGCTGCTACCTATGGGTATCCACGTTGTAGCTAGTGGTCCACAAGTGATTGCATTATCTGATCACACAATGCAAGTTCTGCCACCAGAGAATGCTGCTCTTAGAGCTAATAAGGAAGGTGATATTCATAAGGATATGGCCAGTTTCTCTTTGAACAGAAGGAGTATGCCAAGCCCATGATGACCACCTATGTCCAAACACCTAGATCTCACCACAGTATGCTCATCATGAACATACAAAAGCCGCTTCAAACTAGCCATCTATCATCTGTAGCTATTCCGGATAAAAAGTACCCACCTTGGGTGCTAAAAAGATCTCAAACTGTAGCTCCTCTGTAAAAATTTCCTTCTAGGAAGTTGTTCATAGCATGTCTGACCACAGCTCTTCAGTTCATCACATACCCCATCAGGCACTCCCAGCTCCTGCTATCTGCCCTCCAAAATGGCTCCTTATCAGCCTGTGCACTTCACAAAAACTCACACATTTCTCCACTGTTTGCCTGGCCTTCAAGCATGCATCAGCACAACAAAAGACTGCCTTTTTCCTCCACTAAAAAAAACATCACACTATCCAAGTGTTAAAACTCCTACTACACCCATTATGTACACAGGCTTTGAGACCCTCAGCTCGTCTTATTGAACCTCATTTACGATATGAACATATGTACGTAGGCATCATATAATGACTCAAGTCATGGCACTTAATGCCATGCATCTGGATTTGCATTTAATGGCCTCATATGCATGGTTTCACACCATAGACGTGCCATGGCACGACATCCATCCCCTCTAAACCTGCACATCCTCTGGTATGTGCCAAATCATCATCAAGATCCACATATATCTGGATGTCGTCTTCATCTTCTACATTATCAGGGAAATCTTCCTCTTTCTCTTCAGCCATATCCATACTATCACTATCAAGCCTCTCATCCTGAGTCTCCTGTGAATCAAAAGGATCATTGTCATGCCTTCTTTTAAACATCTTGATCCTTTTGCCTGCTACAAGATTCTTTATCTCTGTTCCATCAAGCTCACACAGGGTATACGTGGCATTTCCATGCACATGTTTGACAATGTAAGGGCCAAACCATCTTTTTGCAAACTTTCTTTGAACAGTGAACTGGTTGTCAAGGCTACTATCATACATTAGGACCCAATCACCTTCTTCAATAGGTTTTGGCCAGAGTCTGTGTCTTCTATCAAATCTTTTTTTTTCTCTGTTTATCTTTGGGAGTGACTGTGCTCGAAGAGACTCACGGTTCCTTTCATGGTTAATGCAAACTGTCAAGAACTGAACAACTTTCTTACCATCTTTACTCCTTATTCTTGCATATGCCGAGCCATCATCCAAAACCTTTGTTTCCATCCTCACAGCTGTAATGTAGGGTTGCCCAAGGATGAGGGGATACGATGACATCTCCTGAACAAAGAAGTTCTGATCATCTTTCACATCCCCTATAGTTACCCTTACATTTGGACAGGCTGCATAGAGCTCTCCAGATGAGTTATTAGCTGCTTTAATCATCCACCCATGATCTACATCCATTGGCCACTTACATTTGCTGTAGAGATTTTTAGCCATAAGATTTATTTCAGACCCATGATCAATTAGAGCGACATATGGCTCTTCCAAGTCACCTATCTTGACAAGGGTTTCAGTGGTTTCCCTTGCCCAATGGCTCCTCAAGTAATGACTCTTTGTAAGAACTTCTTTTTCATCATCCTCTTCCACAAAGCGCACTTGTCGTGCCCCTTCAGCAGAGTGATTACATTCCACCACATTTTCTCTCTCTTCCTTTTGCTGTACCTGTACTCCATGAGTCTTGGAAGTGCTTGCCTCCCCTTGTGATAGAATTTCAATTATGGACTACCTTTTCCTTCGTATAATATCAATTATCTCATCATGGAATTCTTTCTTTGCAATCCCCAAGTGTAAATTCCACCCTGCTGTTTAAAATCCTCTCTTCAAGCACCTTTTTGAGATCTATTGCGGCTTCAATATCAAATTGAAGCTTGTAGAGTGGACTTTTTCCTTTACTCTTCTCCTTCTCATGCTTCATTTTTGCTGGCACTTCTTCCATTGATACTTCCTATGGAGGTCTGCTATGCGGTGGAGGCATATGTGATGGCCCAGGATCCTTCTTTTCACTACCACGAGTGACCCTTTTTGATGGCCCTCCTTCCTCATTTTCCCTCTTACGCTTTTCCTCTACCTGTGCCTCATTGTTCAGGCATTTTGCAATGTACACATGAACAGATAAAGAATCCACAGGCTCTTCCCAGCCAGTCTGAAGACGTATACAGTCACCTGCCTCATGCAAAGCCTGCTTAGACACCTTCTTTGACGCAATTAGTTCCATTGTTGATGGCCAAAAATCTTCATTTTCATAATCTTCATCATTCTCAGATTCCTGCTTTGATTGGCCAACCTTTAACCCATAGGTTGCTGCCTCAACCATAGAGATGGCATGGCTAGCAGCCATATCCTCAACCAGCTTTTTCGTCCCTCCTTTCCCAAAGTTTGTGCTTAATGGAAGACCAGTCTCTGTAAGGTGGATTTTCCCATCTTTGAAAAACACAAGATGATTTCTGAGGGCTTCTTTATAGCTAGCACAGTCTTTCTTTGCATGTTCTGGGTCATCACACCATATACATCTGAATGTAAACCCTTCTTTGCTTTGAGGCCTTTGCATAGAAGCCTGCCCTAATGGTAGCCCTTTTTCTTCAATCCTGGACATCTTCAATTTTAGGTCTCGCATGCCCTTAATAAGCTCTTCCATCGGCCCTTCTACCTTTGGGATTGCAGCAGCTGGTTTTGGTAGATTCTCAGGGGTAACAACAGTTATAGGAGTTGCCGAGCTCATCACCATTTTATCGCTCCTTCGCTGCCGCTTTGCTAGCATGGTGACCGCATCCTCAACATCATTCCAATCATTCTTTAGCCCCTACTCTGTATCCTTATCCTCAAGGAGAATTTCCTGTTTTTCTTGGAGATCTTTCCCAGCTGCTTGTAAGAAGAGCTCTGTTTTTTCCCTGTCCAAGGTTGTGCGCTCAATCCTTGACAGCTGGGCATAGCGCTTTTCAAACTCTCTTAGCAACTCTGTGGTGGCAGAAATTCCCATTTTGGGTTTTGTGACCCATTCCAAGAAAGTTCGTTTGGTCACCCGCTCAGAGTCCTCCATGAAATATTCATCCTTTAAAGCAAGCTTGAACTCCTCCCAATTTCTACCACCATGTGCTGTCTGTAATCCTCTTATGCGCTTTCTTATTTTAGGAACACATACCAGCTCAAAGCTTCGAACCATATCCTCCTCAGTCACCCTATTTAGCTCCATTTCCTTTGTGTAATTGCGCAGGTACTTTGTGATGTCCTTACCATCAAATTGATCCACCTTTTTCACAATTGACTGCAGTGCTTTGGTCGTGGAAATTTGTCCCCTCTCAGCAGCTTGCTACTATTGCATATACATAGTAAACATCTGAAACATTTGCATAACTTCGGGGTCAAAATGAACCCCCGACCCTCAGGATTCTCAGCCATAGCTTCCCTGTGTATTTCACCACACTCTCACCCCAGCAGTTTCACGTCGGGTTCACCAAAGCTGTCGTGACGTGGACGATGTCACTGGGAAAGTGCGAGACTTCTAGCTGTGAGATTAGCTTCCAAAATCCCAGCAAGGAAACAAAACAGATAGCTCTTCAAGGAGCATAAGACATCACCATTGTTGTTGACATGTACATGTGCCAATTCACTTCAATTTATTCCCACATTCAGCTTGATGTTTGCACATAAATTGTGTGTCAAGAGCAGGGATAGATCAAGCATAGATCTTCTGACTCTTTTTCCAAATGCCTCAAACCAATCACATGTAGGCATATCACAATCTACAAATGATTTTCATATACATGTGACCATTCACATCACATTTTTCATATATTCCCAACTCCATCATTTCAAGGTATCTCTTGATTTCATGAATACCTGCTCAAGGTCTAGTTTGGCAATTGGCTCCAAAACGTTGCTCTTCCATATAAAAAAAGATGGCAAAAACTGTACGTGGACTGCAGAATTCTCTCGCCCCGGGGCTTCACTCACACACAAAAAAAACACAACCACGCAGCCTCTGTTTCCTCCTTGACCGGTCCACTGGTATCTCACCATGCTTTTGGTATGCGCTTGTAGACGACCACCATCGCTCCACTCACGTAGACCACCACCTCTCTACTCACAAGGGCCATATCACCAGAGAGTCAAGCCAGTCGTCCTTCGCATGAATTCGGCAGCAGTCCCCTTCATTTTTTGAAAGTTTCAAGAAGCGTATCACTAGATGCTGCTTAATTTCCTCTGTAATTCGAACTCCTACAAGGCTTGAACAGAAATTGTCTTCACAAAACAAGGTACTCTACAATAATCAAACTCTGGTTTTTCTTCTTTTCCCTTTCTGCATATCTCCCCCTACAGTATATCGTTTTCTGGTTTTTCTCCCATTTCTCATTCCTTTCCCCGCAAGAGAATCGGGCCACCCTTCGCCTTTTGCAGCTAATATTTTGTATTTCCCAAAATTCAAATACACTTGCGCCTCCTTTTTTCCAGCTTTAAACTCGGATATTCCCTTCGTGTTATTGCCACGTAAGCTGCCGCCTTGTGTACTGCAACTGGCCTCTCAATCAAGTTGTTTCCTTGTGGTCGTGGCAAATTAACACATTTAGGTGGAATCATATGGTCTAAAGTATCAAGCCTTATTGTTATCAACTCACCATATGCCCTTGCTTGGCTATCCCGCTTCATTGAGGTTAGGTATCTACAGCCTCCATACTCCTTAGTACAAATGATCCCTTTGAGAGAGATGCTGCTGCTACCTATGGGTATCCACATTGTAGCTAGTGGTCCACAAGTGATTGCATTATCTGATCGTACAATGCAAGTTCTGCCACCAGAGAATGCTGCTCTTAGAGCTAATAAGGAAGGTGATATTCATAAAGGATATGGCCAGTTTCTCTTTGAACAGAAGGAGTATGCCAAGTCCATGATGACCACCTATGTCCAGACACCTAGATGTCACCACAATATGCTCATCATGAACATACAAAAGCCGCTTCAAGCTAGCCATCTATCATCTGTAGCTATTCCGGATAAAAAGTACCCACCTTGGGTGCTAAAAAGATCTCAAATTGTAGCTCCTCTATAAACATTTCCTCCTAGGAAGTTGTTCATAGCATGTCTGACCACAACTCTTCAGTTCATCACATACCCATCAGGCACTCCCAGCTCCTGCTATGTGCCCTCCAAAATGGCTCCTTATCAGCCTGTGCACTTCACAAAAACTCACACATTTCTCCACTGTTTGCCTCGCCTTCAAGCATGCATCAGCACAGCAAAAGATTGCCTTTTTCCTCCACTAAAAAAAACATCACACTATCCAAGTGTTAAAACTCCTACTACACCCATTATGTACACAGGCTTTGAGACCTGGCTCAGCCTCAGCTCGTCTTATTGAACCTCATTTACAATATGAACATATGTACTTAGGCATCATATAATGACTCAAGTCATGGCACTTAATCCCATGCATCTGGATTTGCATTTAATGGCCTCATATGCATGGTTTCACACCATAGACGTGCCATGGCACGACAGCGCCCCGCCCCCCATTTGAAATTTGAATTTCAAATTTCCCCCCTCTCCATTTGTTCCACCAAATTCAAATTTGAATTTCAAATTTTCCCCTGCTCGGCGCTCGTGCCACAATTTCGACCCTCTCCATTTGAAATTTGAATTTCAAATTTTCACCAAATTCAAATTTGGATTTCAAATTTCCTCCCGCTCGGTGCTCGCGTAATCATTTGTGTTTCCTGTCTGTGAAGTACTCGCTCAGCCCTGCATTGGTTTCGACCTCTGTTTCCTACAAAACCATCACGCCCACACGCCATCGGAGACTTCAAGCATCCGTCACGTCTGTGCAACATCAGAGACTTTCGTGCGCCTATCTACATTTCGTGTGTTCCCTTATCTAATTGAATACTTTACGCAACAAGTAAGTCCTTCTTTAATTGATTGTCTATATCAATATAAACGCTTACTTGATTGCACGCTAAGTGTGCCATTTATCAATCGTTGCTCGTCGTAGATTGTTTGCACTCCATGCTAGTGCACCTCGGCCTTAAGGTTTGAACTTGAGATTGAGCCTTCGTTCTCCACGCTAGTGTAGCCCGGTCTTAAGGCTCGACCTAGATCGAGCCTTTGTTCTCCATGTTAGTGCACCCCGATCTTAAGGCTCGAACTTGAGTTTGAGCCTTTGCTCTCCATGCTAGTGCACCCCGGCATTAAGGCTCGAACTTGAGTTTGAGCCTTTGCTCCTTTGGTCTCCATGCTAGTGCACCCCGGCCTTAAGGCTCAAACTTCACATTGAGCCTTCGTTCTCCATGCTAGTGCACCCCGGCCTTAAGGCTTGAACTTAAGTTTGAGCCTTTGCTCTCCATGCTAGTGCACCCCGGCCTTAAGGCTCGAACTTGAGTTTGAGCCTTTGCTCTCCATGCTAGTGCACCCCGGCCTTAAGGCTCGAACTTGAGATTGAGCCTTTGCTCTCCATGCTAGTGCACCCCAGTCTTAAGGCTCGAACTTCAGATTGAGCCTTCGTTCTCCATGCTAGTGTACCTCGGCCTTAAGGCTCGAACTTGAGTTTGAGCCTTTGCTCTGCATGCTAGTGCACCCCAACCTTAAGGCTCGAACTTGAGTTTGAGCCTTTGCTCTCCATGTTAGTGCACCCCGGCCTTAAGGCTCGAACTTAAGTTTGAGCCTTTGCTCTCCATGCTAGTGCACCCTGGTCTTCAGGCTCGAACTTGAGTTTGAGCCTTTGCTCTCCATGCTAGTGCACCCCGGCCTTAAGGCTCAAACTTGAGTTTGAGCCTTTGCTCTCCATGCTAGTGCACCCCGGCCTTAAGGCTCGAACTTGAGTTTGAGCCTTTGCTCTCCATGCTAGTGCACCCCGGCCTTAAGGCTCGAAATTGAGTTTGAGCCTTTGCTCTCCATGCTAGTGCACCCCAGTCTTAAGGCTTGAACTTCAGATTGAGCCTTCGTTCTCCATGCTAGTGTACCCCAGCCTTAAGGCTCGACCTAGATTGAGTCTTTGTTCTCCATGTTAGCTCACCCCGGCCTTAAGGCTCGAACTTGAGTTTGAGCCTTTGCTCTCCATGTTAGTGCACCCCCGCCTTAAGGCTCGACCGAACTTGAGTTTGAGCCTTTGCTCTCCATGCTAGTGCACCCCGGCGTTAAGGCTCGAACTTGAGTTTGAGCCTTTGCTCCTTTGCTCTCCATGCTAGTGCACCCCGACCTTAAGGCTCGAACTTGAGTTTGAGCCTTTTCTCTCCATGCTACTGCACCCAGCCTTAAGGCTCGAACTTGAGTTTGAGCCTTTGCTCTCCATGCTAGTGCACCTCGGCCTTTGCTCGAACTTGAGTTTGAGCCTTTGCTCTCCATGCTAGTGCACCTCGGCCTTAAGGCTCGAACTTGAGTTTGAGCCTTTGATCTCCATGATAGTGCACCCCGGTCTTAAGGCTCGAAATTGAGTTTGAGCCTTTGCTCTCCATGCTAGTGCACCCCAGTCTTAAGGCTCGAACTTCAGATTGAGCCTTCGTTCTCCATGCTAGTGTACCTCGGCCTTAAGGCTTGACCTAGATTGAGTCTTTGTTCTCCATGTTAGTGCACCCCGGCCTTAAGGCTCGAACTTGAGTTTGAGCCTTTGCTCTCCATGTTAGTGCACCCCGGCCTTAAGGCTCGAACTTGAGTTTGAGCCTTTGCTTTCCATGCTAGTGCACCCCGGCGTTAAGGCTCGAACTTGAGTTTGAGCCTTTGCAGAATTGCTCTCCATGCTAGTGCACCCCGCCCTTAAGGCTCGAACTTCAGATTGAGCCTTCGTTCTCCATGCTAGTGCACCTCGGCCTTAAGGCTCGAACTTGAGTTTGAGCCTTTGCTCTCCATGCTAGTGCACCCCGGCCTTAAGGCTCGAACTTGAGTTTGAGCCTTTGCTCTCCATGCTAGTGCCCCCTGGTCTTAAGGCTCGAAATTGAGTTTGAGCCTTTGCTCTCCATGCTAGTACACCCCAGTCTTAAGGCTCGAACTTCAGATTGAGCCTTCGTTCCCCATGCTAGTGTATTCCGGCCTTAAGGCTCGACCTAGATTGAGTCTTTGTTCTCCATGTTAGTGCACCCCGGCCTTAAGGCTGGAACTTGAGTTTGAGCCTTTGCTCTCCATGTTAGTGCACCCCGGCCTTAAGGCTCGAACTTGAGTTTGAGCCTTTGCTCTCCATGCTAGTGCACCCCGGCCTTAAGGTTCGAACTTGAGTTTGAGCCTTTGTTCCTTTGCTCTCCATGCTAGTGCACCCCGGCCTTAAGGCTCGAACTTCAGATTGAGCCTTCATTCTCCATGCTAGTGCACCCCGGCCTTAAGGCTCGAACTTGAGTTTGAGACTTTGCTCTCCATGCTAGTGTACCCCGGCCTTAAGGCTCAAACTTAAGTTTGAGTCTTTGCTCTCCATGCTAGTGCACCCCGGTCTTAAGGCTCGAAATTGAGTTTGAGCCTTTGCTCTCCATGCTAGTGCACACCAGTCTTAAGGCTCGAACTTCAGATTGACCCTTCGTTCTCCATGCTAGTGTATCCCGGCCTTAAGGCTCAACCTAGATTGAGTCTTTGTTCTCCATGTTAGTGCACCGCGGCCTTAAGGCTCGAACTTGAGTTTGAGCCTTTGCTCTCCATGTTAGTGCACCCCCCGCCTTAAGGCTCAAACTTGAGTTTGAGCCTTTGCTCTCCATGCTAGTGCACCCCGGCGTTAAGGCTCGAACTTGAGTTGGAGCCTTTGCTCCTTTGCTCTCCATGCTAGTGCACCCCAGCCTTAAGGCTCAAACTTGAGTTTGAGCCTTTGCTCTCCATGCTACTAGTGCACCTCGGCCTTAAGGCTCGAACTTGAGTTTGAGCCTTTGCTCTCCATGCTAGTGCACCTCGGCCTTAAGGCTCGAACTTGAGTTTGAGCCTTTGCTCTCCATGCTAGTGGACCCCGGTCTTAAGGCTCAAAATTGAGTTTGAGCCTTTGCTCTCCATGCTAGTGCACCCCAGTCTTAAGGCTCGACCTTCAGATTGAGCCTTCATTCTCCATGCTAGTGTACCCCGGTCTTAAGGCTCGACCTAGATTGAGTCTTTGTTCTCCATGTTAGTGCACCCCGGCCTTAAGGCTCGAACTTGAGTTTGAGCCTTTGCACTCCATGTTAGTGCACCCCGGCCTTAAGGCTCGAACTTGAGTTTGAGCCTTTGCTTTCCATGCTAGTGCACCCCGGTGTTAAGGCTTGAAGTTGAGTTTGAGCCTTTGCTCCTTTGCTCTCCATGCTAGTGCACCACCCCGGCCTTAAGGCTCGAACTTGAGTTTGAGCCTTTGCTCTCCATACTAGTGCACCCCGACCTTAAGGCTCGAACTTGAGTTTGAGCCTTTTCTCTCCATGCTAGTGCACCCCGGCCTTAAGGCTCAAACTTGAGTTTGAGCCTCTGCTCTCCATGCTAGTGCACCCTGGTCTTAAGGCTCGAAATTGAGTTTGAGCCTTTGCTCTCCATGCTAGTGCACCCCAGTCTTAAGGCTCCAACTTCAGATTGAGCCTTCGTTCTCCATGCTAGTGTACCCCGGCCTTAAGGCTCGACCTAGATTGAGTCTTTGTTCTCCATGTTAGTGCACCCCGGCCTTAAGGCTCGAACTTGAGTTCGAGCCTTTGCTCTCCATGTTAGTGCACCCCGGCCTTAAGGCTCGAACTTGAGTTTGAGCCTTTGCTCTCCATGCTAGTGCACCCCAGCGTTAAGGCTCAAACTTGAGTTTAAGCCTTTGCTCCTTTGCTCTCCATGCTAGTGCACCCCGGCCTTAAGGCTCGAACTTCAGATTGAGCCTTCGTTCTCCATGCTAGTGCACCTCGGCCTTAAGGCTCAAACTTGAGTTTGAGCCTTTGCTCTCCATGCTAGTGCCCCCCACCTTAAGGCTCGAACTTGAGTTTGAGTCTTTGCTCTCCATGCTAGTGCACCCCGGTCTTAAGGCTCGAAATTGAGTTTGAGCCTTTGCTCTCCATGCTAGTGCACCCTAGTCTTAAGGCTCGAACTTCAGATTGAGCCTTCATTCTCCATGCTAGTGTACCCCGGCCTGAAGGCTCGACCTAGATTAAGTCTTTGTTCTCCATGTTAGTGCACCCCGGCCTTAAGGCTCGAACTTGAGTTTGAGCCTTTGCTCTCCATGCTAGTGCACCCCGGCGTTAAGGTTCGAACTTGATTTTAAGCCTTTGCTCCTTTGCTCTCCATGCTAGTGCACCTGGCCTTAAGGCTCGAACTTCAGATTGAGCCTTCGTTCTCCATGCTAGTGCACCCCGGCCTTAAGGCTCGAACTTGAGTTTGAGCCTTTGCTCTCCATGCTAGTGCACCCCGGCCTTAAGGCTTGAAATTGAGTTTGAGTCTTTGCTCTCCATGCTAGTGCACCCCGGTCTTAAGGCTCGAATTGAGTTTGAGCCTTTGCTCTCCATGCTAGTGCACCCCTGTCTTAAGGCTCAAACTTCAGATTGAGCCTTCATTCTCCATGCTAGTGTACCCCGGCCTTAAGGCTCGACCTAGATTAAGTCTTTGTTCTCCATGTTAGGGCACCCCGGCCTTAAGGCTCAAACTTGAGTTTGAGCCTTTGCTCTCCATGCTAGTGCACCCCGACCTTAAGACCCGAACTTCAATTTGAGCCTTCGTTCTCCATGCTACTTAAGACTCGACCTAGATTGAGTCTTTGTTCTCCATGTTAGTGCACCTCGGCCTTAAGGCTCGAACTTGAGTTTGAGCCTTTGCTCTCCATGTTAGTGCACCCCGGTCTTAAGGCTCGAACTTGAGTTTGAGCCTTTTCTCTCCATGCTAGTGCACCCCGGCGTTAAGGCTCGAACTTGAGTTTGAGCCTTTGCTCCTTTGCTCTCCATGCTAGTGCACCCCAGTCTTAAGGCTTGAACTTCAGATTGAGCCTTCGTTCTCCATGCTAGTGTACCCCGACCTTAAGGCTTGACCTAGATTGAGTTTCTATTGTCCATGTTAGTGCACCCCGGCCTTAAGGCTCGAACTTGAGTTTGAGCCTTTTCTCTCCATGCTAGTGCACCCCGATCTTAAGGCTCGAGCTTCAATTTGATCCTTTGCTCTCCATACTAGTGCACCCCGGCCTGAACGCTCCAACTTCAGATTGAGCCTTCGTTCTCCATGCTAGTGCACCCCGGCCTTAAGGCTTGAACTTGAGTTTGAGCCTTTTCTCTCCATGTTAGTGCACCCCGGCCTTAAGGCTCGAACTTCAAATTGAGCCTTCATTCTCCATGCTAGTGTACCCTGGCCTTAAGGCTCGACCTAGATTGAGTCTTTGTTCTCCATGTTAGTGCACCCCGGCCTTAAGGCTCGAACTTGAGTTTGAGCCTTTGCTCTCCATGCTAGTGCACCCCGGCCTTAAGACTCGAACTTGAGTTAGAGCCTTTACTCCTTTGCTCTCCATGCTAGTGCACCCCGGCCTTAATGCTCGAACTGTAGATTGAGCCTTCGTTCTCCATGCTAGTGCACCCCGACCGTAAGGCTCGATCTTGAGTTTGAGCCTTAGCTCTCCATGCTAGTGCACCCCGGCCTTAAGGCTCGAACTTGAGTTTGAGCCTTTGCTCTCCATGCTAGTGCACCCCGGTCTTAAGACTCGAAATTGAGTTTGAGCCTTTGCTATCCATGCTAGTGCACCCCGGTCGCCTTAAGGCTCAAACTTCAGATTGAGCCTTCGTTCTCCATGCTAGTGTACCCTAACCTTAAGGCTCGAATTTGAGTTAGAGCCTTTGCTCTCGATGCTAGTGTACCCCGACCTTAAGGCTCGAATTTGAGTTAGAGCCTTTGCTCTCGATGCTAGTGTACACCAATCTTAAGGCTCAAACTTCAGATTGAATCTCCCCTTCATGGAAGTTATGTGTTAAGGCTCATTCTCCATGCTTAACTTTACATGGAACTTGGCCTTAAGGCTCCAACTTGAGTTGGAGCCTTCCCTATCTATCCTAGCATATTCCTAGCATATGAGTGCAAAACTTGGATCTAGGCTCCAGCTTAAGTTCGAGTCTTTCCTACATAAAACTTGGCCTAAAGGCTCGAACTTGAGCTTGAGCCTTGTCTCTATATGCTGGTGTACCCCTGTCATATGAGTGCACAACTTGGATCTAGGATCTAGCTTAAGTTCGGATTTTCCCTATATGGAACTTGGCCTTAAGGCTCCAATATACTAGTGTATCCCTGGCATATGAGTGCACAACTTGTATCTAGACTCCAGCTTAAGTTCAAGCCTCCCATACATGGAACTTCGCCTTAAGGCTAAAACTTGAGTTTGAGCTTTGCCTCTCTATGCTAGCGTACCCCTAGCATATGAGTGCACAACTTAGATCTAGGCTCCAGCTTAAGTCGAGCTTCTATATGGATCAAGTAAATGCAAGTGAGGCCCCTGCTATTCAAGAAAACTAAGTGAAGCATCAATAATTGTAGCATGCATTAAGTTTCTTAAGTTTGATAGGTTTTGATTTGATATGTAGCATTTAAATCCATTTTTTTCTAAGGTTTTGAAACTTTTTTGGTGCTTCACAGGAATGGAAACTAGCAGAGCGCCCGCTACCTCGCAACCACATGGTGCACCAATCTTTACTCTTCTGAATGCTCTCGAAACAACAACTCAGGGGTGGATAATGTGGAGGACCTGGTGAAAGTGGTGAGGCATGCAAAGAAGGCTTTGGATTCATGAAAAAAAGTCCATACCTGAAAAGGAGACAACAATCATTCAAGTTAGGAAAATTGTGGAGAAAAAAGGCAGGGCCATAGTGAACAGTGCACTTGAAGCATCTAGAAATGCTGGTGCAACTTCTTCAAAACATAAAAAGGAGGGTGACAAAACAAAAGTCCTTGATGTAAGCACAATAGCAGCTGAAGACATGGCAGGCTCGCAGGTGCAAGAAGAGGAGCAAGCACTTACAAAGAAGAGAAAGGCAAAGCACTCTACCATGCTCATAGCCCATCAAGCTCTCAACCAAAGAAAGGTAGAAAAGTGCATTGATAGTGCTTATGAATGTACAACGAATGGTGATCATTGAAAGGAGCTTATCAACTACTAATATTAGCATAGGTCTTGTTCAAAGTGTGGATTTGTTGAAATAATTATTAGTCTTTTGATTAATACATTAGCTTTTTTGGATTCACTTTTAACATTTTTCTATTAAAGTGAATATTTCTATTCTACTTATCCTTTATTTCATGCCAACGTCTGGTACAAATGATGATGCACACTTACTATTAAGAAATTACTCCATATCCTAGTGTAGCAGTGAGGCTCAAACTTAAGAGGCTCAAAATTAAGTTTGAGCCTAATACAAATGATGATGCACACTTACTATTAAGAAATTACACTTACTCCATATCCTAGTATAGCGGTGAGGCTCAAAATTAAGTTTGAGCCGTACCTCCACTTATGTCTAACCTTGGGGATGTCTTCTAACACAAGGCACAATCTCAAGTTGTAAACTTGAATGTAACAATCTCATTGAAATTTGATTGCTTCTGGTGTTTTTAAACACCACACTCTTTGGAGATCCATCAATTCTAAGGTTCCTTTTCCAAGTGTTCTTTGGCATTATTATCCCATGTTTTTACTTCAATGTCCCTCAAATTTGAGCATATATATCATAATTTATAATCTTGATATAGTGTCTAAGATGGATTTTTATCTGTGGATCAATCGTAAACTTAGCACATTGTACTGTCATTGAGATTTACTTTTTGTTTTGTTGTTTCTAACACCACACCCTTTAGAGATCTCTCACTTCTAAGGTTCTTTTTAAGTGTTATTTAGAATTCTTTTGGCAAATTAAATGAATCCCATGTTTTTACTTCAATGTCTCAAAGTGGAGATAGTATTTAACAGGTGTTGTATAATCTCAATTAAGTTTAGTGTCATGTTTTCCTTGTCCTTCCAATATTGTTGCATTGACGTATGTACATTGACATATGTACATTGACGTATGTACAACATTGACGTATGTATCTATACAACTACAAACAAATACGCCAAATAGTTGTGTCAAGATATAATCTAATGGCACAAAGAGTGCACCAACAAATAGATGTTAGCTCAAACTACACAAAAATACCGAGTTTCCAACCAATCCTATAAGAAATGGGACTCGAATAATTCCCAAAATTCCTAAATTTGTCTTTCATCCACTCTCACCTTTGGTGAGAGGTATCATCTGTACCTTTCTCAGATATTTCACATGTGCTATCCTGTAATTAAAACCAAATTGGATCATATAGATGTACTAGCTAGAGAGGAAAATGTTGAGGAATTAGAATGGCTAATTCGCCTATTGACCATGATGGACTGACCCCTACTCCGTAGAGGACATATCCCCGATAGCCCAAGACTTTCCTTTTCCACAAGATGACTATCCTTGCATGGTTACATTCTTGATGAGTCTATGTGGATGGGAAAGCAAAAAAGATATATCTGACGATGATGAATGGACGGATGAAACTCATGGCACTACCGGTTGACTTTATTTATTTGGATTATGTGAATAGAGGCTTAGTCTTAGGGCTAGAGCCAGGACTCTACAACATCCTCTTACCATATCCTTAGTAGTAGTGTGGTGACTGGTAGGTAGGTTAGTGTTTTCAAGTTGTTTCTAGTTTGGAGTCCTTAACCGAGTCTTTAGTTTTTCACACTGATGTGCCTCTCGAGGTATAGTGCTTGTTAGTTGGTTGTACAGGTTGAAAAGTTTGAGGTGGGTTCGCTTTCAAGTCCTGAGACTGCCGCAATGTTCATACATAAATATCTCATCAAATTGAGGGCATTTCTCATCAAATCAAGGAGATCTCCAAAATATAGGTGTAATTCTTCCATGCCCACTCTCTTTCGTTTTTACTGTTCAATTAATTGCATGAACTATAATGCATGACCACATGGAACTTGTCAAAGCACTACTTAGTTTTTGAAGTTGCGTGATGTGCTAGTGTAAATCATTAATAAGTTTAACCTTATTGGATATATTCTTGAGAATGTATGAAGTCTTTAGTTAACGTGGGAATATGGTTGTCTTAAGTCTAGGGTTATAACCATCTTAATGTTTGAACAACCTGGCTGTGTGTGTGTTGACCTCTAGGACATAACTTTTACCCCTTTGTCGAAAGGATGCAAGAACACATTATAGTTCAGCAGCAAAGATCAAAAGAAATAAATTTAAAAAAAAAGCCTACAATAAATAGCAATGCAAGTCTATTATGTGCTCTAATGTTGGCCTATCGCCTTATTGACACTTGGTAGGCGAGGAGTATTCTACTCCAGACCGATGCCCTGGGTTGGTAGGGGGAAGCCTTGCCTAAGGTGAACTAATAGATTCCTGGAGAATGCCTTGTGTTAAACATGGTACCAGGATCGATGTTAGTTTTGCCTTAGGGAGGTCGCCATTGTGTGTAAAATTTTCACGTGCATAAAGAAATAAAGGCAAAAGGCTCTTGTAACTTTGATGTTTCTTGTGTCCCTAGGCTCGTGGTATTAACTTGTTCTTAGAGTAGACAAATTGTGGTCATCTGTTTAATTATTAAGCTTGGTAATTTTTCTTAACTAGGCCAATAATAGACCTTGATTAACCTTCGACACCTTGCTAACTCTTGAGTTGTAAAGAGGCTTAAGATTGAAAGATATTATTATTTATCTCAGGCACTTTGAATCAAGTTTAAGTGAATATGTACCTACAAAGGACAAGTATACATCTTGGATGTTGACTTCAAGAAAATGTATAATGATGTATGTGATGAGTGGGCAAGGACTAAACTCAATAAGGCAAAGAAGTCAATTTATTTTCCTTAAATATTCAATTTCTTTACCTTTAATAGTTATTTTTTAGGCGATCAATAAATTCAAGGAGGTACACAATACATTTTCCATGCAAGAGTCATGCCATGGGAGGTATGTGAGGTGGGTGAGTAATTCCAAGGATTGTTCTAAACATACGACTGGTTAGAGGCTTATGACACATTTTCATACCTCAAAATTTATCAAAGCATACAATACACCCCGCATGGTATTATAAAGTTATACCAATATATTTATAAAAATCTAATAGCCGCTTACATGTTTGCTTAATGATTACATAGCCATTCTTACATGTTTATTTAATGATTTTGCATTGGAGCACCATTAGCACTCAAAATCTCAATTCGCCCATCCCTTTCCCCCAACGGAGCTTGGTTCACGAAGCTCCACCCTACCCTAAGTATCCTCCAATTCATAGGTCAAGAGAAATGGACCTAATTAGAGTCTTTTTTTAATAAGGCTAATGATGGGGCACATGAAGACGATATATACCTCCACTTACATACCCAATTCTCAACCCACTCCTAACTCTCTTGCCTCCACTAACCTACCCAGCAGTAAATTTCCCTCTAACTACTAGATTAATACCTTTTCACCCCACTCCTTACTCTCTTGCCTCCACTAACATACCCACTAGAAAATTACCCTCTAATTACTAGATTAAGACCTTTTCACCTCAATCCTAACTCTCTTGTCATCAACAATGTCACTAAAAAACAACATAGTAACATATTTTATTTTGCTCCTTATTTGGATTTTCCCACTAACCCTTGTGACCAAGAGGAGTAGGGTGTTGTGACCTAAAGGAGCTAGTGCAGAGTCCTAACAGTGGTAAGTCCATTATAGAATTCTCTCAATAGAAAGCTCCTTAAGATATCATCCAAGATCCCACACAATCATTATCCAAGCCTTGTCATCACAGACAAAATATGAAGAGATAATCCAAATAAATAATCCTTTTGTTGAAGCCAAAGTTTAAGTGCAAAGAATTATTGGAGATTACTAAATCCAACCTAGCAACAAGGATGTTTACCTTCTTGAGGGGCCTACGCAAGACAGTCCTTTGTTGAAGCCAAATAGATGTGTAAAGAACTATTGGAGATTACTTCATTCAACCAAGCCACAAGGATATACCCTAAAGCCTACACAAAAAAGCCATGGATTCCATACCCGATCAGAAACCCAATCGGAGCCCAACATCTAAAATGGGAGGGGATGATGCCCATGGCATGGGAAGGTAATTCATGGGATAATTTGGCCAAGCAAGGTTATCCAATCCTCAATTATAGGAATTATTAAAAATAAGCTATCACTGACGTAATTATGCACACATGTATAAGAGATGGAACCAAAAGCATCATGTCCATTAAAAAGGAGGATATGTCAGCATGGCCTATGATGGTGTAAACCTCCCATCAACTAATGCATTTGGTATACAATCTACATGGCACACATAATAATTCATATGTATAGAAGAATATATGCAAGCATCAATGTGCATGAGATTACTAGTCTTAAGGGCAAAGCCAATTTACATGCAAATGAAAAGAAGGTTTACCCCAAGGTAAGATACTAGAAGAATAGATGCAAGCATTGATATGCATGCAATACTAAGTCTTAAGGGAAAACCCAATTTACATGCCAATGAAAAAGGGTTTACCCCCGGTTGGAGTTTCAAGGTGAGCAAAAAACAATGAGATGCACATATTTGTTTTCAAAAAGAGGTCTCAAGTTCAAGCTATTAGCTTGAATTGAGATATCACATCTACATGCATACACACATGCTATTAGCTATTAGCTTAGATATCACCTATACATATATACACACATTCTCTTGTTGACACGATATATGCATATGTATGCATACGTGTGCAAGCTATGCTTGGCATAACACTTCACATGCCATTGTATTCATGCATGATATGTTGACATGGAAATTGGTAATGTGGTGCTTGTTTGTTGTAGTTTGGTTTGATGATGTGACATGGGTAAGTTGGTGTGTAATCTCATGACATGGACTAGTGATACATGTTTGTAATGATGTGTCAAAGTGTATGACATGGCCATGAAGGAGGTGGCATGCCATGCCATTCATAATGATGTGGCAAAGTTTGGTGTTACATGGCATGTAGAGGTGGCATATTGATGTGGCAAATGGGCATTTCTTATGCTCCAATTTTATGAAGTGGCTAGATATGTGACTGGCCCCATGGTAGTCATGGAGCCGCATGGCATACATGATCCTACCACAATTACACGACTTGGAGTTTATACCAATCCTAGCTTATTCCATGAGGAGAGGGGGGGGTGTCATACATTCAGAAAGCCCATGGAAGTGATATCCATATGATTACTTATCCAAATAATTTCTATAGAAGATATTAATCAAATATTCTAAAGGTGAGCTGTCAAAGCTAAAAGGAGACATTGTGGGGATAATCAATGCAAAGGCAAAGTCACCTAGTAAAGGGAAAGTAAGAAAGACCACAAAGGATGATGAGGTGGGAGTTATGAGCTCCTCTTTATCCTAGTGTCTAGAGGGTCTAGAAATTAGTAATGTGTTTATGATACTTAAGAAAATCATAGGGCACAAAATTAAATTAAAGGAGAATGAAAGAGGGTCAAAGAACACTTGATAAGAAGTTAGACTGTTGAGATATTGAGCTCGTCTAGTGAGGCAGTGGCCACTGATGACCCGCCTGGGGGTTAGGCCCCACACTTACACCACTGGCATGGTTGGTGAGATCATGGGAGATATGCGGCCAGTGGGATGACAGGCTGTGTGACAGCCATTCTAGAGACTGGCATAGTTATAGCGCCAGCTCATTTAGTCGGGTTCACACTATAGAGAACCCGTGTATGTATTTGGTTGAGTACCTTTCATATTGTGTGTACTCTTATTCTTGTATATGGTGTGTTGAGTGTTGAGTAGAGAAGAAGAAGATTTCAGTCTCTCACCTTGTGTGTTCTCTATTAGGGTTTTGTGAGTGTGTGTGTGTGCTTGCAAGAGCTCAAGCTCTCTTCCCCCCTGCATCTTTTCATAGACATGGAAGATGTTATAAAGAGGCTGAAGATTGAAAGATATTATTATTTATCTTAAGCACTTTGACTCAAGTTTAAGTGAATATACAATTACCAAGGACAACTATACATCTCGGATGTTGACTTCAAGAAAATGTATAATGATGTATGTGATGAGTGAATAATGACTAAACTCAATAAGGCAAAAAAGTCAATTTATTTGCCTTAAATATTCAATTTATTTACCTTAAATAGCCATTTTTAAGGTGCTAATTAAATTCAAGGAGGTACACAATATACTTCTCCATGTAAGAGTCATGCCATGGGAGGTATGTGAGGTGGGTGAGAAGTTTCAATTTCTCACACAAGCAAGAGCTACAATTGGGAGAAGATTGGGTGTCGTGTTCTTCGATAGGATGATAGAGCTTCTCATCCAGGGTGTCCAAGATTTTGTACCTTTTCTAAAAAACTTAGATGAGTTGAACTCGATGAATCATATGTTTCTTATTATATTTTTAAAAGTTGACCTTGTGTTGATAGGTTAATAAGTTAAATTAGAGTTTTGTATACCTTCGAACGTATTTTAAGTGTATTCTCTTGATGTTGCAAAGCAATATTTCCTCACAGAGTACACTCAGTATCAAGAGAGAAATATTATTAACTTAAATGATTTCTTTTACGTAGGACTAGAAAGATGCAGGAAAGAACATCAAAGCCACACATTATGACAAATTACAATGAGTGGATAGGTATTAAGCATGGTTGTTTTTAATTTTTACTAAACATGAGTCAATATTTTAAGTTGAGAATTTGGTCTATAGCTACATTGAAGAATGTAGACGAGATGCTCATGATATTGCAAACTTAATGCCATGTTTGTTGTAAGATCAAAGAATTAAAAGAGGATAATTATTTCATGATAATTAGTGCCAAGTTTGCTTTAAGAGAAGAGGACATTGATGCATAGGAGAGATCATATTCAAGTTATGCAAGGGCAGCTACAAAACAATGAGAGAGAACTCGTAGAAGCCTATGTGACATTCAAAAATGACCTCGAAATTCAACAGGGATGGATTGATATGATCCAAGAGAGGCTAACCCTTACTAAGGGAAAAGTAGAGGTCTATGATAAAAGGTTCTTGGAGCTAGAATTGCAAGCCTCACCCTCTAAGTAGACAAAAACAAAGGGAAATACAAATAAGTTCCATGCTCAATAAGTCATTCAATCGACATTGCTGCTACATACATATATAGGGAAAAAACACAATTGCTCTAACATGAGCCATACTTAAAGCTTAAAAAAAGAATACAATATGTGATATTAGAACATTGTTAAGACCTCCTACAATACTGCTTAGACAAGTAGTATTGTCCACCCTCCTACAAGCAGGTTGGACAGTGCCCCTTTCGGATGATAGCTTCTGAGGCCTTTCCACATGCTCCCCACTATTAAAGCCAAAGGAAACTCCTCTTTTACAAAAGAAAGATACTAAGAAGATCGCGGTCTCCCCCTCCACTATAACCACCTACTCGCGGAAAACCACTCCTAACTTGACATGACCAACGTTCTACATGGCATATAACAATGCCGCATATCTCTATGTGTAAGTCCATTTCCTAAATGTAAAATTCCTCCCCAGCCTCTCAAGATGTCCAGTATCAGTCCCCTCTAATCAAATCCCTCTTCAGATATATAAAAGATCTTGTTTCTACCTATATTTTGGCGTAGAGAGAGAAAATATTCTAGAGAGAGGTTATTCAGATTTTAGATATTTTTGGATGGAAAAATATCTCTTCTTATTAAAATACATTCCCCCGAAATAGAAGTTCAAAAATATTTTTAGAAGATGCATTAGAAATCAATTATAATCTGTTCAAAAGGCCTTATCCTAGGGATCCAGATTTTCTAAAAATTTTAAATTAAGATTTTGAGGGGCCAATCAGATTCATCTAAATATGTGGAGGAGATAAAAAAAAATCCCCCCCAAAAATGAGTAAATATTCACATAAGATGAAGAGTGGACTAAGGACCAAAGGAAATACTAAAAAAATAAAATTTTGCCACCTCAGAGTGGGAATTCCCCCTCATGAAGGAGGCGCCTATTTCACATGTGTGGTGGAGTTTTAAATTCATAAAAATTGAGATATTTTATTTCTCCTCTCTCCTAATTCAAGTCTAGTTCCAAAAAGTAAGCTAAACTGACCCAAAAATGGTCAAAAATTGACCAAACTGATCTGGAACATTCTAGAATCAGTTTGCTTGGTTAGAAGCTCACTTTTCCTATAAATAGAAGCCTCCCCCTTTGTTGAAGCTTAATAGTGTTTTATGCATTGTTACTCTACTCCTCCCCAAAGCCAAAAAGTGTGAATTTCTTAATAATTCATTAGTTTTTGAGCTTTCCCTCTTCTAAAGAACTGGTGGCCACTCTTGTTGCAAACAAGAGTAGATCCCTCAAACCATCAAGTCAAAGGAAAGCTCCCAAAATTTCATGTAAGTTAGAAATCCTACTTTTTCCTATTCTTTCTAATTTTTTTGTTATCTTTAAAATGATAATCTGATGCTATGCCTTGCTGGAAAGGCTTTCCCCCTCTCTCATTCTTAAATTCAGCCCTTCTTTATCCTAGTAAAGTAATCAAATTGTTTGAATTAAACTTTTCATATTGTTTCTCTTTTAAAAGTGGAATTTAATTAGTTTAGAATGCTTTAAACATATTGGGGATAATTTTTAAGTAAATTAAGAATAAGAAAATTAAAAAATGGTCAGCCATACAAAGGAGGTTATGGCAAAATTTTCTTAAATTTTGTGAGATAAGTATTACCTTTTATTGTTCAAAAATAGTAATCTCCATTGTTTGTGTATTCTAAAAGTGTTATTTTCATTCTATGCATAAGAAAATGCAAAGTAGAAATATTTCCATTATAAAAGTGTTATTTCTATTAGATTTAAATTCTATGCATAGAAAGAGGCATATTGATTTTTTTAACTATAAAAGAGTGATTTTCATTAGATTTAAACTCTATGCATAGAAAGATGCATATTGATTATTATTTTTATTATAAAAGAGTGATTTTCATTAGATTTAAACTCTATGCATAGAAAGATGCATATTGATTATTATTTTTATTATAAAAGAGTGATTTTCATTAGATTTAAACTCTATGCATAGAAAGATGCATATTGATTATTTTTTTATTATAAAAGAGTGATTTTCATTAGATGTATATTGGATAATTTTTTTTATTATAAAAGTGTTACTTTTATCAATATTGATTTTTATGCATAAATAGATGCATAAAAGAAGTTTTTTTATGATAAAAGTGCTACTTTCACCAATATTGATTTTTATGCATAAAATGATGTATAAAAGAATTCTTTTAATTATAAAAGTGTTACTTTCATCAATATTGATTTTTATGGATAAATAGATGCATAAAAGAATTTTTTTTATTTAAAAGTGTTACTTTCACCAATATTGATTTTTATGCATAAAATGATGCATAAAAGATTTTTTTAATTATAAAAGTGTTACTTTCACCAATATTGATTTTTATGCATAAAATGATGTATATAAGAATTTTTTTATTTTAAAAGTGTTGCTTTTATCAATATTGATTGTTATGCATAAGTAGATGCATAAAAGAATTTTTTTTATATCAAAATAAGAGTTCTCTTTAATCCTATGTTTAAATCCCATGAATATTGGAAAATGAATAAGTAAATACTTAGTGAAGGAAAATTATACCGTTTCATATTCTCTAGGAGTTCTCTTTATTCCTATGTTTAAATCCCATGAATATTGGAAAATGAATAAGTAAATACTTAGTGAATAAGTAAATACTTAGTGAAGGAAAATTATACCGTTTCATATTCTCTAGGATGGTAAGGAGAAAATTCAGAAAAACTATCGAAGTCAGAATTTTAGATAAATGATTAATCTATTCCTCATAGGAATTCGTGTCTAGTTTTGAATTCATTTAAGCAAAATATTCAATTAGTGAAATTCAGTAAAGTAGTAATTGAAATATTACCCTTCGAGAAAGATAGTTCAGGGAGAACCTTTCCAGACTCAAACCCTAAATCAAACTATGACTAAGATGTAACTCCGTCAGTTTCAAGAAAAGACGATGTGACCAGTTCAGTAATCTACACTCAAATCACCCACCGAATCTGAAACTAAGTTGAGACCTTGGATTTTGATTTGAGGATCAAGAATTCAGAATTCGAGAAATTTTGCTTGGGAATCCAGACCTGTGAACTAGAAGTCTTGAGATACGGAATTAAGATATACTCATTATATTCAAAAGAAAATCAAAATTGAAAACTTGCATAGAAACCCTGTTTTCTTAAAGGACTGTCTTACGCCAGAATGCTGGAGGGAGCATTTGGTATAAAGGGAAGTTCGATTGCAACAGCTGGCAGGGAGCGTTCAAAGGACAACTCACGCAGCAAAGACCTGCCCAGGTCTTGACCAGCCTGGGTATGGTGTAAAATGGTGTGCTTCTTCCGGTACGATGGGGGAGTGCCGACGAAGCAATCCCTGAGTGAAGTGCTAGGACACCTAAGGAGGATCCCGGAGGGTTCTGACCAGGCGATGCACGGGCTCGCGGTGCTTAGGACACCCATACGTATGTCATGGAAGATATATATATGTATGATGGCGAGAAAATTATTGTATTGTGTTACTGGATCTCGTTGCTGACCTGCTGGTCTCAACGGAGAGTCCACAGTGATACTGTTTTGTGAGAAACAAGGATTGAATGGAAATTATTAGTTATGACATCTGTAACCAATAATTGTTTGTCAATGGATTGTTTTATAAATTAAAGTTTAAAGAGGAGTGTGTGTGTGTATCTGTATTCTCAAACAAAAGTTAAGAAAGGCATTCAATTATGGGTGGGTGAGTACTTGTCTCGTTCTAGCAATTCAAGTGGTTGGACGGTGGCTAACCCATGGGCCGGATCGGGTTAGGCTGAAATCAGTAGAGTTTTAATAATAAAATTGACCAATAGGAATACGCTTAGAACTCGAATAGTTAAATAATAACCTAGAGACTTCTCAAATGAATAGATCAACGGTTGTGCCTAATTCAATTAGAAAAAAAGCGTTGATTCTTTCAAGTTAAGTCCGTAATAGTTTCTCTTCTATCTGGTTTATTCAGATGAAGGTTAGTTCAGTATCTTGACCTCGTTAGAAAAATTCATTAAGAAATTCAAAATGGTGGAATCGTCCCTGTTTTTCGGGTATGGAAAATTTTCCTGGTTTCAGTTTTCAGAATAACCACCAGCTTAGTCTTGCGCTTGGACACTCAAGGGCGAGGCCCCGAGTGGGAAACCCTGCCCTACGCAAGAGGGAGCTGCTTCCGCTCACCAGCAACAATCGGGAATTCGGTGCGCGGAGGGGCCAGTGGGATCCCACAGTTGGTATCAGAGCGCCGTTGTAAATTTACATAACAGCCTCGGGGGGGGGTCACTCGTATAAATATGTAAGTATCACGTGGGTTCAACAGAAGGGCATTTTAAATATTTAAAACTTACAGAAATATATTTATAGAGGGGATTTATTTATTGTATTTCTAAAAAAAATTACAGATTTGAATAGGAAAGGATACATTATATTCACTAAAAAATTCACAGATAAGGGACTTTTTAAATAGGCCTTGAACGCACGTGATATAGAGGATTTACATATAGTGACCCCCCCGAGATAACAGCATCAGAAATTGATTAAAATTTTAAAGTAAATCTGGGAAATAATGTTTTCACTTGTTAGATTTATGTTGAATGAACTTCAAAAATTGAAAACTCATAAATTGAATTGAAAATTTATAGATGGATACCCCAAATCTATCCTGCATTCCTGAACTCTCCCAGAGTCAAGATATGATAGCCTTTGCATTCGAGCACCTCATCAACTCTGCTAACGATCCGAGTAAGCAGAGTGAGACTCGCACGTTGTCGTCACGTGGGCGGTATCACTGGGAAAGTGCGAGACTTCTGGCCGTGAGAGTAGCTTCAAATCCCAGCAAGGAAACAAAACATATAACTCTTCAAGGAGCACCACCAGCAGAAGCTGGAACCATCTTATTTACATACCAAATCTCAGCAAGACATATGAGTTGTACCAAAAACCATCATAAGCATCATGGCTCAAACCAAAATCCAAGGTTGATAACATAATAACAAGTAGATCCTCACGGTTCCTTCGTGAACACCATGTTGCTGCTCTGCATCTCTTTGGCCATCTACTCTTCACGCGCTCCTCTTCATGCATTTACTTTCAAGGCTCTCATACTCAGCACCTTCACAGCAAAAAACACTCTCTGGTTTCTTGTTACAGAAGAGTCCCTCCACGATATCCACAGCCACACGCTTAGCTGCTCGCTGCACTACTCTCTTGCTTCAGCTCCTCTGGCCACTGCAGTCCTCTGCTTCCTTTACTCGCCAGGCGGTATATAGCTACGCCTAGCTACACAAAAAACGGCCAGCTTTCTTCACGCTCTCCGACCTTGCGTGGACTGCCGAATCCCCAGAGCCGTAGCCTTACACCAGGCGCCTGCTCGCTCCAGACTCATTCTTGTCCAGAGGCGGCCACCACTTTACAAGGCCTTTGCCTCACCTCTGCGCTTGCTGCCTCTCGAGCGCCTCCGCTACTACTGCTCACTAGCTCGGCCTGCGCAGTGCTCCCTTCACAGCCCTTTACTCCTCTCTGGTTGCCTGCAGCGCCTCAGTAAGGCGATTCCCTCATTCTGGACCCCGGCTCCCTTTCTTCACAAGGTCGCTGTGTCTCTCCCCCTCTAGCACCTTAGCCCCAGCAGCCTCTGCTTCCTCATGATCAGCAGCCTCTGCTTCCTCACGATTACCCAGGCACCTCTGCAAGGCAGTCTCTCCAGCCAGCTCTACCTGCTCTTGCACTAGTCCATCGCTCTTTTCCAGAGAGGCAGCCACTTCCTGCGCAAAACCCACCCTTCTCTGGCTCTTGATCTCCTTAGCGAGCGGTCTTTTTTCCAAGCGGCCACTTTTCTGTTTGCTGCTGCGCATCACCCGCCACCTCCACGCTTCTGGACTTCTCTTTCACGTGCTGGCCCATTTCGTAAATCTCCCACGTGGCTATTCCTTTTTAGTGGCCACGTTTATTATTATTTTCTTATTTCTTCCTAAGGCCTAAAAGAGGGCCTCACAATGCTTTTCACACCAAAGCTCAAGGCAACACCAGCTCTTAATCTATTAACTGCTCATGCTTCCATATCTTCCAACATAACCTTCCAGTGCCCACTCATTTCTTTGGGGACGTGTACACAAATTCAGAGCCATCAAACGGCTGATACCACCTGCACTCCGGACAGGTCTGTAACAAGCCCAAATCAAAACCATCCACCCTGTACACCCGGCAATGCATTCCATAGCAAAACTCTCCACACACGCCATGCATCCATATGTACACAAACATGAACAAAAAAAAAGCCCTATTACGCGTAAAGGCATATATACATCATGTACACTATGGCACTTAATCCCATGCATTTGGGTTTGCATTTAATGGCCTCACATGCATGGTTTCACACCATAAACATGCCATGGCACGACATCCACCCCCTCTAAACCTGCACATCCTCCGATATGTGTCAAGTCATCATCAAGATCCACATATATCTGAATGTCATCTTCATACATTAATCAGCAAAAAGAACCTGTCATCTGGCCAACCCCCATGTTTGGAACACTTTAAAGTGTTTCAAACCAAGCTTTGGTATCCATAAATATCAAACAAGTAAAAAAAACAAAGCCTTCATGATTATCCACCACCATTGTTCTGCATTCAATCCCCAAATACATTTGTCATGGTTGCCAACAATCCATATACCACGATCAAATACCCATTTGCATTCCACATGAGCCTGCTCCATTGACTTATAACATATCCTTGGTTCAAATACACATAATGGCATCATAGCAAGCCATTCATCACATTGTGCTCTTTTGCATATTACCTCCTCATCTATCTTCACCACCAATATGCTGTCAAAGCCTTTACATGCTTCACATGCATCTATGCAAACTGGTGCAAGAAAATCAAGGTGTGATGCTACATCAAAATGTCCCGGTCCATCAATAGCATAAACATCAAAAGCATCATCTAATTTGCCATGTAAACAAAACACATCTCTAGCATCATCAAGAGTGCAAGAAGCCTCATTCATAGATTGTTGGTTACCGATGTTTGCAAATAGAAACTCATCATCATCAAACAGCTGAGCCATCCAAAGATCCTCACTGTCTTGAGCAATAGACTCATCCACATAAACATTAACTTCACTAAACTGATCCTCTAACAAAACCTCCTTGTCTTGAAAGAGAAACTCCAAACAAAAACCACCATCTGCAAAGCAAACGTCCTCTGAAACAACATTCGTATGACTTCCGGTCACAAAAAATCCAGAGAGTGCTATTTGGTACCTGAATGCTGTTCCAGCATTCCAGCACCCAATAACACTCTCTGGATTTTTTTTTTGGGGTGCATTGCACCATCCACGAGGAAGATTTAAGACAAGAATGACATGAATGCATACATTGTCAATACACGATTCAAGACAGACATGAATGCAATACTATCAATTCACGATTCAATATTACTATCAAAATTTTATTTGTACACATATATACAAGGGAGTCCATATGTCGATGTAGCCCATGGCTTCAGTTATACAAAAATATATATACAACCACATCCTCAATATGGAATGTGATACTATAAGTCTGAGTACTACTCAAACCCAAATGATGACTCGCTGCTCCCTCCATGATCAGATGAGCTCACATCGGTCGGAATGTTCGATGAATAGTGCTCACGTCTAACCTGTGCAGGTGCAGCAGCAGCTTGTGCCTGTTCAAGTAATATATAGTATATAAGTATATATATATGTAATTCAATAAACCAAAATCATTTGTTTAGAGTTTTCAAGTACCTGTCGATCGTATGGTCTCATGGCCATCTCAAACTACGCATCCGTAATATGTCCCTCGACTCTGAAGAGGGCCCACGTGTCACGTCTGCTATGGCGACGAGCATACCTAGTATCGTGGGCTGTGGGCTTCCTCCCCGTAACCCGTCGCTGTATCATAATCAACACAATTTGTAAGATTAAAACAATCATAGAATCAATTAATTAAGTAACAATCAAATAAAGTGACAAGATACTTACGAACTCTACCTCCCATGACTCGACGTCGCCAGATCCGAAATGCGAAGATCCAGTGGTCTTCATCTAGATCCGTCGTTTCTCCACATGCTGCCTGCTCTTCACGCCACCCTCTGCTCGTTTCTTTGCCTCCTTCCACTCGCGTTTGTGCGCAGTGTGGCAGGTTTCTTGGCAGGATAGCCACCCGCAGCTACATTTAGCCCATCATCGTACGCGAGTTTCTTAAGGTGAGATCTTTTATTACTTAAGATCTCCCTTATTCGCGTCCTTCCCCATACATCCAAGAATGTCGCATGTGGGGGATTGGGGTACCGACTATGTACAACATCTATCACCTTCCCAACTAATCGGCTATTTTGATCTTTAAATCTAATAAAATAATTTTTTTACAAGTTTGATACTACCCCACGCATGTACGCCATTACCTCTTTTTCCCTCGCATCCATCACTATCCCGCCCCTATCCGTCACATCATAGCAGATCACTCCCTCCACCTCTCTCACCTCCTCCTCCTCATCCTCACTGTCTCCTCTAACTCTTCTCCCTCTATCTCCTCTCTTACCGCGTGCCCTACTACCTCCCCCACCAAAGCACCCGCCGCATTCTCCACTCCCACTCTTCTTACTACGGCGTTTGCTCTCCTCTGTACTGCGGGTGGAGTCACGACTGGGGGATTGTCTACGTGACTGTGGCTGTGAGGGAGTACGTGATGGTGGCTGTGAGCCCTGACATGACGGTGCCTGGGAGGGTGTGCGTGAGTGTGTCTGGGACGGGGTATGTCTCCTCGGTGGGCGTGGAAGAGGAGAAGCTGCATGCCGTCTCGTCGGACTCCTAGGCATAGATGGCAGTGGAGTGACATGGATACTCGGGGGTGGGGTATAGATACCAGGCAATCCAGGAGGGGGATGGGCATACATGTACTCTGTAAGCTCAACTAGACCAGGATGGCAGCCAAAATGATTTAGCATCTCCATCATCCAAGTGCCGTACGCAAATAGATCGGATGAAGAACCTGGATCTATAAAGAATTTGCAAAAATAAAAGTATATACATGATTGCATCAAAGCACAAATGTAAGCTAGCATATATGATTTTATGAAGGCAAGCCATATGTAGATGGGATCATCTCTCTGAAGAACCTGGATCGCAAGCATGGGTGAAACACAGTCGCGTGTATACACCTGTCCGAAAATGCATGTATATGCGCGTGAACGTTTGTGCAAACAGGATACACGCAAACATACACGCATTCCTACACGCGGCCTGCGCAAAAAGAAATTTGAAAGCGATCGACCTACGACAAATCGTCCTTATAAAAGAAGCCCACTGTCATAATCATTCACAAAAGTACTACTAGAGAAGGAGGACGGAGACAAACGCATAAAGGAAAGAGACAATAGCATAAACAAATGGAAGGAAAGAGACAGGACAAAAGACAAACTGACTCACCTCTGAAAAAGTGAGTCTTCTTTTTGGCTAGTTTCCTTGACCCGTGTGTGCTCCTTGTCTGCTCCTTGCACTTAGGTTTAGTGCTCTGTTGGAAGAGGCGGTGATGACGAAGGAGGGCAAATCTTAGTTTGAAAATGTTTATTTGGAGAAGGCGGGTTATTTTAGGTATAGACAGGTCGTCGCGTTGTCGTGCCATGGCACGTCTATGGTGTGAAACCATGCATATGAGACTATCAAATGCAAATCTAGATGCATGGGATTAAGTGCTATGACGAGTCATTATATGATGCCATGTACATATGTTCATATTGTAAATGAGGTTCAATAAGACGAGCTGAGGCTGAGTCAGGTCTCGGAGCTTTTGTATATGAGTGTGGTGTGAAATATGGAGCCTTATGCTTATGGTAAGCCTTGCAGTAGGGAACACCCTTCTCAAGATGTATGGAGATGAGAGAGCATGTATGATATGAGGAATGGTTTTAAAGAATACCCTTTGGAGGTATCGTGGAATGAACAAAACAAGAAGAACTTTATTAAGATATTGCACACATTCAAAGTTCTTGTGTATCCTCATAGGCAGAATGATCCCTTCAATAATATCTTATGCCCATGGATGATGAACCTAGTGGCAGCTATGCTAGTGAGAGCTATTTCAAAATGACTCTTGTGAGTATGGTGGTGGTGATTCTTTTCACACTCAGACCTCATGGGTAAGTTGGAAACACTCAGTTATATACATGGTCTGCGTGGCTATGTAAATGATGGTATGAGTGGCTCGTCAAAGGGATATGATAATGATGTGAATGGTTACCCATGTGCATGATGTGTAGTAGCTTCTCAATGGTATTGAAGAGCCGAGTCAATGATTACCTCTTATGGGAGTGCAAGCATGATGCATGCTTTAGTAGGCTCATGATATGAATATGATATTTGATGCTGCTTTGGTCCAAGCATATACATATGAGTAAATATATCATGTGTATAGAATGTAGTAAAGACGGCAGCTTGAGTGGCCATGACAAAAATAGAAGAGTAGCATGGGTGGGTTGTAAAGAATCAAGTTGGGAACAAGAGCTTGGTTATAAGCAAATGCAATGCATGGCAATCAATTTACATGTTTGGATGATGCAAGGACTCTATGATCCAAGAAATGTCATAGTGGATAAATGCTGCAAAACTGAAGTTGATTTTTTTAAGATATACGAGAAGGGGAGCTTGCGTGGCAGCAACGAAAAAGGCATATCCGAAATTAATGAAAAAAAAAGAGGGCGCTCTTGTTTTTCAAACGGGGAAATACGAAAATATTGCTGCAAAAGGTGGTGGGGCACCCGATTTCCTTGCGGGAAAAAGAGGAAAAACCAGAGAGCGAGGGAAAGCGCAGATATCAGAATTCGGGGGGGTGTGCAGAAAAGGGAACCAGTGCGCCAACTAACCAGAGAGAAAAAAATCAATGAGGCGGCTACTGTTCATGGCATGTAGGAGTTAGAATTGGAGAGCAATTTGACTGCTATCTAATGATACGATTTTCATTTTACACATGTATTCATCCATGCGCAGTCTGCAGCGAAGCCGCCACATAGAAGGAATAGAGAAAAATCAATGAAAATCTCACCTTGCTCTACTTACAGTGATAAAGAACATCTTGAAATGATGGAATTGATGACACTGGATGTATGGAATGTAAATGGTCACATGTATGTGGGAAATATTTGAAGGTTATGTTATGCCTACATGTGATTGGTTTGAGGGATTTGGAAAAAGGAGCCAGTAAATCTATGCTTGGAAAGGGATAGTCACAATTTATGTGCAATCATCAGGCTGAATTCATGGATGTATTGAGGTGAATTTGTACATGTTTATGATATCAAAAATGGAGGTTCCTTGTGATCCATGAAGAGTTATGTGTTTGAGTTTCCTTGTGGGAATCAGAAGCTACTCTCACAGCTAGAAGTCTCGTACTTTCCCAGCGACATCGTCCACGTCACGACAGCTCTTTGGTGAACCCGACGTGAAACTGCTGGGGTGAGAGTGTGGTGAAACATACAGGGAAGCTATGGCTGAGAATTTTGAGGGTCAGGGGGTTCATTTTGACCCCGGAGTTGTGCAGATGATTCACATGTTTACTATGTATATGCAACAGCAGCAAGCTGCTGAGAGGGGACAAATTTCCACGACCAAAGCACTGTAATCAATTGTGAAAAAGGTGGATCAATTTGATGGAAAGGATATCACAAAGTACCTGCGTAATTACATAAAAGAAATGAAGCTAAACAGGGTGACTAAGGAGGATATGGTTCGAAGCTTTGAGCTGGTATGTGTTCCTGAAATAAGAGAGCGCATAAGAGGATTGCAGACAACACATGGTGGCAGAAATTGGGAGGAGTTCAAGCTTGCTTTAAAGGACGAATATTTCATGGAGGATTCTGAGCGAGTGACCAAACGAACTTTCTTGGAATGGGTCACAAAACCCAAAATGGGAATTTCTGCCACAGAGCTGCTAAGAGAGTTTGAGAAGCGCTATGCCCAGCTGTCAAGGATAGAGCGTACAACTTTGGACAGAGAAAAAACAGAGCTCTTCTTACAAGCAGCTGGGAAAGATCTCCAAGAAAAACTGGAAATTCTCCTCGAGGATAAGGATACAGAGCAGGGACTAAAGAGTGATTGGAATGATGTTGAGGATGCGGTCACCATGCTAGAAAAGCGACAACGAAGGAGGGATAAAATGGTGATGAGCTCGGGAACTCCTATAACTACTGTTACCCTTGAGAATCTACCAAAACCAGCTGCTGCAATCCCAAAGGTAGAAGGGCCGATGGAAGAACTTATTAAGGGCATGCGGGACCTAAAATTGAAGATGTCCAGGATTGAAGAAAAGGGGCTACCATTAGGGCAGGCTTCTATGCAAAGGCCTCAAAGTAAAGAAGGGTTTACATACAGATGCATATGGTGTGATGACCCAGAACATGCAAAGAAAGATTGTGCTAGCTATAAAGAAGCCCTTAAAAATCAACTTGTGTTTTTCAAAGATGGGAAAATCCACCTTACAGAGACTGGCCTTCCATTAAGTACAAACTTTGGAAAAGGAGGGATGAAAAAGCTGGTTGAGGATATGGCTGCTAGTCATGCCATCTCTATGGTTGAGGCAGCAACCTATGGGTTAAAGGCTGGTCAATCAAAGCAAGGATCTGAGAATGATGAAGATTATGAGAATGAAGATTTTTGGCCATCAACAATGGAATTAATTGCGTCAAAGAAGGTGTCTAAGCAAGCTTTGCATGAGGCAAGTGACTGTATATGTCTTGAGACTCTGGCTGGGAGGAGCCTGTGGATTCTTTATCTGTTCATGCCTACATTGCTAAATGCCAAAATAATGAGACACAGGTAGAGGAGAAGCGTAAAAGGGAAAATGAGGAAGGAGGGCCATCAAAAAGGGTTACTCGTGGTAGTGAGAAGAAGGATCCTGGGCCATCACATATGCTTCCACCGCATAGCAGACCTCCACAGGAAGTATCAATGGAAGAAGTGCCAGCAAAAATGAAGCATGAGAAGGAGAAGGGTAAAGGGAAAAGTCCACTCTATAAGCTTCAATCTGATATTGAAGCCGCAACAGATCTCAAAAAGGTGCTTGAAGAGAGGATTCTAAACAGCAGGGTGGAATTTACACTAGGGGAAGTCTTGGGGATTGCAAAGAAAGAATTCCATGATGAGATAATTGATATTATACGAAGGAAAAGGCAATCCATAATTGAATCTATTCCATCACAAGGGGAGGCAAGCACTTCCAAGACTCATGGAGTACAGGTACAGCAAAAGGAAGAGAATAAAAATGTGGTGGAATGTAATCACTCTGCTGACGGGGCACGACAAGTGCGCTTTGTGGAAGAGGATGATGAAAAAGAAGTTCTTACAAAGAGTCATTACTCCAGGAGCCATTGGGCAAGAGCAACCACTGAAACCCTTGTCAAGATAGGTGAATTGGAAGAGCCATATGTCGCTCTAATTGATCATGGGTCTGAAATAAATCTTATGGCTAAAAATCTCTACAACAAATGTAAGTGGCCAATGGATGTAGATCATGGGTGGATGATTAAAGCAGCTAATAACTCATCTGGAGAGCTCTATGCAGCATGTCCAAATGTAAGGGTAACTATAGGGGATGTGAAAGATGATCAGAACTTCTTTGTTCAGGAGATGTCATCGTATCCCCTCATCCTTGGGCAACCCTACATTACAGCTGTGAGGATGGAAACAAAGTTTTTGGATGATGTCTCGGCATATGCAAGAATAAGGAGTAAAGATGGCAAGAAAGCTGTTCAGTTCTTGACAGTCTGCATTAACCATGAAAGGAATCGTGAGTTTCTTCGAGCACAGTCACTCCCAAAGATAAATAGAGAATTCATGAATTACAGGGAGATGAGGGATTTTGGCCAGGTGCCATTGTAAAGCGGGATTCCAATGGTACAAGGGAAAATGAGTTCTCGCATGACTCAATCAATGTAAATAACTTTTCAGCAAATTTTCAGGGATTCTCTAGCTATGGGTCACTGGTCTTTGTAAAAAAGCAAGGATTTGAAGCATGGCATGCGTAGACATGTACAAAATGAACAAAAAAGTCTTGAGCAGTGTGGTCTTTTGGAGAAGAATGAGTTTATTTCAGGGGTGCTTGATGAGGTGTCATTTGTAGATACTATGGATGTGCTTTTTGATATGGGAAGAGCATGCTCACAGGGTGGAAATGAGATGATAGAGGTGACATTTGTGGGGATGTATGATATAATCCGGGAATTTGAGGGGGTGGAATGTAAAAACATGAATTGCAAGATGGATGCTCATGTTGATACAAAGTACAAAACAGTTGCAAAGAAGGTGAAACCAGTTGCCTTGCCTTTGCCACCAGGAAGCAAAGAGAAGATAGATGAAGCCTCTATGCAACCAAATCTCAGAGATCCAAAGAAAATTGGGCATAAGTTTACACAGGAAACCCTAAAAGAGCTGAAGATTGGTGAAAGGGATTTTCTGTTGCTAGTTGAAAGGGAATGCTTTGAGGAGATGCACATGGGAAAGCCTTTGCTTTTCAGCCGCATGAGATAGGCTGTGTTGATCCAAGTATAACAGCACCAATGGTGATCTTTACTGTTCCACATGTGCCCTGGAACCTGCGGCTAATTCCAGTACCAAAGGCTCTCTTACCAAAGCTGATGGAATTACTAAAAGAAAAGATCAGAATGGGAATTTTGGAGCCATCATGCGCTCCATATTCCAACAGATGGTTTACTCTGCCAAAGAAAAATGGGACATTGCGCTTTATTCAAGACATGCAACCTGTAAACAAAGTCACAATCAGGTCCGATTGTGGATGAGTTTGCAGAAGCATTTGCAGGGAAAGTTATATACTCTATGGGTGATCTGTATTCGGGATATGATCAGTTCCAGCTGGATATACAAAGCAGGGACTTGACCACAATGAGAACTCCTTTGGGATTAGTAAGGATGTGTACCTTACCACAGGGAGCCACCAACTCAGTGGCACATATGATGAATGGAATGAATAAAGTCTTACGAGACTTCATACCACAAATAACTATGCCATTTCTGGATGATGTGCCAATAAAAGGCTGTGATGAGAAAGACAAAGATGGGGATTTGGATTCAAAGGGGTGCCACAAGTTTGTGGCAAATCATATAAAGGATTGTGATATGATTCTATCCAGGCTTGAAGAAGTGAATCTTACTTTGTCTGGACTGAAATCAATGTTTGGGGTTGGTGAAGTGCTAATAGTGGGACATCTTTGTAGTACTAGTGGACGCCAACCTTGTCCAGCCAAGATAGATGCAATACAAAGAATGAAAAAGATATGCATTAATGTTACAGAGCTGAGGAGATTTCTTGGCGCATGTGTCTTTTATGTTATTTGGATCCCACATTATGCGCATGTAGCAGATCCTCTTTATCAACTTTTGAGGAAAAATCAAAAATTTCTGTGGAGTGCAGTACATATTAAAGCTATGCGGAAGCTGAAATGTTTGCTCCAATCATCACCTACTCTGAGGAAGGCAGATTATGAGTGTGGCAGGCCTGTGATTGTTACAGTTGATACTAGTCCTACTAGGATAGGATGGGCAGTAGGGCAAGATGATGAGGATGATCACAGGTATGTAATCAGATTTGGAGCAAAGGTATTAAGCATTCGACAACCAAAATATCCACAGATCAAGAGAGAGTTATGGGGAATAGTCACTGCTCTAAAATGTGAAAAAGAATATCTTATTGGAACATCTGTACTTGTGGAAACTGATTGCTTGCCACTTCTTGGGATGATAGCAAGCTGTACCACTCCAGATATTGCTATGCTTAGGTGGATTGCCTATATCAAGTCACTAAATCCTGAGTTTGAGCATATTGCAGGAAAAGATAATCCAGTTGCAGATATGCTATCAAGAGCCAGGTATGAAGATGAAAAAGAGATGATTAGTGACATTGATGATGTGGGTACAAAGTTCTACACTACTGCATATGCAAAGGGGGACCATATTTGCCTATCAAATGCACTTGAGTCTTTTACTGAGGAAATGTATGAAGGAGATTGGTTGCTTATTGGTCAATACTTGAGTACTCTGACAAGACAAGAAAATTGGTCTGACCCAGAATTTAAGAGGATCCGCAGAAAAGCATATGGTTATTTTCTAAAGGATGGGTACCTCTGGAAGCATTCTAAGCAGAGGAATGCTATGCCACAGAGAGTCATATGTGATAAAGAGACTCAAGGGAAGCTTGTGAAAGAATTCCATGAGAGTCTCTGGGCTGGACATCGAAGTGTGTGGGCCACCTTTACCAAAATAAAGGAAAAATATTGGTGGAAAGGAATGTACAAGGATATTTCCCAATATGTGGAAACATGCATAGTATGTCAAATGTACTCAAATGTGCGACATCGTGATGGCTTGCAACCAACCTACCCACCTGCCATGCACTACAAATGGGTAGTGGATCTAGTTACAATGCCTTTGGGAATTTGGCAGATGCGGTACATAGCACTAGCAAGAGAAGATTTGACAAATCAGGTAGAGGGGCGTGCTCTTAGAACAAAGAGTACGGAAACAGTATGCAAATTTCTCTTGGAAGATGTGATTTGTCGGTATGGTTGTGTTGGGAAAATAACAGCTGATAGGGGTGAGCTAGATGTTGAAGAAGCAAGGGAATTCTTCTCTAGAATTGGCATTAAACTGTCCCTAACATGTGCTTACAATCTTGAGGGCAATGGTAAAAGTGAGCGAGGACATCCTCCAATCATTAAAGCTTTGGCTAAGGCATGCAGAGAAAGAATGCGAGAGTGGCCAAGGCTGCTACCATATGCCTTGTGGGCTGACCGTACAACTCATAGCTCAGTGAAACAGGATGCATGCCTGCAGAATTAATGTATGGTCAGAAGCCAGTAATGCAAGTTGAAGAAGTAGTTCCAACTTGGAATGTTTTGCCCTGGGTGGAAGGATTGAGCAGAGAAGGCCTCCTTGCATTGCGAATAAGGCAGTTGGAGAGGAGGCCTGAAGATGTAGAGCTTGCTAAAGCTCGCTTGAAAGATGCAAGGTTAAAAAATAAAGAAAGATTTGATAGAAGACATAGACTCCAGCCAAAACCTATTGAAGAAGGTGATTGGGTCCTAATGTATGATAGTAGCCTTGACAACCAATTCACTGTTCAAAGAAAATTTGCAAAAAGATGGTTTGGCCCTTACATTGTCAAGCATGTGCATGGAAATGCCACGTATACCGTGTGTGAGCTTGATGGAACAGAGATAAAGAATCTTGTAGCAGGCAAAAGGATCAAGATGTTTAAAAGAAGGCTTGACAGAAATCCTTTTGATTCACAGGGAACTCAGGATGAGAGGCTTGATAGTGAAAACATGGATATGGCTGAAGAGGAAGAGGATGATTTTCCTAATAATGTTGAAGATGAGGACGACATCCAGATATATGTGGATCTTGATGATGATTTGGCACATACCAGAGGATGTGCAGGTTTAGAGGGGGTGGATGTCGTGCCATGGCACGTCTATGGTGTGAAACCATGCATATGAGACTATCAAATGCAAATCTAGATGCATGGGATTAAGTGCTATGACGAGTCATTATATGATGCCATGTACATATGTTCATATTGTAAATGAGGTTCAATAAGATGAGCTGAGGCTGCGTCAGGTCTCGGAGCTTTTGTATATGAGTGTGGTGTGAAATATGGAGCCTTATGCTTATGGTAAGCCTTGCAGTAGGGAACACCCTTCTCAAGATGTATGGAGATGTGAGAGCATGTATGATATGAGGAATGGTTTTAAAGAATACCCTTTGGAGGTATTGTGGAATGAGCAAAACAAGAAGAACTTTATTAAGATACTGCACACATTCAAAGTTCTTGTGTATCCTCATAGGCAGAATGATCCCTTCAATAATATCTTATGCCCATGGATGGTGAACCTAGTGGCAGATATGCTAGTGAGAGCTATTTCAAAATGACTCTTGTGAGTATGGTGGTGGTGATTCTGTTCACACTCAGACCTCATGGGTAAGTTGGAAACACTCAGTTATATACATGGTCTGCGTGGCTATGTAAATGATGGTATGAGTGGCTCGTCAAAGGGATATGATAATGATGTGAATGGTTACCCATGTGCATGATGTGTAGTAGATTCTCAATGGTATTGAAGAGCCGAGTCAATGATTACCTCTTATGGGAGTGCAAGCATGATGCGTGCTTTAGTAGGCTCATGATATGATTATGATATTTGATGCTGCTTTGGTCCAAGCATATACATATGAGTAAATATATCATGTGTATAGAATGTAGTAAAGACGGCAGCTTGAGTGGCCATGACAAAAATAGAAGAGTAGCATGGGCGGGTTGTAAAGAATCAAGTTGGGAACAAGAGCTTGGTTATAAGCAAATGCAATGCATGGCAATCAATTTACATATTTGGATGCAAGGACTCTATGATCCAAGAAATGTCATAGTGGATAAATGCTGCAAAACTGAAGTTGATTTTTTTAAGATATACGAGAAGGGGATCTTGCGTGGAAGCAACGAAAAAAGGCATATCCGAAATTAATGAAAAAAAAGAGGGCGCTCTTGTTTTTCAAACGGGGAAATACGAAAATATTGCTGCAAAAGGTGTTGGGGTGCCCGATTTCCTTGCGGGAAAAAGAGGAAAAACCAGAGAGCGAGGGAAAGCGCAGATATCAGAATTCGGGGGGGTGTGCAGAAAAGGGAACCAGTGCGCCAACTAACCAGAGAGAAAAAAATCAATGAGGCGGCTACTGTTCATGGCATGTAGGAGTTAGAATTGGAGAGCAATTTGACTGCTATCTAATGATACGATTTTCATTTTACACATGTATTCATCCATGCGCAGTCTGCAGCGAAGCCGCCACATAGAAGGAATAGAGAAAAATCAATGAAAATCTCACCTTGCTCTACTTACAGTGATAAAGAACATCTTGAAATGATGGAATTGATGACACTGGATGTATGGAATGTAAATGGTCACATGTATGTGGGAAATATTTGAAGGTTATGTTATGCCTACATGTGATTGGTTTGAGGGATTTGGAAAAAGGAGCCAGTAAATCTATGCTTGGAAGAAAGGGATAGTCACTTGATACACAATTTATGTGCAATCATCAGGCTGAATTCATGGATGTATTGAGGTGAATTTGTACATGTTTATGATATCAAAAATGGAGGTTCCTTGTGATCCACGAAGAGTTATGTGTTTGAGTTTCCTTGTGGGAATCAGAAGCTACTCTCACAGCTAGAAGTCTCGTACTTTCCCAATGACATCGTCCACGTCACGACAGCGTGTAACAACAACGCGTGTATTTTCGCGTTTATAATAAATCAGCCGCGTTTATACATGCGATTTTCAGGATGTAGCCGCGTTTATACACGTGATTTTTAGGATATAGATGCACTGATACACGCAATTTTAAGGATATAGACGCGCTGTTACATGCGATTTATAGAATTTTTTATACTTTCATTAAAAACTGATTATGATTTTGTATTTGCTCTTTTGTACATAGGATGTCATCAACCTCCTCAAGTAGTTCTGGTGAGGATGAGACAATGCGTCATCGTAATCGCGATGTGTGGTTGGGACAAAGGATCAAGTGTGGTTGGGACAAAGGATCAAGTGTATGTGTAATCGATGTCAAGGATGCATTGTACGAGCGCGTCAAATTACCTTGAATCACATCTCCATGTATGGAGAATGGAATCAAACAGGTTTAGAGGTGAGTAGATGTAAATTGATAGTATTCAAATGACTCATGGTATCCAAATTAAATTAATGGAGTTGTAATATATATACTCTAATTGAAGCAGGATGCAGTACCACACCCTAACATGGTGCCCTACATGCGGTGAGAGCACACAAAGCGTCGATGAGATGATGCTGGAGCTTCGGGATCTATTGTCAGAGATGAATGGGAAAGGGATGACAATAGCCCTGCACCCCACGAAGTTGTGGAAGAGGAAGTGTTTGATAATATGGTGCGGTATCTTTTTAGGGATGATCCCAAAGGTATGGACAACGATGATATGGAACAAGAGCATCTTTACAAGGCTTCATCGACACCGATTTTTGAAGGGTGCACATTCTCTATTTTGCGTGCTTCACTTGAACTCCACTTGAACTAATCAATATACAAACAGTTTATGGATGGAGCAATGCAAGTCTTGATGCATTATTGAAGTAAGCATTCTAACTTGCAAATTTGAACTAGTGGTTTAGGGTTTAGGGTTTAGGACTAATTGATGATATTGGATGCAGGCTATTATCAAACATGCTTCTAAAGGGGAATAGACTACCCACCTCAAGAGACATAGCGAGGCGCTATGTGACATCTCTTGGAGGATTGAAATATGATCGCATACATGCATGCGTCAATGATTGCATTCTCTTTTGTGGGACGCATAAGGAGGCTCGACATTGTCCCACTTGTGGTGGTGAAGCAAGGTATAGAACAGATGTGAAGAGTTTTGATGTACCTCGTAAAGTCTTGCGACACTTTCCTATAATTCCTCGCATCAAACACATGTTCAACTGCAAATCCATAGCAAAGCTCATGTCATGGCATTCCTCACATCGATCGGATGATGGCATGTGGAGAATTCCCGCAGACACGCCTGCTTGGAAGCATATTGAAGATGAGTGGCCCAGCTTTAAAACAGAGCCCAGAAACTTGAGACTTGGCCTAGGTTTGGATGGAGTGAATCCATTTGGTTTCAAAAGCACCGTATACAGCATGTGGCCAGTTGTGTTGGTGAATTACAACCTTCTACCATCAATGGTGATCAAGAAGGGACATCTTATGTTAACCCTTCTAATTCTAGGGAAACATAAAGTCAAGCATATGGATGTTTATCTCGAACCGTTGATTGATGAGTTAGAGGAACTATGGAGAGGTGTTGCGGTGGGGTGGACATTAGTAGGCCTCCCTCCTCTCGACACTTTGACTTAAAAGCAGTGTTGATGTGGACAATGCATGACTTTCCAGGATACAGCGATTGTTCTTGTAAGAATTCTAATTACCTCCCTACTCTAATACTATTGGCTATATTAATTATAACTATTGGCTATATTATTATTCTAACTTATATTTATATTTTAACAGGTTTGAAAACATCGGGTAAACATGCATGTCCTGTTTGTGGCCCTTCGTTAGTACATGAGTATGCTGACAGTTTGTGTAAGACCATATTCGATAATCATCATCGATTTTTTCCGTCAGATCATCCTAAATATGTTGCTAGTAAGAGTAACATTCCTCCAAAACACTTCGTGTAAAAAAATTGGAAGCGTATTTGGGAGTCTACAAATATTCTTCCTCCAGATGGCATGAACAAGTATAGTAATGTTTTTCAATCTTGTTTTTTGTAGTCTCTAATTGGATTAAAGATCTCATAGAGCAATCCCTTGTGTAGGTACTCCATTTTTTTTCGGCAATCCCTTGTGTAGGTACTCCATTTTTTTCGGCTACCATATTGGACCCATCTTAAGATCAACCATCTTCTTGATCCCATGCACATCTTCAAGAATGTGGGATCAAGTATTTGGAAACATGTTATTGATAAATGAGACGATGTTAGCGTACGGGAGGACTTTGCGGGTCGCAAGACATATGCGTCAAGCTTGGCCACGAGAGGAGGGTGGGCACGTTCGTCTTTTGCCTGCACCATGGATTATATCAAAGAAAGAGGAGAAGCAGGTAAAGCAGGCCATCACCACTTTGCATACTCCCAAGGGAGCCTTTACAACCACTAATAAAAGAGGTGTTGAGCAACTATATGGGTTGAAGTCCCACGATTGGCACAAGATGCTCCAAGTAAGTGTTTTCCAAGTCTTGTGTGTTGAAATTAAATTTTGTAATGCCATAAACCATACATACATGTGCTCTTATGTGCGCAGTTCATACTACCTACTAGCATCGACCATTGTGCAAATAAGAGTTTGAAAAAATGTATTTATAAGATGGGCGAGCTTGTGAGGTATGTAAAACCCATGTCAGATCACCCTTCATTATACCTTGCAAAATGAACGTGCATGAGGTATAACGTACTATTCATTTATTTTTCAGATATGTTAGTTCCAAAGCAATTGATCCAGCCACGTTGGATGATGCGCGTGTTATGGCAGTGGATGTGGTTTGTTTGGTAGAGGAGACTTTTTCGCGAACCATTCTCACAAGTCAACTACATCTCATTGTGCATTTAGTAGACGAAATTGCTTTATGTGGCATTGTGCATGCACGTTGGATGTTCTTCCTAGAGCGCTTCATGAAGACCTTAAAAGACTTTGTGAGGCAAAGTGCAAGGCCCGAAGGAAGCATGGCCGAGGGTTGGTTGATACAAGAGTCTCTTGTATATATTTCAGAATTTCTTGGTCAGGTGGACAGCTCTTTTCCACGACTATGGAGCAATGAAGAGGACTTGAGGATGACCTCTATTGTGCCTCAAGGAAAAGGACAGAGTAAAGTAATTGACAGAACATTGATTGATGATCTCAATTTCACTTGCAACCTTAATAGTGATGTGATGAGCAGATGGGTTACAAGATATGAGGATGCAAAGACAAAAAGGCAAGCAGAAAGAGCTCTCTTTCGGAGGCAACATGGCTCTCGTAAGGCGTACCCTAAGCATCTAGCAACACTTCCGAATTATATCCATGTTGATTGGTTGCATGAGGAAATGGAGAGAGCAGAGAGCGGCGAGGGGCTGCATATCACGACGGCTAAAGAATGGGAGTATGCACGAGGATGCATGTTAAAGGTACATAGAACTAATGTTTTGCATTAGTTGTAAGTGATTTGCTTTTAATATTTATTCACATTGCTTACACAAATATTGCTTACACAAATATTGCTTCTATTTTGGTCTAGTGCACTATGTTCAATGCTATATGGTGTGAAGGCAAGCATTTTCGAACACAAAGAGTTGATGAAAAGAGGAATACACAAGATTGCGGTGTCATTAGTAGCTTTGAGGGAGCTAATGGAAAAATGGATGATTATTGTGGCACAATCCAAGACATATTTAGGCTTGACTTTCATCGCTTCTTTGTGTATGTTTTGGATGTCAAATGGCAAATGAACGTGGTGGAAAAAGAACCTAATGCAACGATAAAACGCCATGCCAGTGGCTATGTAACTATTGACTCTACAAAGTTTTAGCAAACAAAGAAAGATAGGCTCGTATTGCCACAACAATGTGAGCAAGTATGCATTTTTTTACTAATGTGTTTCATGTACATATATATCTAAGCTCTCGTACCCCTTGACTTTTGATATGCTAATTAATTACTGTAGTATGTGTATTTGAGTAGGTTATCTATCTGCCAATGGTGCATGACATTAAATGGTGGTACGTCATCCCTATTGCACCACGTTCCAAAGTGATGTATAATACATTCACTGATATGGAGTATATGGAGGATGTAACAAGCCGCAATGAAGATGATGTCGAACATGCCAATGAAGTACACGCGTTCAATACACGTGATAAGTTACAGGCATGTGTATGGTCACACACGTATATGAGTAGTATCGGGCGCGTGTATATTGGCATCTAAATTCACGCGTATTGAAGTTTCAGAAATGCATCTACCAGGGCATGTATATTGGTATCTAAATTTGCGTGTATACTGGTTTCAGAAATGCGTGTATCAGCGCGTGTATATACACGCAATTATACATACATTATTACACGTGGGAACTTTATTAAGAAAAACTCCATTCCTTTACAAAATTAAAAACTATTTTCTTTAAACCATCTCATAGTACATTATAGTATATATCATTACACAATCCCACTACATGCATTTACAACAATGAAATATATTCAAAAATAAATCATGAGATGATAATTAAAAGACAACAAATACAATATTGGTTAGGGTTCGTGAAGCCATCGAACTCTAGGAATAGCTTAGACAGCTGTTAGAACAAGGGTTTGTAAGACCCAGTGTTTCACCTTGGGGTGCGCCATTTCTCTTTCAGAAAAAGAAAGATGGAATGCTAAGACTCTGTATGGACTACAGAGGTCTCAATCAGCTGACAGTTAAGAATAAGTATGCTATCCCCATAATTTATGAGCTTCTGGATAGGCTAAGTGGAGCCCATATCTTCACAAAGATAGATCTCAAATCAGGGTATTATCAGATCAGGATTAATGAGCAAGATATCCCAAAGACAGCCATCAATACTCGGTATGAGCATTATGAATTCACTGTCATGCCGTTTGGATTGAAAAATGTCCTCGCTACATTCAATCGATTACTGCAGGACATTCTCAGAGAATACTTGGATGATTTTGTTCTTGTTTTCTTTGATGATATTCTGTTTTACTCAAAGAATGCAGCTAATCATGTCAGAAAAGTTCTTGAGATTCTAAGGAAGCACCAACTCTTTGCAAAAAAGAGCAAATGCACTTTCTCTACCGACCATGTTGAATACTTGGGCTTTCTAGTATCAAAAGATGAAATTTCTCCAGATTGTGCAAAAGTCCAAGTAATCATAGATTGGCCTGAACCAAAGACAGTGAAAGAAGTCAGAGGATTCTTGGGAGGATTGACTGGTTGGTATAGAATTTTTATACCAAAGTATGCTCTCATAGCTTCCCTCCTAACTAATCTTCTCAAGAAGAATATCCCGTTTCAATGGTCTGCCAGGTGCCAGAGTGCTTTTGATAAGCTGAAGACTGCCTTGGTAACCAATCCCATTCTAAAGCTGCCAGATTTCTCTCTACCCTTTGAGGTAGTAACTGATGCTAGTGGTTTTGCCCTGGGAGGTGCACTCATGCAAGAAGGTCATGCAGTGGCCTATGAATCCCGAAAACTCAGAACGCATGAGAGGAATTGTGCTGTCCACGACCTGGAACTACTTTCAGTAGTATATGCCCTGAAGTTATGGAGACATTACCTACTGGGTCAAAGATTCACTTTGATGACAGATCATCAGAGCTTAAAGTGGATCTTCACTCAAAAGGATCTCAACATGCGCCAAAGACAGTGGATGCAGTGTAGGAATTTGATTTTGAAATCAAGTACCGCCCAGGCAAAGAAAATATGGTAGCAGATGCCCTCAGCAAAAAAGCCTCCTTGGTTGCAATGTAGTGTCAAATCCTTTGATTATTGAAGCAAGTGAGAAGATCATGCAAGATACCGCTATGCCCAGCTGTCAAGGATAGAGCGTACAACTTTGGACAGAGAAAAAACAGAGCTCTTCTTACAAGCAGCTGGGAAAGATCTCCAAGAAAAACTGGAAATTCTCCTCGAGGATAAGGATACAGAGCAGGGACTAAAGAGTGATTGGAATGATGTTGAGGATGCGGTCACCATGCTAGAAAAGCGACAACGAAGGAGGGATAAAATGGTGATGAGCTCGGGAACTCCTATAACTACTGTTACCCTTGAGAATCTACCAAAACCAGCTGCTGCAATCCCAAAGGTAGAAGGGCCGATGGAAGAACTTATTAAGGGCATGCGGGACCTAAAATTGAAGATGTCCAGGAATGAAGAAAAGGGGCTACCATTAGGGAAGGCTTCTATGCAAAGGCCTCAAAGCAAAGAAGGGTTTACATACAGATGCATATGGTGTGATGACCCAGAACATGCAAAGAAAGATTGTGCTAGCTATAAAGAAGCCCTTAAAAATCAACTTGTGTTTTTCAAACATGGGAAAATCCACCTTACAGAGACTGGCCTTCCATTAAGTACAAACTTTGGAAAAGGAGGGATGAAAAAGCTGGTTGAGGATATGGCTGCTAGTCATGCCATCTCTATGGTTGAGGCAGCAACCTATGGGTTAAAGGCTGGTCAATCAAAGCAAGGATCTGAGAATGATGAAGATTATGAGAATGAAGATTTTTGGCCATCAACAATGGAATTAATTGCATCAAAGAAGGTGTCTAAGCAAGCTTTGCATGAGGCAAGTGACTGTATATGTCTTGAGACTCTGGCTGGGAGGAGCCTGTGGATTCTTTATCTGTTCATGCCTACATTGCTAAATGCCAAAATAATGAGACACAGGTAGAGGAGAAGCGTAAAAGGGAAAATGAGGAAGGAGGGCCATCAAAAAGGGTTACTCGTGGTAGCGAGAAGAAGGATCCTGGGCCATCACATATGCTTCCACCGCATAGCAGACCTCCACAGGAAGTATCAATGGAAGAAGTGCCAGCAAAAATGAAGCATGAGAAGGAGAAGGGTAAAGGGAAAAGTCCACTCTATAAGCTTCAATCTGATATTGAAGCCGCAACAGATCTCAAAAAGGTGCTTGAAGAGAGGATTCTAAACAGCAGGGTGGAATTTACACTAGGGGAAGTCTTGGGGATTGCAAAGAAAGAATTCCATGATGAGATAATTGATATTATACGAAGGAAAAGGCAATCCATAATTGAATCTATTCCATCACAAGGGGAGGCAAGCACTTCCAAGACTCATGGAGTACAGGTACAGCAAAAGGAAGAGAATGAAAATGTGGTGTAATGTAATCACTCTGCTGACGGGGCACGACAAGTGCGCTTTGTGGAAGAGGATGATGAAAAAGAAGTTCTTACAAAGAGTCATTACTCCAGGAGCCATTGGGCAAGAGCAACCACTGAAACCCTTGTCAAGATAGGTGAATTGGAAGAGCCATATGTCGCTCTAATTGATCATGGGTCTGAAATAAATCTTATGGCTAAAAATCTCTACAACAAATATAAGTGGCCAATGGATGTAGATCATGGGTGGATGATTAAAGCAGCTAATAACTCATCTGGAGAGCTCTATGCAGCATGTCCAAATGTAAGGGCAACTATAGGGGATGTGAAAGATGATCAGAACTTCTTTGTTCAGGAGATGTCATCGTATCCCCTCATCCTTGGGCAACCCTACATTACAGCTGTGAGGATGGAAACAAAGTTTTTGGATGATGTCTCGGCATATGCAAGAATAAGGAGTAAAGATGGCAAGAAAGCTGTTCAGTTCTTGACAGTCTGCATTAACCATGAAAGGAATCGTGAGTTTCTTCGAGCACAGTCACTCCCAAAGATAAATAGAGAATTCATGAATTACAGGGAGATGAGGGATTTTGGCCAGGTGCCATTGTAAAGCGGGATTCCAATGGTACAAGGGAAAATGAGTTCTCGCATGACTCAATCAATGTAAATAACTCTTCAGCAAATTTTCAGGGATTCTCTAGCTATGGGTCACTGATCTTTGTAAAAAAGCAAGGATTTGAAGCGTGGCATGCGTAGACATGTACAAAATGAACAAAAAAGTCTTGAGCAGTGTGGTCTTTTGGAGAAGAATGAGTTTATTTCAGGGGTGCTTGATGAGGTGTCATTTGTAGATACTATGGATGTGCTTTTTGATATGGGAAGAGCATGCTTACAGGGTGGAAATGAGATGATAGAGGTGACATCTGTGGGGAGGTATGATATAATCCGGGAATTTGAGGGGGTGGAATGTAAAAACATGAATTGCAAGATGGATGCTCATGTTGATACAAAGTACAAAACAGTTGCAAAGAAGGTGAAACCAGTTGCCTTGCCTTTGCCACCAGGAAGCAAAGAGAAGATAGATGAAGCCTCTATGCAACCAAATCTCAGAGATCCAAAGAAAATTGGGCATAAGTTTACACAGGAAACCCTAAAAGAGCTGAAGATTGGTGAAAGGGATTTTCTGTTGCTAGTTGAAAGGGAATGCTTTGAGGAGATGCACATGGGAAAGCCTTTGCTTTTCAGCCGCATGAGATAGGCTGTGTTGATCCAAGTGTAACAGCACCAATGGTGATCTTTACTGTTCCACATGTGCCCTGGAACCTGCGGCGGCTAATTCCAGTACCAAAGGCTCTCTTACCAAAGCTGATGGAATTACTAAAAGAAAAGATCAGGATGGGAATTTTGGAGCCATCATGTGCTCCATATTCCAACAGATAGTTTACTGTGCCAAAGAAAAATGGGACATTGCGCTTTATTCAAGACATGCAACCTGTAAACAAAGTCACAATCAGGTCCGATTGTGGATGAGTTTGCAGAAGCATTTGTTGCAGGGAAAGTTATATACTCTATGGGTGATCTGTATTCGGGATATGATCAGTTCCAGCTGGATATACAAAGCAGGGACTTGACCACAATGAGAACTCCTTTGGGATTAGTAAGGATGTGTACCTTACCACAGGGAGCCACCAACTCAGTGGCACATATGATGAATGGAATGAATAAAGTCTTACGAGACTTCATACCACAAATAACTATGCCATTTCTGGATGATGTGCCAATAAAAGGCTGTGATGAGAAAGACAAAGATGGGGATTTGGATTCAAAGGGGTGCCACAAGTTTGTGGCAAATCATATAAAGGATTGTGATATGATTCTATCCAGGCTTGAAGAAGTGAATCTTACTTTGTCTGGACTGAAATCAATGTTTGGGGTTGGTGAAGTGCTAATAGTGGGACATCTTTGTAGTACTAGTGGACGCCGACCTTGTCCAGCCAAGATAGATGCAATACAAAGAATGAAAAAGATATGCATTAATGTTACAGAGCTGAGGAGATTTCTTGGCGCATGTGTCTTTTATGTTATTTGGATCCCACATTATGCGCATGTAGCAGATCCTCTTTATCAACTTTTGAGGAAAAATCAAAAATTTCTGTGGAGTGCAGTACATATTAAAGCTATGCGGAAGCTAAAATGTTTGCTCCAATCATCACCTACTCTGAGGAAGGCAGATTATGAGTGTGGCAGGCCTGTGATTGTTACAGTTGATACTAGTCCTACTGGGATAGGATGGGCAGTAGGGCAAGATGATGAGGATGATCACAGGTATGTAATCAGATTTGGAGCAAAGGTATTAAGCATTCGACAACCAAAATATCCACAAATCAAGAGAGAGTTATGGGAAATAGTCACTGCTCTAAAATGTGAAAAAGAATATCTTATTGGAACATCTGTACTTGTGGAAACTGATTGCTTGCCACTTCTTGGGATGATAGCAAGCTGTACCACTCCAGATATTGCTATGCTTAGGTGGATTGCCTATATCAAGTCACTAAATCCTGAGTTTGAGCATATTGCAGGAAAAGATAATCCAGTTGCAGATATGCTATCAAGAGCCAGGTATGAAGATGAAAAAGAGATGATTAGTGACATTGATGATGTGGGTACAAAGTTCTACACTACTGCATATGCAAAGGGGGACCATATTTGCCTATCAAATGCACTTGAGTCTTTTACTGAGGAAATGTATGAAGGAGATTGGTTGCTTATTGGTCAATACTTGAGTACTCTGACAAGACAAGAAAATTGGTCTGACCCAGAATTTAAGAGGATCCGCAGAAAAGCATATGGTTATTTTCTAAAGGATGGGTACCTCTGGAAGCATTCTAAGCAGAGGAATGCTATGCCACAGAGAGTCATATGTGATAAAGAGACTCAAGGGAAGCTTGTGAAAGAATTCCATGAGAGTCTCTGGGCTGGACATCGAAGTGTGTGGGCCACCTTTACCAAAATAAAGGAAAAATATTGGTGGAAAGGAATGTACAAGGATATTTCCCAATATGTGGAAACATGCATAGTATGTCAAATGTACTCAAATGTGCGACATCGTGATGGCTTGCAACCAACCTACCCACCTGCCATGCACTACAAATGGGTAGTGGATCTAGTTACAATGCCTTTGGGAATTTGGCAGATGCGGTACATAGCACTAGCAAGAGAAGATTTGACAAATCAGGTAGGGGGGCGTGCTCTTAGAACAAAGAGTACGGAAACAGTATGCAAATTTCTCTTGGAAGATGTGATTTGTCGGTATGGTTGTGTTGGGAAAATAACAGCTGATAGGGGTGAGCTAGATGTTGAAGAAGCAAGGGAATTCTTCTCTAGAATTGGCATTAAACTGTCCCTAACATGTGCTTACAATCTTGAGGGCAATGGTAAAAGTGAGCAAGGACATCCTCCAATCATTAAAGCTTTGGCTAAGGCATGCAGAGAAAGAATGCGAGAGTGGCCAAGGCTGCTACCATATGCCTTGTGGGCTGACCATACAACTCATAGCTCAGTGAGACAGGATACATGCCTGCAGAATTAATGTATGGTCAGAAGCCAGTAATGCAAGTTGAAGAAGTAGTTCCAACTTGGAATGTTTTGCCCTGGGTGGAAGGATTGAGCAGAGAAGGCCTCCTTGCATTGCGAATAAGGCAGTTGGAGAGGAGGCCTGAAGATGTAGAGCTTGCTAAAGCTCGCTTGAAAGATGCAAGGTTGAAAAATAAAGAAAGATTTGATAGAAGACACAGACTCCAGCCAAAACCTATTGAAGAAGGTGATTGAGTCCTAATGTATGATAGTAGCCTTGACAACCAATTCACTGTTCAAAGAAAATTTGCAAAAAGATAGTTTGGCCCTTACATTGTCAAGCATGTGCATGGAAATGCCACGTATACCGTGTGTGAGCTTGATGGAACAGAGATAAAGAATCTTGTAGCAGGCAAAAGGATCAAGATGTTTAAAAGAAGGCTTGACAGAAATCCTTTTGATTCACAGGGAACTCAGGATGAGAGGCTTGATAGTGAAAACATGGATATGGCTGAAGAGGAAGAGGATGATTTTCCTAATAATGTTGAAGATGAGGACGACATCCAGATATATGTGGATCTTGATGATGATTTGGCACATACCAGAGGATGTGCAGGTTTAGAGGGGGTGGATGTCGTGCCATGGCACGTCTATGGTGTGAAACCATGCATATGAGACTATCAAATGCAAATCTAGATGCATGGGATTAAGTGCTATGACGAGTCATTATATGATGCCATGTACATATGTTCATATTGTAAATGAGGTTCAATAAGACGAGCTGAGGCTGAGTCAGGTCTCGGAGCTTTTGTATATGAGTGTGGTGTGAAATATGGAGCCTTATGCTTATGGTAAGCCTTGCAGTAGGGAACACCCTTCTCAAGATGTATGGAGATGTGAGAGCATGTATGATATGAGGAATGGTTTTAAAGAATACCCTTTGGAGGTATCGTGGAATGAGCAAAACAAGAAGAACTTTATTAAGATACTGCACACATTCAAAGTTCTTGTGTATCCTCATAGGCACAGAATGATCCCTTCAATAATATCTTATGCCCATGGATGGTGAACCTAGTGGCAGATATGCTAGTGAGAGCTATTTCAAAATGACTCTTGTGAGTATGGTGGTGGTGATTCTGTTCACACTCAGACCTCATGGGTAAGTTGGAAACACTCAGTTATATGCATGGTCTGCGTGGCTATGTAAATGATGGTATGAGTGGCTCGTCAAAGGGATATGATAATGATGTGAATGGTTACCCATGTGCATGATGTGTAGTAGCTTCTCAATGGTATTGAAGAGCCGAGTCAATGATTACCTCTTATGGGAGTGCAAGCATGATGCGTGCTTTAGTAGGCTCATGATATGATTATGATATTTGATGCTGCTTTGGTCCAAGCATATACATATGAGTAAATATATCATGTGTATAGAATGTAGTAAAGACGGCAGCTTGAGTGGCCATGACAAAAATAGAAGAGTAGCATGGGCGGGTTGTAAAGAATCAAGTTGGGAACAAGAGCTTGGTTATAAGCAAATGCAATGCATGGCAATCAATTTACATATTTGGATGCAAGGACTCTATGATCCAAGAAATGTCATAGTGGATAAATGTTGCAAAACTGAAGTTGATTTTTTTAAGATATACGAGAAGGGGAGCTTGCGTGGAAGCAACGAAAAAAGGCACATCCGAAATTAATGAAAAAAAAAAGAGGGCGCTCTTGTTTTTCAAACGGGGAAATACGAAAATATTGCTGCAAAAGGTGGTGGGGTGCCCGATTTCCTTGCGGGAAAAAGAGGAAAAACCAGAGAGCGAGGGAAAGCGCAGATATCAGAATTCGGGGGGGTGTGCAGAAAAGGGAACCAGTGCGCCAACTAACCAGAGAGAAAAAAATCAATGAGGCGGCTACTGTTCATGGCATGTAGGAGTTAGAATTGGAGAGCAATTTGACTGCTATCTAATGAAACGATTTTCATTTTACACATGTATTCATCCATGCGCAGTCTGCAGCGAAGCCGCCATAGAAGGAATAGAGAAAAATCAATGAAAATCTCACCTTGCTCTACTTACAGTGATAAAGAACATCTTGAAATGATGGAATTGATGACACTGGATGTATGGAATGTAAATGGTCACATGTATGTGGGAAATATTTGAAGGTTATGTTATGCCTACATGTGATTGGTTTGAGGGATTTGGAAAAAGGAGCCAGTAAATCTATGCTTGGAAGAAAGGGATAGTCACTTGATACACAATTTATGTGCAATCATCAGGCTGAATTCATGGATGTATTGAGGTGAATTTGTACATGTTTATGATATCAAAAATGGAGGTTCCTTGTGATCCACGAAGAGTTATGTGTTTGAGTTTCCTTGTGGGAATCAGAAGCTACTCTCACAGCTAGAAGTCTCGTACTTTCCCAATGACATCGTCCACGTCACGACAGCATGTAACAACAACGCGTGTATTTTCGCGTTTATAATAAATCAGCCGTGTTTATACACGCGATTTTTAGGATGTAGCCGCGTTTATACATGCAATTTTCAGGATGTAGCCGCGTTTATACACGTGATTTTTAGGATATAGACGCGCTGATACACGTAATTTTAAGGATATAGACGCGCTGTTACATGCGATTTATAGAAATTTCTATACTTTCATTAAAAACTGATTATGATTTTGTATTTGCTCTTTTGTACATAGGATGTCATCAACCTCCTCAAGTAGTTCTGGTGAGGATGAGACAATGCGTCATCGTAATCGCGATGTGTGGTTGGGACAAAGGATCAAGTGTGGTTGGGACAAAGGATCAAGTGTATGTGTAATCGATGTCAAGGATGCATTGTACGAGCGCGTCAAATTACCTTGAATCACATCTCCATGTATGGAGAATGGAATCAAACAGGTTTAGAGGTGAGTAGATGTAAATTGATAGTATTCAAATGACTCATGGTATCCAAATTAAATTAATGGAGTTGTAATATATATACTCTAATTGAAGCAGGATGCAGTACCACACCCTAACATGGTGCCCTACATGCGGTGAGAGCACACAAAGCGTCGATGAGATGATGCTGGAGCTTCGGGATCTATTGTCAGAGATGAATGGGAAAGGGATGACAATAGCCCTGCACCCCACGAAGTTGTGGAAGAGGAAGTGTTTGATAATATGGTGCGGTATCTTTTTAGGGATGATCCCAAAGGTATGGACAACGATGATATGGAACAAGAGCATCTTTACAAGGCTTCATCGACACCAATTTTTGAAGGGTGCACATTCTCTATTTTACGTGCTTCACTTGAACTCCACTTGAACTACTCAATATACAAACAGTTTATGGATGGAGCAATGCAAGTCTTGATGCATTATTGAAGTAAGCATTCTAACTTGCAAATTTGAACTAGTGGTTTAGGGTTTAGGGTTTAGGACTAATTGATGATATTGGATGCAGGCTATTATCAAACATGCTTCTAAAGGGGAATAGACTACCCACCTCAAGAGACATAGTGAGGCGCTATGTGACATCTCTTGGAGGATTGAAATATGATCGCATACATGCATGCGTCAATGATTGCATTCTCTTTTGTGGGACGCATAAGGAGGCTCGACATTGTCCCACTTGTGGTGGTGAAGCAAGGTATAGAACAGATGTGAAGAGTTTTGATGTACCTCGTAAAGTCTTGCGACACTTTCCTATAATTCCTCGCATCAAACACATGTTCAACTGCAAATCCATAGCAAAGCTCATGTCATGGCATTCCTCACATCGATCGGATGATGGCATGTGGAGAATTCCCACAGACACGCCTGCTTGGAAGCATATTGAAGATGAGTGGCCCAGCTTTAAAACAGAGCCCAGAAACTTGAGACTTGGCCTAGGTTTGGATGGAGTGAATCCATTTGGTTTCAAAAGCACCGTATACAGCATGTGGCCAGTTGTGTTGGTGAATTACAACCTTCCACCATCAATGGTGATCAAGAAGGGACATCTTATGTTAACCCTTCTAATTCCAGGGAAACATAAAGTCAAGCATATGGATGTTTATCTCGAACCGTTGATTGATGAGTTAGAGGAACTATGAAGAGGTGTTGCGGTGGGGTGGACATTAGTAGGCCTCCCTCCTCTCGACACTTTGACTTAAAAGCAGTGTTGATGTGGACAATGCATGACGTTCCAGGATACAGCGATTGTTCTTGTAAGAATTCTAATTACCTCCCTACTCTAATACTATTGGCTATATTAATTATAACTATTGGCTATATTATTATTCTAACTTATATTTATATTTTAACAGGTTTGAAAACATCGGGTAAACATGCATGTCCTGTTTGTGGCCCTTCGTTAGTACATGAGTATGCTGACAGTTTGTGTAAGACCATATTCGATAATCATCATCGATTTTTTCCGTCAGATCATCCTAAATATGTTGCTAGTAAGAGTAACATTCCTCCAAAACACTTCGTGTAAAAAAATTGGAAGCGTATTTGGGAGTCTACAAATATTCTTCCTCCAGATGGCATGAACAAGTATAGTAATGTTTTTCAATCTTGTTTTGTGTAGTCTCTAATTGGATTAAAGATCTCATAGAGCAATCCCTTGTGTAGGTACTCCATTTTTTTCGGCAATCCCTTGTGTAGGTACTCCATTTTTTTCGGCTACCATATTGGACCCATCTTAAGATCAACCATCTTCTTGATCCCATGTACATCTTCAAGAATGTGGGATCAAGTATTTGGAAACATGTTATTGATAAATGAGACGATGTTAACGTACGGGAGGACTTTGCGGGTCGCAAGACGTATGCGTCAAGCTTGGCCACGAGAGGAGGGTGGGCACGTTCGTCTTTTGCCTGCACCATGGATTATATCAAAGAAAGAGGAGAAGCAGGTAAAGCAGGCCATCACCACTTTGCATACTCCCAAGGGAGCCTTTACAACCACTAATAAAAGAGGTGTTGAGCAACTATATGGGTTGAAGTCCCACGATTGGCACAAAATGCTCCAAGTAAGTGTTTTCCAAGTCTTGTATGTTGAAATTAAATTTTGTAATGCCATAAACCATACATACATGTGCTCTTATGTGCGCAGTTCATACTACCTACTAGCATCGACCATTGTGCAAATAAGAGTTTGAAAAAATGTATTTATAAGATGGGCGAGCTTGTGAGGTATGTAAAACCCATGTCAGATCACCCTTCATTATACCTTGCAAAATGAACGTGCATGAGGTATAACGTACTATTCATTTATTTTTCAGATATGTTAGTTCCAAAGCAATTGATCCAGCCACGTTGGATGATGCGCGTGTTATGGCAGTGGATGTGGTTTGTTTGGTAGAGGAGACTTTTTCGCGAACCATTCTCACAAGTCAACTACATCTCATTGTGCATTTAGTAGACGAAATTGCTTTATGTGGCATTGTGCATGCACGTTGGATGTTCTTCCTAGAGCGCTTCATGAAGACCTTAAAAGACTTTGTGAGGCAAAGTGCAAGGCCCGAAGGAAGCATGGCCGAGGGTTGGTTGATACAAGAGTCTCTTGTATATATTTCAGAATTTCTTGGTCAGGTGGACAGCTCTTTTCCACGACTATGGAGCAATGAAGAGGACTTGAGGATGACCTCTATTGTGCCTCAAGGAAAAGGACAGAGTAAAGTAATTGACAGAACATTGATTGATGATCTCAATTTCACTTGCAACCTTAATAGTGATGTGATGAGCAGATGGGTTACAAGATATGAGGATGCAAAGACAAAAAGGCAAGCAGAAAGAGCTCTCTTTCGGAGGCAACATGGCTCTCGTAAGGCGTACCCTAAGCATCTAGCAACACTTCCGAATTATATCCATGTTGATTGGTTGCATGAGGAAATGGAGAGAGCAGAGAGCGGCGAGGGGCTGCATATCACGATGGCTAAAGAATGGGAGTATGCACGAGGATGCATGTTAAAGGTACATAGAACTAATGTTTTGCATTAGTTGTAAGTGATTTGCTTTTAATATTTATTCACATTGCTTACACAAATATTGCTTCTATTTTGGTCCAGTGCACTATGTTCAATGCTATATGGTGTGAAGGCAAGCATTTTCGAACACAAAGAGTTGATTAAAAGAGGAATACACAAGATTGCGGTGTCATTAGTAGCTTTGAGGGAGCTAATGGAAAAATGGATGATTATTGTGGCACAATCCAAGACATATTTAGGCTTGACTTTCATCGCTTCTTTGTGTATGTTTTGGATGTCAAATGGCAAATGAACGTGGTGGAAAAAGAACCTAATGCAACGATAAAACGCCATGCCAGTGGCTATGTAACTATTGACTCTACAAAGTTTTAGCAAACAAAGAAAGATAGGCTCGTATTGCCACAACAATGTGAGCAAGTATGCATTTTTTTACTAATGTGTTTCATGTACATATATATCTAAGCTCTCATACCCCTTGACTTTTGATATGCTAATTAATTACTGTAGTATGTGTATTTGAGTAGGTTATCTATCTGCCAATGGTGCATGACATTAAATGGTGGTACGTCATCCCTATTGCACCACGTTCCAAAGTGATGTATAATACATTCACTGATATGGAGTATATGGAGGATGTAACAAGCCGCAATGAAGATGATGTCGAACATGCCAATGAAGTACACGCGTTCAATACACGTGATAAGTTACAGGCATGTGTATGGTCACACACGTATATGAGTAGTATCGGGCGCGTGTATATTGGCATCTAAATTCACGCGTATTGAAGTTTCAGAAATGCGTCTACCAGGGCATGTATATTGGTATCTAAATTTGCGTGTATACTGGTTTCAGAAATGCGTGTATCAGCGCGTGTATATACACGCAATTATACATACATTATTACACGTGGGAACTTTATTAAGAAAAACTCCATTCCTTTACAAAATTAAAAACTATTTTCTTTAAACCATCTCATAGTACATTATAGTATATATCATTACACAATCCCACTACATGCATTTACAACAATGAAATATATTCAAAAATAAATCATGAGATGATAATTAAAAGACAACAAATACAATATTGGTTAGGGTTCGTGAAGCCATCGAACTCTAGGAATAGCTTAGACAGCTGTTAGAACAAGGGTTTGTAAGACCCAGTGTTTCACCTTAGGGTGCGCCATTTCTCTTTCAGAAAAAGAAAGATGGAATGCTAAGACTCTGTATGGACTACAGAGGTCTCAATCAGCTGACAGTTAAGAATAAGTATGCTATCCCCATAATTTATGAGCTTCTGGATAGGCTAAGTGGAGCCCATATCTTCACAAAGATAGATCTCAAATCAGGGTATTATCAGATCAGGATTAATGAGCAAGATATCCCAAAGACAGCCATCAATACTCGGTATGAGCATTATGAATTCACTGTCATGCCGTTTGGATTGAAAAATGTCCTCGCTACATTCAATCGATTACTGCAGGACATTCTCAGAGAATACTTGGATGATTTTGTTCTTGTTTTCTTTGATGATATTCTGTTTTACTCAAAGAATGCAGCTAATCATGTCAGAAAAGTTCTTGAGATTCTAAGGAAGCACCAACTCTTTGCAAAAAAGAGCAAATGCACTTTCTCTACCGACCATGTTGAATACTTGGGCTTTCTAGTATCAAAAGATGAAATTTCTCCAGATTGTGCAAAAGTCCAAGTAATCATAGATTGGCCTGAACCAAAGACAGTGAAAGAAGTCAGAGGATTCTTGGGAGGATTGACTGGTTGGTATAGAATTTTTATACCAAAGTATGCTCTCATAGCTTCCCTCCTAACTAATCTTCTCAAGAAGAATATCCCGTTTCAATGGTCTGCCAGGTGCCAGAGTGCTTTTGATAAGCTGAAGACTGCCTTGGTAACCAATCCCATTCTAAAGCTGCCAGATTTCTCTCTACCCTTTGAGGTAGTAACTGATGCTAGTGGTTTTGCCCTGGGAGGTGCACTCATGCAAGAAGGTCATGCAGTGGCCTATGAATCCCGAAAACTCAGAACGCATGAGAGGAATTGTGCTGTCCACGACCTGGAACTACTTTCAGTAGTATATGCCCTGAAGTTATGGAGACATTACCTACTGGGTCAAAGATTCACTTTGATGACAGATCATCAGAGCTTAAAGTGGATCTTCACTCAAAAGGATCTCAACATGCGCCAAAGACAGTGGATGCAGTGTAGGAATTTGATTTTGAAATCAAGTACCGCCCAGGCAAAGAAAATATGGTAGCAGATGCCCTCAGCAAAAAAGCCTCCTTGGTTGCAATGTAGTGTCAAATCCTTTGATTATTGAAGCAAGTGAGAAGATCATGCAAGATAGATTCTTTGGCCACATTGCTACCCTACTTATGTAGGAATTCAAAACTCCATAGGAGTTGAACCAAGCTCAAGGGTACAACCAATTATGTATTATAATCGTAGGCTATGCATTCCCAATGATGAGGGAACTAAGGGACAAGTTTTGAATGAAGCCCATGACAACCTTATTGCAGGACATCCAGGTTTCATCAAAACCTACATGTCTGTGAAGAAAAGCTTCTTTTGGCTTGGTCTAAAAAAGGATGTGCTTAATCATATACGTCAATGTCAAGTCAAGGCCGAGAGAGTAAAAATGCCTGGGAAGTTACATCCATTAGACATTCCCTAGATTAAGTGGGAATGCATCAGTATGGATTTTATTACTAGATTACCCTCAGTGCAATCAGGTTACAACTCCATCTTCGTGGTAGTTGATAGACTAACCAAAGTTGCCCATCTGATTCCAGTAAAAGAAACCTACACTATAGTGGATGTGGCCAGAGTGTTCCTCAAAGAAATCTCCAAATTGCATGGCCTACCCAAAAGAATAGTAAGTGATCGAGATCCCAAATTCATGTCAAGATTCTGGACTGCATTTTTTGAAGCAGTAGAAACTTTCTTGGATCTCAGCACAGCTTACCACCCCAAGACCGATGGTCAAACTAAAAGGGTGAACCAAGTAATCAAAGATATACTTCGGTCATGTTGTGTGGCAGGGAACCCAAGAAGTAGCAAAGCTATCTGCACCTATTGCAGTTTGCCTAAAATGCTTCTTATCACAGATGTATTGGGATGAGCCCTTTCAAAGCTTTGTATGGACAAGATTGCTTAACTCCATTAACTTGGTCCGACCCATTGATGATTAGGATCGAGATGTCCAGATAGATGCTTCACTACAAGGGATTGGGCTCATACCCGCGCTCTTAGCCGCTAAAAATGACTTGTGAAAAAAAGTAGCGGGCCCGTGTATCAGCGCGTGTATAATCGCGGCCAGAGACATGCGTGTAAAACCGCGTGTACAGTACCTCTCAGACGCGCGTATACACGGGTGTGTAGCCGCGTTTTTTTTCAAAGACGCGTTAATACATGCTAATATACACGCTTCTTATTATATTAGACACGGTTATACACGGGTGTATAGCTGCATCCTGTTCAGTTCCAATGTCCCAGACGCGTTTTTACTTGCGTCTATACACGCGTTTCTTTAATTTAGATGCCCTTATACACGCGTTATTGCCAGTTTATACGCATTAATACACGCGTAATTTCCAGAGTATCCGTGCAGATACACGCAAGTTTTAGCAGTTTTGACGCGTTTATACACGCGAACAGAGAGCAAAAAAAAAATCCAGAGAGTGCTATTTGGTGCCTGAATACTGTTCCAGCATTCCAGCACCCAATAGCACTCTCTGGTTTAGGGTTTTTGGTGCATTAGACCATCCCATTAGACCATTCACGAAGAACATATGCACGAGGGAGATTAAGACAAGAACGACATGAATGCATACATTGTCATTACACGATTCAAGACAGCCATGAATGTAATACTATCGATCAATCAATTCAATATTACTATCAAAATTTCATACATGTATACAAGGGAGTCCATATCTCGAAGTAGCCCATGGCTTGAGTTTACAAAAAAATATATACAATCACATCCTAAATATGGAATGTGATACTACAAGTCTGAGTACTACTCAGACCCAGATGATGACTCGGTGCTCCCCCCATGCTCAGATGAGCTCGCATCGGTCGGAATGTCCGAGGAGTAGTGCTCACGTCCACCCTCTGCAGCGGCGGCCGGTGGATCATCAGCAGCTTGTGCCTGTTCAAGTAATATATAGTATATAAGTATATATATATGCAATTCAATAAACCAAAACCATTCGTTACGAATTTTCAAGTACCTGTCGACCGTAAGGTCTCATGGCCAACTCAAACTGCGCATCCGTAATACGTCCCTCGGCTCTGAAGATGGCCCACGTGTCACGTCTGCTATGCCGGCGAGCATATGCAGTATCGTGGGTTGTGGGCTTCCTCCCCGTAACCCATCGCTGTATCATAATCAACACAATTTGTAAGATTAAAACAATTCATAGAATCAATGAATTAAGTAAACAATCAAATAAAGTGGCAGGATACTTACGAACTCTGCCTCCCATGACTCGACGCCGCCAGATCCGAAATGCGAAGATCCAACGGTCTCCATCTGGATCCGTCGTGCCTCCACATGCTGCCTGCTCTTCACGCCACCCTCTGCTCGTTTCTTTGCCTCCTTCCACTCGCGTTTGTGCGCAGTGGCAGGTTTCTCTGCAGGATAGCCACCCGCAGCTACATTTAGCCGGTCATCGTACGCGAGTTTTTTAAGGTGAGATCTTTTATTACTTAAGATCTCCCTTATTCGCGTCCTTCCCCATACATCCGAGAATGTAGCATGTGGGGGATTGGGGTACCAACTATGTACAGCCTCTATCACCTCCCCAACTAATCGGCTATTTTGATATTTAAATTTAATAAAACAATTTCTATATGAGTTTGATACTACCCCACGCATGTACTCCATTACCTCCCTCCCCCTCGCATCCATCACTATCCCGCCCCTATCCGTCACATCATAGCAAACCACTCTCTCCATCTCTCTCATCTCCTCCTCTTCCGAACTGTCTCCTCTAACTCTTCTCCCTCTATCTCCTCTCTCACCGCGTGCCCTACTACCTCCCCCACCTCCCCCACCAAAGCACCCGCCGCATCCTCCACTCCCACTCTTCCTACTGCTGCGGGTGGAGTCACGACTGGGGGATTGTCTACGTGACGGTGGCTGTGAGCCCTGACGTGACGGTGGCTCTGAGGGAGCACGTGATGGTGGCTGTGAGGGTGTACGTGAGTGTGTCTGGGACGAGGTATGTCTCCTCGGTGGACGTGGAATCTTGAGGTGGGTAGTCTATTTTCCTTTGGAAGCATGTTTGATAATAGCCTGCATTCAATATCATCAATTATAATTAGTCTTAAATCTTAAACCTTAAACCACTAATTCAAATTTGTAAGTAACAATGCTTACTTCAACAATGCATCAAGACTTGCATTGCTCCATCCATAAACTGTTTGTATATTAAGTAGTTCAAGTGAAGCACGTAAAACTGAGAATGTGCACCCTTCAAACACCGGTGTCGATGAAGCCTTATAAAGATGCTCTTGTTCCATATCATCGTCGTCCATACCTTTGGGATCATCCTTAAAAAGATTCCGTACCATATCATCAAGCACCTCCTCTTCCAGAACTTCGTGGAGTGCAGGGCTATTGTCGTCCCTTTCCCACTCATCTCTGACAATAGATCCCGAAGCTCCAGCATCATCTCGTCGACGCTTTACGTGCTCTCATCGCGCGTAGGGTACCATGTTAGGGTGTGGTACTGCATCCTGCTTCAATTTATCAAATTATATGTTACAACTCTATTAATTTAATTTGGATACCATGAGTCATTTGAATACCATCAACTTACATCTACTCACCTCTAAACCTGTTTGATTCCATTCTCCATACATGGAGATGTGATTCAAGGTAATTCGACGTGCTCGTACAATGCATCCTTGACATCGATTACACATACATTTGATCCGTTGTCCCAACCACACATCGCGATTACGATGACGCATTGTCTCATCTTCCCCAGAACTGCTTGAAGAGGTTGATGACATCCTGTGTACAAATCAGAAAACACAAAATCATTATATGTTTTTAATGAAAGCACAAAATCGCGTGTATTCACGCAGCTATCTCCTAAAAATTGCGTGTATTCACACGGCTACTTCCTAAAAAGCGCGTGTATTCACGCGGCTACTTTCTGCAAAACGCGTGTATAAACGCAGCTAAAATCATATACACGCGAATATACCCGGGTTTATAAACGCGAATATAAACGCGGCGGTATGTTTAAACTAAAAATAGCTCGCCTTCCCCAAATATAGATTTTGAACTAAGAAATCAACAGTGCATGCGTTTTCGCCTGTTTTCGCCTCTTCCAACAGCAAGGAGGGAGCAGAGAAAGGAGCACACACACGGGAGAAGGAGGGAGCAGAGAAGGAGCAGAGAAGACTCACTTTTTCAGAGGTGAGTCACTTTGTCCTGTGCCTTGTCTCTTTTGTCAGATTTGTTTACTTTGCTCTTTGCTCTTTGGGTTTGTCTTTTTGCACACGATTGGGTTACTGCATCCTGACAGGGGCGACAATGGCTGGTCCTTTTATAAGGACATTCTATCTTTGTCGGGGGGTCGGTCTTTTCGGGAAAATTTTTTTGCAGGTCGCGTGTACGAACGCGTGTAGGAGCGTGTGTAACCTGTCTGCAGAGTATGTTCACGCGCATATACACGCGTTTTTGGACGGGTGTATACACGCGTTTCTGCAGACAGAAAACTGCGGCGTTTCAGATTTCATGATTTGCAAGCAACTGACTTGAATGATTTAATTTGTGTGAGTCAAGAGACAGCCCATGATGTACATGAAGATGTTTGTTGCAGGTTCTTTATGGATATTCCAGGTTCTTCATCCGATCCATTTGCGTACAGCAATTGGTTGATGGAGATGATGAATCACTTTGGGCGCCAACCTGGTCCGGTTGAGCTTACAGAGTATATGTATGCCCATCCCCCTCCCGAGGCGCTATGTGACATCTCTTGGAGGACTGGATTATGATAAAATACATGCATGCGTCAATGATTGCATTCTCTTTCGTGGGACGCATAAGGAGGCTCTACATTGTCCCACTTGTGGTGAAGCAAGGTACAGAACAGATATGAAGAGTTTTGATGTACCTCGTAAAGTCTTGCGACACTTTCCTATAATTCCTCGCATCAAACACATGTTCAAGTGCAAATCCATAGCAGAGCTCATGTCATGGCATTCCTCACATCGATCGGATGATGGCATGTGGAGAATTCCCGCAGACACTCCTGCTTGGAAGCATATTGAAGATGAGTGGCCCAGCTTTAAAACAGAGCCCAGAAACTTGAGACTTGGCCTGGGTATGGATGGAGTGAATCCATTTGGTTTCAAAAGCACCGCATACAGCATGTGGCCAGTTGTGTTGGTGAATTACAACCTTCCACCATCAATGGCGATCAAGAAGGGACATCTTATGTTATCCCTTCTAATTCCAGGGAAACATAAAGTCAAGCATATGGATGTTTATCTTGAACCACTGATTGATGAGTTGGAGGAACTATGGAGAGGTGTTGCAGTGGTGGACATTAGTAGGCCTCCCTCCTCTCGACACTTCGACTTAAAAGCAGTGTTGATGTGGACAATGCATGACTTTCCAGGATACAGCGATTGTTCTGGTAAGAATTCTAATTACCTCCCTACTCTATTACTATTGGCTATATATATTAATTAGACGGTTTGACTTTATTATTCTAACTTTTATTTATATTTTAACAGGTTTGAAAACATCGGGTAAACATGCATGTCCTGTTTGTGGCCCTTCGTTAGTACATGAGTATGCTGATGGTTTGTGTAAGACTATATTCGATAATCATCATTGATTTCTCCCCTCAGATCATCCTAAATATGTTGCTAGTAAGAGTAACATTCCTCCACAAACACTTCGTGCAAAAGATTGGAAGCGTATTTGGGAGTCTACAACTATTCTTCCTCCAGATGGCATGAACAGGTATAGTGATGTTTTTTCAATCTTGTTTTGTGTAGTCTCTAATTGGATTAAAGGTCACATAGAGCAATCCCTTGTGCAGGTACTCCATTTTTTTCCGGCTGCCATATTGGACCCATCTTAAGATCAACCATCTTCTTGATCCCATGCACATCTTCAAGAATGTGGGATCTGGTATTTGGGAACATATTACTGGTAAACGAGACAATGTTAGCGTACGTGAGGACTTGCGGGTCGCAGGACGTATGCGTCAAGCTTGGCCACGAGAGGTGGGTGGGCACGTTCGTCTTCCGCCTGCACCATGGATTATATCAAAGAAAGAGGAGAAGCAGGTAAAGCAGGCCATCACCACTTTGCGTACTCCCACTGGATGCATGAGATCATTGAAGGGAGCCTTTACAACCACTAAGAAAAGAGGCGTTGAGCAACTATATGGGTTGAAGTCCCACGATTGGCACAAGATGCTTCAAGTAAGTGTTTTCCAAGTCTTGTACGTACGTTGAAATAAAACTTTGTAATGCCATAAACCATAAATGTGCTCTTATGTGCGCAGTTCATACTACCTACTAGCATCGACCATTGTGCGAATAAGAGTTTGAAAAAATGTATTTATAAGATGGGCGAGCTTGTGAGGTATGTAAAACCCATGTCAGATCACCCTTCATTATACCTTGCAAAATGAACGTGCATGAGGTATAACGTACTATTCATTTATTTTTCAGATATGTTAGTTCCAAAGCAATTGATCCAGCCACGTTGGATGATGCGCGTGTTATGGCAGTGGAGGTGGTTTGTTTGGTAGAGGAGACTTTTCCGCGAACCATTCTCACAAGTCAACTACATCTCATTGTGCATTTAGTGGACGAAATTGCTTTATGTGGTACTGTGCATGCACGTTGGATGTTCTTCCTAGAGCGCTTCATGAAGACCTTAAAAGACTTTGTGAGGCAAAGTGCAAGGCCTGAAGGAAGCATGGCCGAGGGTTGGTTGATACAAGAGTCTCTTGTATATATTTCAGAATTTCTTGGTCAGGTGGACAGCTCTTTGCCACGACTATGGAGCAATGAAGAGGACTTGAGGATGACCTCTATTGTGCCTCAAGGAAAAGGACAGAGTAAAGTAATTGACAGAACATTGATTGATGATCTCAATTTCACTTGTATCCTTAATAGTGATGTGATGAGCAGATGGGTTACAAGATATGAGGATGCAAAGACAAAAAGGCAAGCAGAAAGAGCTCTCTTTCGGAGGCAACATGGCTCTCGGAAGGCGTACCCTAAGCATCTAGCAACACTTCCGAATGATATCCATGTTGATTGGTTGCATGAGGAAATGGAGAGAGCAGAGAGCGACGAGGGGCTGCATATCACGGCGGAAGAATGGGAGTATGCACGAGGATGCATGTCAAAGGTACATAGAACTAATGTTTTGCATTAGTTGTAAGTGATTTGCTTTTAATATTTATTCACATTGCTTACACAAATATTGCTTCTTTTTTGGTCCAGTGCACTATGTTCAATGCTATATGGTGTGAAGGCAAGCATTTTCGAACACAAAGAATTGATGAAAAGAGAAATACACAAGATTGCAGTGTCATTAGTAGCTTTGAGGGAGCTAATGGAAAAATGGATGATTATTGTGGCATAATCCAAGACATATTTAGGCTTGACTTTCGTCGCTTCTTTGTGTATGTTTTGGATGTCAAATGGCAAATGAACGTGGTAGAAAAAGGGCCTGATGCAACGATAAAACGCCATGCAAGTGGATATGTAACTATTGACTCTACAAAGTTCTGGCAAACAAAGAAAGATAGGCTCGTATTGCCACAACAATGTGAGCAGGTATGCATTTTTTTACTAATGTGTTTCATGTACATATATATCTAAGCTCGCGTACCCCTTGACTTTTGATATGCTAATTAATTACTGTACTGTGTGTATTTGAGTAGGTTATCTATCTACCAATGGTGCATGACATCAAATGGTGGTACGTCATCCCTATTGCACCACGTTCCAAAGTGATGTATAATACATTCACTGATATGGAGCATATGGAGGATGTAACAAGTCGCAATGAAGATGACGTCGAACATGCCATTGAAGATGTTGTGATCGATGATCAAGAAATAAGAGATGATCATGATAATGAGGATGAGCATGCCATTTCTCATGATCATGAGAATGACCCTACCATTGAGGATGATGGTGATGTTGATGAGGATGATCAGGACATCGATACCATTATCAATGGAGTACAGAATATCGATAGTGGAATAAATTTAATCGTAGCCTTACCAATTGATCAAATGGATATTGATGTTGATCGTTTGGCAAGGATGGATCTTATTGAAGATGAGATCGAACCCTAACCAATCCGTCACTGTATGTTCTAAATTGATGACATTTCTATCATCTCATATGCATGATTTATTTTTGAATATATTTCATTGTTGTAAATGCATGTAGTGGGATTGTGTAATGATGTATACTGTAATGTACTATGAGATGGTTTAAGGAAAATAGTTTTTAATTTTGTTAAGGAATTCAGTTTTTTTTAGTTTTTCTCTGCCATGCGTGTATTAATCCGTGTATAGTGGCGTGTATTTATCCGTGTATAATAGCGAGTATTACCCCGTGAATATTATCGTGTATTTATGCGTGTATTACTGCGTGTATATAAACGCGTTTATACACGCGTTTATAAATGCAAATATACACGCGAACTTAAATGCTAAAATACACGCGCCCGATTCTATTCAAATACAAGCGCGACCATACACGCGTTCGTAATTTATCGCGTGTATGAAACGCGTGTATGGCAGCATTGTCTTGTAGTGCTTGATGACATGAGCAGCAGATGCAGTCAATTCGCAAAGATATAAAAGCTGCCCAGGATAGACAGAAGCAGTATGCAGATAAGAAGAGGATAGACAGAAAATTCGAAGAAGCAGATATGGTCTTCATTTGAGTACGCCCTAAAAGAAGTTCTCTATCTCTTGGGAAGTATAAGAAGTTATCCCCTAGATATTGTAGACCATATCTGATTACAAAGAAAGTAGGTGACTTAACCTACGATCTTCTTTTGCCTCCTTATCTCAAAGTACATAATGTATTTCATGTCAGCCTTCTTAAAAAGTATATACCAAGCCCAAATCATGTGCTTGATGATGAAATCTTAACTTCGTCAACCCAAGGGCAGATGGAACTCCAACCTGAAGAAATCCTTGATGTTCGAGAAAAGGTTCTCAAGAACATAATTCTGAGAGAATTATTAGTCAAATGGAAGTTCTATCCTTTTGAAGATGCCACCTGGGAGAAAGACGTAGAAATGTTACGAATTTACCCCTAGTTTGCGAGATAAGAACATCTCGCGTTTTTCAAGTGGGAGAGAATGCAAGATTCCTCCCCAGCCTCTCAAGATGTCCAGTATTAGTCCCCTGTAATCAAATCCCTCTTCAGATATATAAAAGATCTTGTTTCTCCCTATTTTGGCTTAGAGAGAGAGAATGTTTAGAGAGAGGTTATTCAGATTTTAGATATTTTTGGATGGAAAAATATCTCTTCTTATTAAAATAAACTCCCTCGAAACAGAAGTTCAAAAAGATTTTCAGAAGGTGCATTAGAAATCAATTATAATCTGTTCAAAATGCCTTATCCTAGGGGTCCAGATTTTCTGAAAATTTTTAATTAAGGTTTTGAGGGGCCAATCAGATTCATCCAAATGTGTGGAGGAGATAAATAGAAGAAATAAAGAAACCCCCCCCCCCCCAAAAAAATGAGTAAATACTCACATAACATGAAGAGTGGACTAAGGACCAAAGGAAATACTGAAAAAATAAATTTTTGATACCTTAGAGTGGGGATTCTCCCTCATGAAGGAGGCACCTATTTCACATGTATGGTGGAGTTTTAAATTCCCAAAAATTGAGATATTTCATCTCTCCTCTCTCCTAATTCAAGTCTAGTTCCAAAAAGTAAGCTAAACTGATCCAAAAATAGTCAAAAATTGACCAAACTGATCTGGAAAATTCTAGAATCAGTTTGCTTGGTTAGAAGCTCACTTTTTCCTATAAACAAAAGCCTCCCCCTCAATTGATGTCAATTGAGCCTAATATGATACAATTGAGCTCAATTCACGCCCAATTAGATGTAAATTGAGTGTCAATTGAGTCGAATTAGACTCAATTGATAGCAATTGGGTGTTAATTGATATCAATTAATATCCAATTAACACAATTGAAGTCAATTAAGTCTAATTGACTTCAATTGGATAATTTAGGTGTCAATTGAGCTCAATTGGACGTAAATGACATCAATTGGGGATCAATTAACATCAATTGAACCTTATTGACATCAATTGGGTGCCAATTAACATCAATTGGACTCAATTGACATCAGTTGGGTTTCAATTGAGCCAAATTGGATGCAACTAACATCAATTGGGTGTCAATTGATTACAACTGAGCTGAATTGGGCTCAATTGCACTCAATTGATATTAATTGGGTGTCAGTTAAACCTAATTCCATGCAATTGAGCTCAATTGACATCAATTCACATCAATTGTTCTCAATTGATATTAATTGGGTGTCAATCGATGTCAATTGAGCCTAATTCGATGCAATTGAGCTCAATTCACATCAGTTCATATCAATTGGGTGTCAATTGATGTCAATTGAGTAAAATTGAGTCTAATTGGGTGTCAATTGAGTCAAATTGAGTATAATTGGGTGTCAATTGATATCAATTGAGCCAAATTGAGTCTAATTAAGTCTAATTAGACTTAATTAAGCTAAATTGAGTCTAATTGGGTGTCAATTGATGTCAATTGAGCCAAATTGAGTCTAATTGGGTGTCAATGGAGCCTAATTGACATCAATTGGGTGTCAATTGATGTCAATTGAGCCCAATTGAAGCTAATTGTGTATCAATTGACACACAATTGATGTCAATTGGGCTCAATTGACATCAATTGGATTCAATTAACACACAATTGATGTCACATGGGCTCAGTTGACATCAATTAACACCTAATTGATGTCAATTAATATCAATTGGGTGTCAATTGATTATAATTGAATGAATTGAGTCCAATTGACATCAATTAAGTCTAATTGGGTATTAATTGATCAATTGGGCTCAATTGATATCAATTGACACCCAATTGGACTCAATTGATATCAATTGGACTCAAAAGGGTGTTAACTGATGTTAATTGAGCCCAATTGACATCAATTGGGTGTTAATTGAGCTCAATTGGACACAATTAACAATAATTGGATATGAATTGAACTCAATTGACATCAATTAGGTGTCAATTGAGCCTAATTGCATCCAATTGAACTCAATTGACATCAATTGGACAAATTGCATCCAATTTAATTCAATTGACATCAATTACGCCTAATTGCATCCAATTTAACCCAATTGGACTCAATTGAATCCAATTGGACTCAGTTGACATCAGTTAGGTGTCAATTGAGCCTAATTGTATCTATTTGGACTTAATTGACATCAATTGGGTGTCAATTAAACCCAATTGGAGTCAATTGATATCAATTGGGTGTTTATTGATATTAATTGAGTTTAATTGACATCAATTGGGTGTTTATTGATGTCAATCGAGTCTAATTAGATGCAATTGGACTCAATTGGGTGTGAATTAGACTCAATTAATATCAATTGGGCTCAATTGATATCAATTAGGTGTGAATTGATGTCAATTGAGCCCAATTCGATGCAATTGATATCACTTGGGTGTCAATTAGACTTAATTGGCACCCAATTGATGTCAATTGAGTCCAAGTGGATGTCAATTGATATCAATTGAGCCCAATTGATCAATTGATACCCAATTAGACTTAATTGATATCAATTTGACTCAATTAGGTGTTAATTGATATCAATTAGACTCAATTGGGTACTAATTGATATTAATTGAGCTCAATTAGACTCAATTGATATCAATTAGGTGCTAATTAAGTGTAATTGATGTCCATTAAGCCCAATTTAGCTTAATTGACATCAATTGGGTATCAATTGACTATAATTGATGTCAATTGAGCTCAATTGACATCAATTGGGTGTTAATTAATGTCAATCGAGTCCAATTAATATCAATTAGGTATCAATTAAGCCAAATTGATATCAATTGGGTGTCAATTGAGCCCAATTCACATCAATTGGTGGGTGTAAATTGAACCTAATTGGACTCAATTAACATCAATTAGGTGTGAATTGATGTCAATTGACCCCACTTGGATGCAATTGATATCAATTTGGTGTCAATTGGACTTAATTGGCACCTAATTGATGTCAATTAAGTCCACTTGGATGTCAATTGATGTCAATTGATCAATTGAGCCCAATTGATCAATTGACACCCAATTAGAATTAATTGATATCAATTTGACTCAATTGGGTATTAATTGATGTCAATTGAACTCAATTGGATGTTAATTGAGTCTCAATTGACATCAATTGGGTGCCAATTGAGTGCAATTGATGTCAATTAAGCCTAATTTGGCTCAATTAACATCAATTGGGTGTCAATTAACTACGATTGATGTCAATTGAGCTGAATTGACATCAATTGGGTGTTAATTGATGTTAATTGAGTTTAATTGATACCAATTGGGTGTTAATTGATGTCACTTGAGTCCAATTAGATGTAATTAGACTCAATTGGGTTTGAATTAGACTCAATTGATATCAATTGGGCTGAGTTAATTGGGTGTCAATTGAGCCCAACTGACATCAATTGGGTGTAAATTGAACGTGATTGGACTCAATTGACATTAATTAGGTGTGAATTGATGTCAATTGAGCCCAATTGGATGCAATGGATATCAATTGGGTGTCACTTGGACTCAATTGGCACCCAATTGATGTCAATTGAGTCCAATTGGATGTCAATTGATACCAATTGAGCCCAATTGATCAATTGACATCCAATTAGACTTAATTGATATCAATTTGACTCAATTAGGTATTAATTGATATCAATTAAACTTAATTGAATATTAATTGATATTAATTGAGTCTAATCAGACTCAATTGATATCAATTGGGTGCCAATTGAGTGCAATTAATATCAATTAAGCTCAATTCGGCTCAATTGGCATCAATTGGGTGTCAATTGACTACGATTGATGTCAATTGAGCTCAATTGACATCAATTGGGTGTTAATTGATGTCAATTGAGTCCAATTAACATCAATTAGATGTCAATTGAGCTCAATTGACATCAATTGAGTGTGAATTGAACTGGATTGGACTCAATTGACATCAATTAGGTGTGAATTGATGTCAATTAAGCCCAATTGGATGCAATTAATATCAATTGGGTGTCACTTGGACTCAATTGGCACCCAATTGATGTCAATTGAGTTCAATTGGATGTCAATTGAGCTCAATTGGATGTCAATTGATATCAGTTGAGTCGAATTGATTAATTGACACCCAATTATACTTAATTGATATCAATTTGACTCAATTGGGTATTAGTTGATGTCAATTGGACTCAATTGGGTGTTAATTGATGTTAATTGAGGACTCAATTGACATCAATTAGGTACCAATTGAGTGCAATTGGTGTCAATTCGGCTCAATTGACATCAATTGGATATCAATTGACTAGGATTGATGTCAATTGATACCAATTGGGTGTCAATTGATCGATTGGGCTCAATTGACATCAATTGACACCCTATTGGACTCAATTGGGCTTAATTGGACTTAATTGGATTCAATCAATTGACACCCAATTGGACACAACTGGGCTTAATTGGACTCAATTGACATCGATTGGGTGTTAATCGATGTCAATTGAGTCCAATTAAGCCCAGTTGTGTCCAATTGGGTGTCAATTGATTGAATCCAATTAAGTCCAATTAAGCCCAATTGAGTCCAATGGGGTGTCAATTGATGTCAATTGAGCCCAATCGATCAATTGACACCCAATTAGACTTAATTGATACCAATTCGACTCAATTGGATATTAATTGATGTCAATTAGACTCAATTGGAAGTATAATAAGATCTAATTGATGGTAATCAAGCTTAAGGTGATAAATTTAGAGATAACTTTTTTTGTACAAAGAATTTTGAACTTTTGACATCATAAATGAGTCCAGAAGGCCCAAAAATGGTAGGAATGACTGTGAACATGAATATATTTTGACCATTTTTTTAACTTTTTTCCCCGCCGGGAAAATGGATTTTCCCGACGGGCCCGCCGGGAAAACAAAAAGCCCGGCGGGCTTTGGCAGGTTACCAGGTCACTGGTAACCTGCTATTTTGAGAACATGAAAACATGTGAACATGTGAATAACATGTTCACAAGTGTTATTAACAAAAAAAATCTTGTGATCACGTGAATATAAAATCCCTGGTAAGGGTCAATGCTTGAAAGCGTGAACAAATAGAGGTCTCAAATGATGGACCTGCAGAGGTCAAGGGAGGTCTCAAATGATGGACCTGCAGAGGTCAAGGAGGTAGATTTTGTAGAGAGCATGGTGAAAAACTCAAACTAATCTTCATCGCCCCCACGGACCTAACCCTACAGGAGGAGGAGGCATTGATTACTCTTCTTTGAAATAATTCAAGGACTCCTTTTCTTGGAACTATAAGGACATCAAGGGAGTGTTGCCAGAAGTGGTGTAACATGCTAAAAGGAAAAAATGGTAGTTTTGGAAGGTCAACTAGCAAAAGACAAATAAATATATGAGATAAGCTATGAAAATTTTGAAATCCAAGAGAAAGCTCTCAAGGAATCCATGCCGGAGTTGTAAAAAACGGTAACCATGTTACAAATCCATCAGCAAAGTGATCTCACATTGAATGAGCAAATTTTGGATGATCACATAGTAACAGTAGGTCTCCACGCCAAAACGTCGTCCTCACAACTAACAAGATTAACTTATCATTTGGAACCTGTAGCTCAATGAAGACCGCTAACAAATGGAATTGAAGGTTGACAAAGCCTTTGTAAACCAAGAAGCTCAGGTAACAGTTGTCTAACAAAACCTCTGCCAATACAAGGAATTGATTGAGGCTAAAGGTGATCTTTTAGTAAGCTAGTGGAAAGGGCATCCCCTCCCAGTGGTTCCTTGGGCCCCTGCATAGACCTTCGCCTTGTTCTTTGCCTCACTATTACTCTCTATTTCAGTGTAAAATTAATCTCAGAGAAACTTACCCATGGGGATTTGGCACTAATACAACAGATTACCAAACATGCTATGCCATTCCCACATGAGAGATCTTGTGCTAAGCGAGGGTCAAGCTATATATATATATCCCCTACACCCAATTGTATTGAACTCTAGATCTTGTGCTAAGCGAGGGTCAAGCTATATATATATATCCCCTACACCCAATTGTATTGAACTCTAGATCTTGGTGTAGTTTTCTCATTCATTCAACTAACTTTAATGAAGGTGAAGAGCTCCTCAATCTAATGAAACACACTATTTTTTCTTGTGTGGCTTTTGCATGGATTTATTTTTTTCCCCATGCTCGGACGCTGAGAGGGTTTTTCTTGGAGAATGGACATCCTCTGCCCTTAGCCCCAATATCACTTTACATTTTATTTTGGTGTATATTCTAACAAAGTTGCAAGATAATGTAGGGTTTAGGAAAGGAGATGGTTAGCATAACTCCATGTTTATGCCACTTATAAAGTAGGGGCCCTCTAGCTATTCTTGATCGATAGTCTAATAAGTGACTAGTTGGTACATAAAACATTATATATCTTGCAAAGAGGGTTCACAAAGTCTTGTGCCCATGAGCACAAGACATGACCCTAAACTAGATGGTGCCATCTGTTCTTCCGGAAGCATAACCAGCATAACCATTAACTACATGGGACTTGACAAGTTCTCCCTTGAACTCGAGATCACAACATGCTCAAGGCCCATCAAAAAAGAGGTTGTCAGTACTAGCATGGAAGTTAATGCCCATTTGGCACCCTAGGGTAAATGGTTAATGTGACATGCTACTTGGAGATTCACATAGGGTTTAGGGTTAAGGATCATGTGACTATGCCCCATGTGACAACCTTTAAATAATATCTTACCAAGGAAAGATTTTGTCAAGGCCCTTATCACCCTTCCTTTCCCTCTTTAATGGGGGCTTACCATGGGCTTCCGTAGCCCCTAGGGTGGACCCATGCCCCATTTTACATGGTTGTTATTTTAATTAGTGTATCGACATTCTTTCCATAGTATTCCAATTTACCCATACATATGCCCAAGTTATTATAGATCCCTTTTCTTATGAAAATGCTTGCTTCTTATGGTGGTTGACGAGTCCCTCTTCCTCCAATGCATTACTAAAGATCTCTATAGTTACCCTGATGTTACATGTAATGTGGAAGTTTGTTTTAATTTAATGCTAAGTACATGGATATTCATGCAAAACATACTACTAACAAGAGAGAGAAGAGACGTGAAAGTACACAATAGTAGACAAGAGAGAGATAAGAGATGTGAAACCCTAATTCATTGTATACACTTTGCCAATAGATGCTATATATATGATAATGATCATATGTATACACTAATATCTAATTTGGTATGTTGTACAAAAAAGGTTACTCTCAAGTTATCTCCCACATGTGCATGGTGCTAACGTAAACAAAATACATGATAACTACTCTATCCTTTTGATTCACAACGTCTTTGGCAATCCACATCTACTTGAAGTCTTTCCAACTTTCCTACTCTTGGCTCTATATATTTAGCTCCAAATTTCCTAGTCTTAGCTCTATATATTTGGGTTAAATGGATGATTTTGAGAATGGGATCTCATGCACATATATTCTTGCATATTATTATATACATAAGAACTGGATACGCCATGTAGGCTGCATCAGTTTTAGTGGGAGGTTCACACCATCATAGGCTACTTACATACGCTCCTCTTGTATGAACATGATGCTTCTACTTTCATCTCTTATAGTTGTGCACAATAATGTAGGTGACCAAGTATACTTCTAATAAATCCTATAACCAAGGGTGGTTGTTGGCTAACCTTGAATGTTTGGCTAAATTTTCCCATAAGGTGTCTTCTCTTGCCATGAACATCATCGTGTGTCATTCTAGATGTTGAGCTCTAATTGTATATGGCATCCATGGTTTCTTGGGTATATCCTTATCGAGATGGCACGTTGATTGATGAAGTGATCTCCAATAATTATTTGCACATGAGCTTTGGCTTCAACAAACGATTAACTATATAGATGATATCTTCATGTTAATAGTATGAAGCTAATCATGGTATGTGGAAATAATGAGACATTATGTTGTGACATGAACTCCACCGGGGAGGGGGGAGGGGGTCACTAAAAAAATATGTAAGGTAGCACCTGAGTTCAATAGAAGGGGTTTTTTTCGCTTGTGGAGTTATAGAAAAATTACATACATAAGGGGATTTTAACTAAAATCGTGAAAATCTTGGTACCAAAGGGGTTTTTTTATTGTAAAAAGTGTTATAGAAGGAGTGTTTTTAAAAATAAAAAATCTGTAAAAGTAGGGGACTTTTTTAATACCCCTTGAATGCATGTGCTACATAGGGGGTTAATAGAGTGACTCCCTCCTCCCTCCGAGGACATGAACAGCAACGTAGATTTATGAAGTTGATCCTTTACGTGATAATAATGAGGTTTTATGTTGCGACATGAACATAGGCCCAATGGATGGGGTGAATGATGCATGGCTAATTGTTGGCTAAGCCAACATCGCTTGATGATTGTTGCAAATTAGCCATCGAATTGGAGGATAACATGCTTGAGTTACCACAACCTAATTATGCTAAATCTTTCACCTATGATAGGTATGTCACATTTGTGAGCCAAACACGCATGACAACTTGGGGAAGACAATGACCTTAGATGAGTTAAGTAGTGTGCTTCTAGATAAGATAAAGCTAAAGGAGGTGAAGGATATGCCCATGAACCAATATCCATATCCCTAATGAGAGTTGGTATGGTGCTAAATATGTCGACAAAATCACACGAGAATTAAGTGTCCTCAATTGATGCCTCACCCATTGATGTACTACATGCATTGTATGCAACTTGGGAACCATGATACAAGTATGTGTAGGTACCCATATCAGAAAAAACAACTACAAGTATATCAAGTACCTTAGCTTCCTTCTACATGGCAATACTTAGCTTGGAGAGAATCATCAACTTTAATGCCTGTGAAAAGCTTGGAGAGAGGACATTCTTAATGAGCAAGTGATAAGCTTTACTTGAAATTTTGTACATGCCAAAGATTATTGTGAATATATTGGACTAAGTTCCTTAATGTGTGTGAGCGAGTGTTTGGCTTTTAATTATTACTTTATGATAACTTCCTCACTTTCATATAATGTACATATATTAAATGTAATCTCACATGTATTATTTTTTTGGAAAGTATACATTATATTATAAAAGGGCTATTACATCATGGCCATCCTTTCATCTCTCAATGGATTGAATACTGTGCAGTTTGTCTGGTTGGGTAACTTTTGAAGATCAAAGGAATCTCACATATATTATTATTCAAAGTACGAATGAGCTTCTTTAACTCATTATTTTCTAAAGTTATTGTCAATCAGGCTCAAAGAAAGCGTTTAGAAGAGGATTTGATTACACAATTACATGTACTTGGTGTTCCAGTCTTCGAAGTCCCGGCGACAACGGCTTGCCCGGGCACGAGCGGCTGCAGCTTCGGAATGGTCTTCTTTACGCTGAGCTCTTGTGAGACGGCCTCCATCCATGCATGGAGGCATGGGCACTTGTTGGGGCCAGGGATCTTGAAGGTGGAGATCACCTCCAACACCCTCAGCCACTGCAGAAAACCCACGAAAGTGATATCCATGAGGCCCATGTGATCGCCATTTTCTATGTGAAACAAGTGCCGGATGGTCTTGTCGATTGCTGTGCGCTGCTTCTCTCCATCGGTCACCAGGATGTCGTGGGCGTCCGGGTAAAACTGTGTCATCATCATGCATTTATGTCATCATCATGCATGTACCGCCATAACTGATTCCTTAAGTACACAACGCAGCAGCTGCTGCAGCACTACACAGATATATAATATATTCATACTCGTACTCGCACACATCATATTGATCGCACGAAAAATACCTGAGTATGCACAAAGTGAGCCTGCGCGCGATCCCACGCTGAGGCCGGCATGAGATCGCCTCAGGATGGGAGGCTGGCCATTGCTCGTGAATGTACTCTACGATGATATGAGACTCGGCTAAGGCCTTGACGTTGTAATAAGTACTGTAATAAGTACTGTAATAACAAACTAATTTTCTACACGTAAAAAACAGCGACAGCTCGCTTACATTCTCTGTACTACTGCAGCAGCAACGTCCCATTAAATGGCTGCGGATTGCGTACGAGATGCCCCTGCCCCCGTGCTCCTGCATCATGCAGCCAGCCAAAATATCGATCATTTCACCCAACTTGGAACATTGACGTAAAAGATGGTTTATTAGAGAAACATAATATGGGGCTATTTTGTCGTGAAACATTCCTCAACCAGCCTTCCTTGGAATTCAAAATTCAAGGCCTACAAAGTCGTAGAACTTGACATGGAAGTCCTTTCGAAAGTCTTTAAAGTTTGGTTTGACCTTTGAAGTCCACTAAAAGCTTGAAATTTCAGCACTCACCCCAATGCATGTTTCTTCAACTTGTGGTAGGACCACATCGTTTGAATTTGTAACCCCACCTTGGACTGCATTGAAAGGCCTAAAGAATACCTTGGTCTCTTCAAGTGAAATCCATCCATCCATCCATGCAGGCATGGGCCCTTGTTGGAGTGAGGGATCTAGAAGGAGATCACCTCAACACCCTCAGCCCACTGCAAAAAGCCCGCGGAAGTGATATCCATATAATTACTTAGCCAAATAATTTCTATAGAAGATGGATGAGTATATTAATCAAATATTCTAAAGGTGAACTGTCAAGGCTACAAGGACACATTGTGGGGATAAACAATGAAAAAGCAAAGTCACCTAGTAAAGGGAAAGTAAGAAAGACCACAAAGGATGATGAGGTGGGAGTTATGAGCTCCTCTTTATTCTAGTGTCTAGAGGGTCTAGAAATTAGTAAGGTGTTTATGATACTTAAGAAAATCCTAGGGCAAAAAAATTAATTAAAGGAGAATTAAAGAGGGCCAAACAACACTTGACAAGAAGGTAGACATGGAAGATGTTGTAAAGAGGTTTAAGATTGAAAGATATTATTATTTATCTGAGGCACTTTGAATCAAGTTTAAGTGAATATGCACTTACCAACAAGGACAACTGTACATCTGGGATGTTGACTCTTCAAGAAAATGTATAATGATGTATGTGATGAGTGGGCAAGGACTAAACTCAGTAAGGCAAAGAAGTCAGTTTCTTTGCCTTAAATATTCAATTTCTTTACATTCAATAGTCATTTTTAAGATCATAAATAAATTCAAGGAGGTACATAATATACTTTTCCATGCAAGAGTCATGCCATGGGAGGTATGTGAGATGGGTGAGAAGTTCCAATTGCTCACACAAGCAAGAGCTACAATTGGGAGAAGATTGGGCATCATCTTCTTCAATAGGAGGATAGAGCTTCTCATCCAGGGTTTCTCATCCAGGGTGTCTATAATTTTAAACCTTTTCCAAAAAAAATTAGATGAGTTGAACTCAATGGATCGTATGTTTCTTATTTTATTTTTGAAATTTGACCTTGGGTTGATAGGCCACCTTCTTAATGCATTGCAAGGTGTATTACAACATTGTGAGAAAGAATACATGTTAGAATGGAGAAGCTACAATAATAATGCACAAAAGGGAAAACATAAACAACTCATAAAGTCCCATGAAATAGTGGTTCTTAGAGCATATATGTATAGTTTGGAACGCAATGAAGCTCCACATAGAGAAAACAAGCTATAATCTTGATCTAGAATGCAATTGATGAAAACCTCATTGAAGAAGATGATTCAAGTGAAGAGGATTTAAGAATCCTATAAGAGAATCCTTTTATACAATGGATGTTTTTTATTGTGAGCTTGAGATCTTCATTAAACTTGAAGAGGCCATATTGTGCACTTCACACTAAATCAAATGAAGGTGATATACTACAAGTTGAATGTTCAAAGGTGGTTGAAAGCAACATAGATATTGTAAAGTGGGAAGAAGGGTTATAAATTGAAGAAAAATAAGAGTCAACCATGAAGCACTCTCTAGTGAAAGAGGAAATTTATGATGAGGAATTACTAGTAAACATAGAAATTGTGGCCTTAAAGACTGTGGTGGGAATTTATGATGAGGAATTACCATCAGACATAGAAATCGTGGCCTTAAAGAATGTGGTGGTAGAGCAAGAAGAATCTCAACAACATGATCATAGAACAACCTCTCATGTGTTCTAGCATAGTGGAAAGCAAGAAGATGAGAATGGAATGCCAATGGTGAATTGTAAGGAGAAAGAACCTCTTCACAAAGAAACATTAACAACCCCTACCATTAATGATTATCAAAACCTCTCTCAATTTCGAGAATCTTGATGGTCTTTAAATTTCTTGTATTTCGTAGTTCAAAAATGATTTGTGAGTGCTTAAATTATTAAAAATACATTTAAAATTAGACGTATAATTTTGTTCATAAATAGAACATTATTCAATTTGGATGTACAATATTTAAATAGTCAGCTGTATGATCTTGTTCAGAAATAGAACATTCTTCAATTTGGATGTATGTGGATACTCCACACTTCTACTAGAGAAAATGGGTCATATTATTATTAGTTATTGTTATCCTAGTATTTAGTATTAAATTTCAAATCTTTCTAACAATTGAATAAATTGTTAGCCTATTTTAAAGCTTTTTAACAATTGTGGTTGAGTGAATGATTACTCCACACTTTCTCAATTCACTAGTTTGTAGTTGTTTATCAACATTCCAATTGTTTTGTAGGAATTAAAAGAATTCAAGTAGAGTATACATTCAAGTAGATAATGCTCTATGCTTTAACTTATAATGTATAACATTTACCTTAATGCTAGATTTTTTCTGTGATAAATCATAGCATACAAGTATACATAATGCTAGATTTTATTTGTGATAAAACATTTACATTAATGATAAATTTTATTTGTGATAAAGCATAGTAGACAAGTATACATAATAATGCTCTTACACTTAAATACGTTAAATAAGATTTTTGTATACCTTGGAACATATTTTAAGTGTATTTTCTTGATGTTACAAGCAATATTTCCTCCTAGAGTACACTTACTATCAAGAAAAGATTTATATTAACTTAAATGGATTACTTTTACATAGGACTAGAAAGATGTAGGAAAGAACATTAAAGCCACACATTATGACAAATTATAGTGAGCGGATAGGTGTTTAGCATGGTTGTGTTGAAATTTCACTAAACGTGAGTCAATATTTTAAGTTGGGAACTTGGTCTATAGCTAGATTGAAGAATGTAGAGGAGATGCTCATGATATTGCAAACTTAATGCCATGTTTGTTGCAAGATCAAAGAATTAAAAGAGGATAATTATTTCATGATAATTAGTGCCAAGTTTTCTTTAAGAGAAGAGGGCATTGATGCGTAAGAGAGCTGATATTCAAGTTATGCAAGGGCAACTACAAAACAACAAGAGAGAACTCGTAGACCCCTATGTGACGTTCCAAAATGACTTCAAAATTGAAGAGGGATGGCTTGGTATGATCCTAGAGAAGCTAACCCTTACCAAGGGAAAAGTAGAGGTCTATGATAAAAGGCTCGGCTCTTGGAGTTAGAATCACAAGCCTCACCCTCTAAGTAGACAAAAACAAAGGGAAATACTCAATAAGTTCCATGCTCAATAAGTCATAAAAGAACATTGCACAAAGTCTTGCATGATAAGCTTGTATGGGCATAAGAAGAAAAAGAGCATATGCTGAAAAGCCCCACCAGGATGTGGTAAGGCATCTGTGAGAACATATGTAAAAAGAACATGCAAATGTAATACAAGCTTAAGGTGAGCTCATAAAGGCAAAACTAGAAATGCAAGCATCTACTAAGAAGGCCAAAGAGGTTAAGGAAAAATTTTCAAATCCCCTATAGGAAAGGTCTATAAGAGATGTGAATAGCTAAAGTTTAAAGAGGATGATACAAAATTAGGGGACAAAGCATTGAGTCATGTGCTAGGATGGAAGGACATTGGAGTTTGTGCATTCTGGAAACATCTTCGAAGTGTTGACTAGCCAACTTGTTTGACTCCAACATCTTTCTTAATAAGCTAAGCCAAAACCCACAATAGTGACAATAGAGAAACTAGGCAAATTCATTAACAGGGCCTCCAAGCTAGCTACTCTAATTCCAAGGATGGTTCTAAACATACAACTAGTTAGAGGCTTATGACATATTTTCATACCTCAAAATTTATTAAAGCATACAATACACCCCGCATGGTATTATTAAGTTATACCAATATATTTAAAAAATCTAATAGCTTCTTAATATGTTTACTCAATGATTTTGCCTTGGAGCACATAAAGTATCCTCCAATTTGTACGTCAATGGGAATGGACCTAATTAGAGTCTTTTTTTAATAAGGTTAATGATGAGGCACATGAAGAAGATATATGCCTTCACTAAAATACCCCCACTAGTAAATTGCCCTCTAACTACTACTAGATTAATAACTTCTCACCCCACTAAGGCTGTGGGCTTAGGGTAGGGTATTTTCTGTATTATGCGGCATATGTAAAGGCAGTTCCTGATTTGAATACCCATATTAGAGAGCAATTGTACCTCCTTAAATAGAGGGCTGTGGGCATCGAGGGTAGGGTTGCTCCCTTCCCATATTAGAGATTCCCATGCTTTCTTGAATAGTCAAAAATTCTTATTCTGGGGAAATCATACTATTTTCTTGTCCTTCAAACTTTCTTATGCACATTTCTAGGTGCACCGATAAAATTGTCACCTGCTGCTTCTGTATCAAGCACTGAAAACTCATCAGTGGCATTTGGATCTTAAAAATATGATGTAACTTGATATCCATCTACTATTAAACCAAGACAATAGTCATCCCTTTTATTCAAGAGCTTCTGGATGTATGTTAGTAGTATAAAACTCCTATTGTCCTTTAGTGGGAAATCCTTTAGTGGGAAGGATGGTAGGCATGGGAGAAGGATCTCCTTCTCTGAATCCTCTAAGGGAACATCCTTTTTCTTTGGAAGAATTAAACTTGCTTTAAAATCTATAGCATCAAAGTTCCTGGTCATTATTTCTTCTTACTGTATATCCACAACCATTTCTACATCATGCATTTCTTCTTGATTTTGAATGTCTCCTAGAAATGCTACAGGCTAGACACTAAAACTATCAAGACTGCTCTTTTCAACATCCCCAATTCCTGATTTTGCATGTAGATAGAAAAGGAAAGCCGCATGATGAAGAAGAAACCTGCATTTTCTACTATGTCATCTATAATGCTCCATAGTGACTTTCACATGGTCAAGAAGTATGTCATACTTTTTCTGCAATCTGGCCTTTTCTAAAGATGTCTCTGACAACATGCTAAGTTGATCAAACCTCACACCTTCAATATGAACATCACTATCATCTGTCACACTGCAAAGAAAGCTTGCATTTCCTCTACATAATACTCCTTGAAGTGTTCAATCATTTAACTCATTTCAAATCTTACATGGAAGCATTCCCTATAGCACTGAAACAAATCTTATGCACTTGCAAGCAGTAGGAAGTCAAAATATGTCTCTGCTTGTGTTTCCTCTATCACAAGAACACCATCATCACTTAAACCCATCTCTATGCAATAAACTTTGGATCCAGCCAATAGCACCTCTAAATAACCATATAAGGGTGTAGCGTAGGAGCACACAATAGAAGCTAAGAATTCAAGAGAGTGTTGGAAGGACGATGCGATTACTGCAATCCAATCAATCAGGATCCCCCTATTTGCGCCATTTTTCTACCATTGATGGAGAAACATGAGGGACACAAAAATTCTCCTAGGTGTGTAGCTAAGGGGGTGTGTGGGACAACCAAGTAGAAACTGGCTGTCACCAACACCTCTAAATAACCCTAGAAGGATGGGACAACCAAGTAGAAATTGGTGGTCACAACAACACCTCTAAATAACCCTAGAAGGGTGTAGCTTAGGAGAACACAATATAAGCTAAGCTTTCGGTAGCTAAGGAAAGTGTTGGTTGTCAACAGCACCTCTAAATAACCCTAGAAGGGTGTAGCATAGGAGTACACAATGTAAGCTAAGATTTCGGTAGCTAAGGAGAGTGTTGGAAAGATGGCGCAAATACTACAATCCAATCGATCAAGATCCCCCTATTCGTGTCATTTTTCTACCGCCGTTGATGGACAAAAATACAGGATGCAAAAATTGCACCTGGGTGTAGCTGAGGGTGCAGGTGGGACAACCAGGTAGAATTGTGTGGTTTGAAGGTAGACAGGGTAGAAACACCACACACAATTTGTGAAATCCAATATGAACAGATTGATGCTATTGCTTTATCTTTATACGCGGGCAGCTGGGACAAGGGATCTACTTTCTATGGTGGGGTAGCTCTGGGGCAAAGGGCAGCTCAGGGGAAAACTTAGTGGTGGCAAGGAGTAGCTTAGTGGCAACAAGCAGCTTGGAGGTAATTTTTTTTAATTAACCAGATATTTATAGCACTGTGAGGTGACATGGCAATGATACGGATGCCACATATTCACACGTGCGACTCGCACATGTGAAATAGCCCACATGTGGGAACCCACATGTCAAAGTGCGAATGCACGTGTGTGGTCATTGCACGTGTAGATACACGTGTGCATTTACACTCCCACATGTGGATACACATGTCATCATACCATTCTGTTATTCGTACGCCATGTGGCTTAATCAACGTGTTCTATAAATATGCAGCGATTATTATAATTTGTCTTTTACCTGTACGTGGAAAGACGAGGCACATTGACTTTTTTGCACTCTATTTGATCTATACTTGTTCTTCACCTACAGCTTGATCCTATTGGTCTTCAAACTACCATCAGGACCCACTTTGTTTATTGTCCTTTTGGTCTTCACCTACACTAGCTCCTATGGTCTCACTAGAATCCGGGCGCAATATCAATATACCTAAGGCATCGGAATTGCACCTATGTGTTGTTCTTCCATCGGGCCAAAGGTATGCTTACGCTTCAAATTTATTTTTTGTATGCAATAGATGTTGATGCAGAAATGTTTTTAGAAGAGGATATTAAGCACCGTCTTCTAGCCTAGGCATCCTGAGCAACGTGACTAGGTAAATATCCTTCATGTCAAACATCAATATCCCAATCCTCTTTTCCATGGACTATTTCCAAAATATCCCTCTTTGGTAAGCTACGTGATGATTCATATTCCATTTGAGTTAAGATAATTGAAAGATTGCATTCTCAATTTAGAAGGGAGGGTTTTTGGCCCAACTCTGATGAATTATTTTTTACCCGTACATGAAAAGATGAGGTTCATCGAATTTTTTTGCACTCTGGTTGACCTGTACTTGTTCTTCACCTACACCAGCTATCTTTCACCTACACCATCTCCTATTTGTCTTCAAACCACCACCAGCACCCACTTTGATTGCTCTCCTATTGGTCTTCACCTACACCAGCTCCTATTGGTCTCACTAGAATCATGGTGTGATATCATAATACCTGAGGAATCAGAATTGCACCTATGCACCGTTCTTCCATCAAGATAAAGGTACGCTTATGTTTTGAATTTGTTTGTTATGTGCAATAAATGTTGATGTAGAAATGTTGTTAGAAGAGAACATTAAGCACTATCTTCTAGCCTAGGCATCCTGAGCAACATGACTAGATATCCTTCATGCCAACCATTAATACCCCAATCCGCTTTTCCATGGACTATTTCCAAAATATCCCTCTTAGGCAGGCTACGTGATGATTCATATTCCATTTGAGTTCTGATAATTGAAAGATTGCATTCTCGAGTTGGAACGGAAGGTTTTCTAGCCGGCTCTAGGGATAGGCCTCATTGGAGTACTAAATAGCTTACCTGCCTTCCCTTCTCTCTCTTGCCACCCTGACCAACGTGACTCTTCGCCTTAGCATATGCATTGCTCCTTTCGCAACACCATTAATGGAAAGACGGTGCAATATACAACATCGCATGTTATCGAGACATCCTTCTCGCACCGTATTTCCATCGCATCACATACTAAACCATTGTTTGCTAGTGGTGGTTGTGGTGTAGTAGGACAGGAGTATGTTGTAGATGTGATGCTAGCCATTTCAAATTCTAACCCCAAGTGCAATGCATTGTATTTTAGCCAAAATGAAAGGCATAGAAAGACAGCATGATATAAGACACTGCATGTTGTCGGTTCGTCCCTACACGCGCCATCTTTCCATTGTTGCTTGTTCCTCCCACCACCAGCAAACACCGGTATCTAACCAATTAGATTTCTTGCACATAGGAATGTTCTTTCCATTGTTGCTTATTCCTCCCACCAACCCACACTGGTCTCTAACCAATTAAATTTCCTATATGTAGGATAGTTCTTTCCATTTTAAATAAATTGAGCATATATCTAACCAATTAAATTTCTTGTATATAGGAAAGTTCTTTCCGTTTTAAATAAATTGAACATATATTATGTATATATGTTCAATTTATATGTTAAATAAATTGAACATATATTATGTATATATCATGTTCTTGTTCTACCCTGAATGTCTGAATCCAAATGATGTAGGTTCTTATATGAAGCCATATTTCATTCTGTGTTTAATTGACAGGCCATAGATGGCTAGAACAAAGAAAATAGCAAGGAGGGTTGGAAAGGGGTCTTTAAGGGAGCGATCACCGGCAAGGTTGGTAGAGAAAGTAGCAAGTGAAAACACATTATCAAAGCAAAAGCTAAAAAAGAGAATCAACCATGTGAATGCCCTGAGAGAGATAAGGAAAGCCCAAAAATATGTTGAGTTACTCATACCTAAGATTACCTTCATGAGAGTTGTGAGATAGATTTGTGATGAATGGGAAGCTTGGGATGAGATGGGTCGGCAATGCAATATGTGCCCTTCAAGAGGCTGCAGAAGACTTCATTATAGACTTTTTTATTGATAGTTATATTTGTTCTACCCATGTGCATAGGGTCACTCTTATGGACAAGGACATGCATACCTGCAGGCTTATAAGATACAGATTTAAGAAGCTATTACATTATATAACATTGAGTGACTCTAGGGCTTTCAATATCTTGAATGTCCCACCAACTAGAAAACCCAAGGATGGAGGTAGTAAGATTGAGGATGTTACTCATGATAGAGAAACTAGGACTTCAAAACAATTAAAGACTGAGGAGGGCAAAGAACAGATGGCTTTTGAGGAAGAAAGGAGGATTGATGATGAAAGAATGATGGGAGACACTACAAGGAAAAGCGATCGTAGGTGCGTTTATAGATGCGTTTTGACGTGGTTTAAAATGTTACGAGTGCATTTATAAGCAGGTCAAAAAATGCATCTATCGACAGGCGTCTATATGCGCATCTATATCAGTATATACGCGCTTATAGACGCGCTTATAGATGCCATTATAGACGTGCTCTGGAATTTTCCAGAGAGCTGCCTATGCAAATGTACAGCTGCATTTTTTGCACATGCAGTTGCATTTTCTGTAGAGGCAGCTCTCTAGTTTAAGGTTTTGCTTACTTGTACATAGACGAATCAAGATCAACAAAGATATCAACATAAAAACTTAAATTAAAGATAGATATGCACAAAAAGATTTATGAACACACTTCGAATATTGATTAAAGAAGAGAAGAAATTACATTTTATATCCAAAAATTTATCCTTACATGATCATAGCCACATAAGGCTTGAATCAAAACATAGATACATAAAGAAGATGAAAAATTTCATCTTATATCCAAGAAGTTGTCCATACATAATGGTAGCCACATGAGGCTTGAAAAAGAAACATAATTGCATAAACCAAAACTATACATGAAGAAAAACTAGCGGGCGACTACTCAGAGGAGTCATCTTGTCATCCTTCTTGTCTACCTTATGCCTACACAAAGTGAAGATATATATAAATAAATAATAGAAAGTATTATAAAGGTCAAAACATGTTTTGTAAATAAAAATAAAAAGTATTACCTACATTGGTATTCTCCTTGCTCGATTGTATTGTTCGTCGCCGAAGATGATCCCTTCATCGTGAAGGTTATCCCATGTATCTCCTCTACTGTGGTGACGATGGTAGCCAATCTCTTTACTAGGGTAGGATCTCTACCTACAATGTCACACTACATCACAAGACAAACATTATAACACAACTCAAATAGAGAGAATACAAATAAAAGACATGAAGTTGCACTATATATACAAACTCGACCTCTCATGATGCACGACCTCCAGATCCGAAGAGCGACGATCCATATCGCTCCATTTGTATTCGTCGCGCTTCTCTTTGTTGCCGGTTCACTACTCCTTCTAAGAGCTCCTTGTTGGCTTTCTTCCACTCGCCCTTATGAGCAGTAGATGGCTTACCGTGTCCATTTTGATCGATATCTATTTGGGCTTTCTCCTCCTTTACGTGTCTCCTTTTACTAGAGGCCTTCTATTCTTAAGTATGTCTTTGATTTTGTGTCGCGCCCATCTACTGGTAAACCTTTGGTCACGAGGATTAGGATACTTCTTGTGGATAGCTTTAATGCAATCATCCACTAAGCTCTCCCTTTGCTGTGCTTAAAATGTATAAAGCAGTCTTTATAGTGTGCAAAAAACTACTTGGCGCAAGTAGTTTACCACCTCCTTCCTACGAGAGTCATCAACTATCCACTCTCAGTGCTAGTGTGGCATGAGGTATGACCACCACTATCTCCACAACTACCCTCCCTACGACGATGGTGGCTGACACTCTCATGAGAGCCAAGATAACTATGAGGTGTCACAGCTCCTGAAGGTGGAGGTGTAGGAGATGCTGTAGCACTAACTGGGGGGGCTGATGGATGAGGGGTGAATGTAAAGGCAGGTGAAGTGCCTAGCAAGGAACTCTGTTGGGGACCTAATTGTAAAAGGGTGCTTGCTGCATAGGTTGCCAACTGCTCGGGGGTGGGAGTAAGATGCCCTCTACCTCCCTAGCAAAACATCGTTGGAGACTTGATGAAAGCCTCAACGTGTGGGTCTGTGGGACAAGAGGATGAGGACCCATGCCATATCTATACAAACAAAAAGAATATTAAAAAAATATTATCCAATCTAGAGAAGCCTTATGCAAGCATTATATTTAAAGTACTATGCATTATGTTTAAATCACTATGCATTATGCAAGACTTATGCAAGCCATTACGCAAGCCTTGCATAAAGAATTATGCATTAGGCCTTATGCAAAAAGCATGCATGAGGCCTTATGCATAAGGCTTATGCATAAAGTACTATTCATAAGGCCTTAAGCATGAGGCCTTATGCATAAAACTATGCATGAGACCTTATGCATAAGGCTTATGCATAAAGCCTTATGCATAAGGCTTATGCATAAAGTACTATGCATAAGGCCTTATGCATAAAGCTATGCATGAGGCCTTATGCATAAAGCTATGCATGAGGCCTTATGCATAAAGCATGCATGAGCATTATTCATAAATTATTATGCATAAAGCTTATGCGCAAACCTACAAAACATATCCCCAGCACCCAAGGGTGCAATAATAATAGCGGAAAGAGAGGAAAGATATGAAAGCACTTACCTCTTTTTCGTGATGTTGAAAGGGAGGATTAGAGAACCTACAAAATCAACAAAAGGGTGAGGAAAAGATTCGTAATGCATACATACAAAAGCTTATGCAAGCTATGCCGCTATGCAAGCCCTAAGCCTTATGCAAGCTATGCTAAAGCTTATGCATAAAGCATGCATGAAGCCTTATGCATAAAGCTTCAAGCATAATGCTTTATGCATAAGGCCTTATGCACAATTAATCTTTAAGCATAATGATTTATGCATGAGGCCTTATGCATAAAGCATTATGCATAAGGCTTATGCATAAAGCACTATGCATAAGGCCTTAAGCATGAGGCCTTAAACATAAAACTATGCATGAGGCCTTATGCATAAAGCCTATGCATGAGGGCAAGCATACATAAAGCATTATGCATAAAGCTTATGCGCAAACTACCAAACAAATCCCCAGCACCCAAGGATGTAATAATAATAGTAATAATAATAGAGGAAAGAGAGGAAAGATAGAAAAGCACTTACCTCTTTTTCATGATGTTGAAAGAGAGGATTAGAGGACCTGTTATTGGTGGTTGCTTGATTGTTTTATTAGTAATTCACAACTGTAATTAGAGAAATGAGACATGGATAATATGAGATGGATCTGTGCACTTTGAATCGACAAGACTCATAATGCATGCGAGTCTCAAAAATCACCTTATTTATGTGTCCTCCACATCAGTCAATGGCATTCCAAAATGTTTATTATATCGAAACTACAATTAGATAAATGAGACATAGATAGCCTGATATAGATTTATTGTGATATATTGCTATTATGTTTTTTAGATTACATGTAAAGATTCATGCCTTTTTGAGATTACATGTACAGATTTATTGTGATATGTTGCTTTTCGTGACATTACTTAATCATTCACCTTTGGACTGCTTTTCATGGAATTACTTAATATGCCGGAGCCTTTACATGTATCCAACTGTGAAGGTTCGAGATTTTTTTTTAAATCTTCACTTTGATGAAAAGATGTGGGGATTGAATCATTGTCCTTTGGATTGTTTTTCATGGAATTACTTGATATACCTAAGCCTTTGCATGTATCCATCCCTTTCACCACATTACTCGATTTACCTATTTTTTCTCTCTTTCCTTGCAAATAGGCATTCTCGAGATTCATCTGTATATAAATGCACCAAAAAATCATGCATATTATCAAAATCTTGTGCACATAGTTCAGCAAATGATATTTTTGGGGATTGAAGATTCTGTTTTTCTTTGCAAGGTCCACAATTCCAACTGTGTCTATAAGTGGGTCAAAACTCGTGTGTGGTTTCAAAAGAACTAGATGTGATTATAGACGCATTTATAGACGCGATTATAGATGCCCACGTACCTTACGCGTCTATAAGAGCATCTAGTTTCAAAGGAGTTGGACGCGTTTTCAAAGGAATTGGATGCGTTTATAGATGCGATTATAGATGCCCCTGTAACTTGCGTGTCTATGCAACGCATCTATGCTTGCTTTATGTTGTTGTGAGATGAGTTGATGGACCTTGAAGAGAATAATCTTTAGGATTTAAAGAATGTACCTGGACAACTTGTTATTCAGGTGAAAGATTATGCTGATGGTGCAGAGTATCTTGATATATTACCTTTAGATACATATATGTTGTCAAAGATAAATCGAGAAATAAATGATGTTGTGATCATGATATCTCTCAAGTATGTAAGCTATATTTTTTGAAAATTTATCTACTATTTTTTTTCAAGATAAATGCCTAATTTATCCTCTTATTTGTTTTTTTTGGCCACCCTACCCTCAGAGGCCTATTATCTTATTTTTATGTTAGACCCCATAGTCTCTCTTTATTTAAGAGAAACAAGCACCATTTTTAGTAGGCTGGAAGAATGGTTGAGGAGATGCGACTTTGAAAAGGTGCAATATGTAATTATACCTTATAACTAAATGTTAGTATTTTATTTTAAGTATGTTTTACTTTGTTTTATGTCCTTTTATACATCTCTATCAATTTTTTTCCTTTTCTCTATTTTGTAGGAGCCATTGGAGTGTAATTATAATTGATATTAAGAAAGAAAGACATGTTTCTTGAATTCCATGTTTGGTATGCATGGAAGAGACAAATTGTAAATTTTTTATTTTAATAGAGATTGTGTTTAAGATTCAATTTGTATTAGATTGAATAATTTATGTGGTTTGTTATTTTACAAAACATCTAAACGCATAATAAGCACATTAGAAACACTCCATCCTCCACTCCTTCGATAATAAAACTCCACATAAGTTTTTTATTTTTCCTGTAAGTTATAATAATATAAATGATAACTTTTAAGTTTGTTATAAAGCTTTAATTAAAAGTCGAAACAAGGACTGTCATTGCTATAGGTTCCATTACAAACTAATGGAAGCTCATGTGGATGGAGAGTGGTAGCAAACACATGGAGATACATGCAATCAAAATTTCTAGTAGACACAAAATTTCCAGTAGACATATCAAAAAGAGTAGCTATGATTATTTTCAATAGACACATCAAAAAGAGTTGTGAAAATTTTTAATATTTTCCTCAAAATTTCATATCTTATTAATATATACTAAGATTTTCTTCATAATGTTTTATAGTTCACAACTTCATGTTATAGAGACACATACATTTGGTGGGTGAGAGCAAAGGAAATCAAATTAATGCTCGACAATCGTGTGGATCTTCCCACAGATCTAGATTCACCACCACCAGCAATCCCACCTATGATGGCAAAGAAGCCATTGAAAAAGAAAGGACTTCCCACAGTATCTCCATTGAAATTTGGGAAGAAGAAAACGATAGACGCGATGAAGGGAAAGGCTTCTCGAAAATAGAAACAATCTAAGGAAAAAGAGGCCAAGTCAAAGAAAACATCCAAGAAATCAAAGTCCAAGCCGACCAAGGAAGGCGAAGAAGCCAAAGCTTATATGGACACACTGACCTGCCAAAGTAGATAGTTCTATTATTCTCATACATTGTAACCAACCAATTTGGAAAGATACCATTGTAATAAATATATATATGAAATTAATATTGAGTTTAGTTTCCCATTTTACATTGGTTGTCTTGTTTGAATAATGTTGAATAACTATTTTACAAAATTAATCGTCGACAAGAGAATAGATGGGTGCAAAATTATATTGTATTAAGAAAACTTCAAGATTAGAGGGGGCAAATATTTCATACAACTAAAAGTATTTTCGGACCTTCTTTCCACCATAATACCATCTACCTTAAATTTGTAGTCTAATGGTAAGTCATCTAATGGTAATTCCAAGGACGTACGCACATCCCTCAATATCTATTTTGTATTTATAGGGATGACTCTATTGTCATCATCACTCAAGTTGACTGTTGGGTGCACAAATTGTTCCTCTAAATCCAATGGCATCCAAGTCCCTCTACTCTTTTTCCATCATTTGTACTTTAAGCTAATGCACAAATTTTGTCAAGAGATGTTGTATGCCATCACCACAGATTCAATGCAAGCATTATATTTTATAGGATCACCCCTATGGATGACTTCATTGAGTTTCCATTCAGCTCCAACTTCATTATCTAAGTCAAATTTAGATATATGTGTAGATAGCCACATTGCTTTTGTCCTCTTCATGTTTGCTTCTCGAAAACATGCCAAAAATGCATGGAGAGGTATAAACCATGATAGCCTATTCCTCTTAGAAATCCTTCTTGCTTTCATAAAATTCTGAATATCCAAGACAATCTTGGATTTAAATGCTAATAGAGTGTACCTTTGTCTAGAAAGTCCCTAGGCTTGGTATAGCCAAACTCTCCAGTCTTTCATAAGCTTTTGGTCTTATAGGGACGATACACTTAGCATTGTATAAAAATATATATTTATTAATGAAAAAATAGATGGTTGATTGGAAAATAATACTTTCCCAAGATCAGCATGCATGGCTTTCTAAAGTCCAGGAATGACTCCACAAGTTGCCACGCAATGCTTGTTGATGTGGATAAACATCTATCACATATACAACACATGTGAATAAACCATAGAATCATAAAGAACATAAATACAATTTAAAAAAATATCTTATAATGATCTTGCAATGCATATGTTGAAGTAGAAGGATGCATGTGCATGTGCATGTCTCTTGTTGTGTACACATGTTGCACCTTTGCCTTCCATCCATCTTTTGCTATCTTGAATTCCATCTTTGCCTTCCATCTTTTGCTATCTTGAATTCTAAGTTACGTCCCTTTCAATGGTATTGTACTAAGACTCTTCTTTGCCTTTTTTTCCTATGAGGACCTTCGCATAATGGTTGCATAGTCACCCAATCGTTTAATTTGAAGTTTATACCTTTCTACACACCCTAATCATCTTTAACATTATGAAGAATACATCCCTTTCAATGGTATTGTACTAAGACTCTTCTTTGCCTTTTTATCCTATGAGGACCTTCGCATAATGGTTGCATAGTCACCCAATCGTTTAATTTGAAGTTTATACCTTTCTACACACCCTCATCATCTTTAACATTATGAAGAATACATAATGAAATGGCATTAGGAGTGTGCCTCAGTTTAGACTATTGTCTCAACATTTGTTAGATAATGAATAGAGGAGAGGATGATCCAAAAAGACGACTAGAAAGAGGTGCAATCATGGTACACTAGGGAATTTCAAATGCATTTACTCATTTTGAGAGAAACCTAAACTTCAAATTTTCACTTTTTAAAGTATTGACAGTTGGCATGTGAGGACAGCCCTTGAAGTTGGAACCCACTAAAGTGACGTTGAAATAGCCGTGCCATATCACATTAAAGTGGTGATAACCCACTAAAATAGCCAAAAATAGTGAAGTTAGTAAAAAGTGAATATGACACCCAATGTCATATTTATGTTGGAATGTCACATTTCTATTGGTTCGAAGCTTAATCCAAATCCAATACAAGTGATTAAAATGTGGCCTTTTTTAACGTTTTTAGCCCTAATGGGAAGATGTAAAGATTTTGGTGAAAAAACTAGAGCGATCTCTAGAAGTTGGTGTCAATTATATCCTCAAAAGTAGTATGCATATATGAGGGCAAGCAACATAGCCAGTGGTAGTAGTACATGATACAAATATCGCAAGGCCCTGTGTTGAGATTTAAGCACATCCCATCACAATTTTAGCTATGGAAATAGTTATCCTAGATATCAATGAGAAGAATAAACTTGAAAAACCACACACTGGCTACTATAGCTAGACTTGGGATTGCCTTCCATGCATGCATTGTGGTGAGAATAAAGTGTTGTTGTCTATTGAGAGTGTCAACACATACAAGGGGTCAATCTAAAGGTGCCATGGGGATGCCCTGTAGATGTCAGCATATTCCTATATGGCAAGGAATGGCACCCTCTAGGCCATGGGGATGCCCTGTAGATGTCAGCATATTCCTATATGGCAAGGAATGGCACCCTCTAGGCCAAATACAAAAGTTATCTACTAGAACCTAGCCACCATTAGTGTCTGCATGGATTTTCTCACTCATAACTTCCCCTTGACTCTACTAAATGCTTTGTAGATGTTAGCATATTCCTATATGGCAAGGAATGGCACCCTCTAGGCCAAATACAAAAGTTATCTACTAGAACCTAGCCACCATTAGTGTCCGCATGGATTTTCTCACTCATAACTTCCCCTTGACTCTACTAAATGCTCTCATTTCCATCATTTATAATCAATGTCCTTATAGTTCCAAGAAAAGAATTCCTTGAATTATTTCAAATAGTAATCAATGTCTCTTCCTCCTACAGGGTTAGGTCCATGGCAATGAAGATTAGTTTGAGTTCTTCACCATGCTCTCTACAATATCTACCTCCTTGACCTCCGCACTCCCTCCGCACGTCCATCATTTGAGACCTTCTTAACCTCTGCAGGTCCATCATTTGAGACCTCTTTTTGTTCACCCTTTCGAGCATTGACCCTTATATGAACCACCTTCCTTTTATTGACATCAAAAGTTTTAAAATGGTTGGAAACCTTCCTCAAGTCAAGCTCCTTCTCATTCTACTCCTTTCCTACTAATGCCCTTTTTGCTTCCCATTAAGTGTCGGCCAATGATACTTTATTTCATTTCCTTCTCTCCAATCTCGTGAGCTTGGGGATTTCTTGGCTCACTTTTAGCTCTTGAGGTGTTTGTAGCATTATCTAGCTACTCTTCTCCCAAATTCTTAGAGAATTCCTTGTGAATTTTAATGGCTTTGATGTATCTTAGCCATGAAGCATATGTGGGTCCTCTTCTAAGGATGTCACTATGGTTAGCCTAATAACGCTTCTTCTTCATCCATCTCTGGAACTTCAACCTTGTGGCTGAATCTGAAGCTTCCTTTCCATAATCAGAATCAAAATCTTTCTCCTTTGAAGAGCTTTCCCATGACTCGCATCACAGATGTCCTCATCATGCACATCGTGGTGAGACTGACATTTCATCCTTCTAATCTAGTTCCACAAACCTTTTTTCAGACTTTCCCATGACATATATCATGGTGGCTGGTACATGTATCCAATTCCTTTAAAAAAGCATCATTCAAAAGAGGGGCATAAAAGATGTTCTCTTCCTATATGACACTTCTAGTTGTTCATGGGTAGCACATAGTTATACTGAGGTTGTTCTTTTCATGGTTTCAGAATCATTACCAAATAACCCTATATGACACTTCTAGTTGTTCATGGGTAGCACATAGTTATACTGAGGTTGTTCTTTTCATGGTTTCAAAATCATTACCAAATAACCCTCCATCTATGGGATGTGTCTTTTGTGTTCATATGTCTACTTTCAAGATTTGTGAGTCCTTTTATAAATAAATGTGATCCATGGTGGTGACCCAGTCGTGAACCATCTGAGCACTCCTCATAAAAAATCTACCAAGAATCACTAATCATACAAATCTATGTGCCCAATAAATTTCTAGACCGCAAACATTTACAGTAGTGGAATGAGGAGTTTCATCTTCAAGTTCTATAAAACTCCCATAGGCCGCGACATGGTACCGTCAGTCATTTTTACAATGAGGTTCATTCACTCTAAGGCTAGTTTTCACATTTTTCCCAACATTTCTTTACTCTTTCTCCACCATCAATGATTGTAAGAGCTTGATAACCCTTATGCACCACTAGAGTGTTACATTTGCATCGTCACTCTCATGATACTTTCCCATATCATTAATAGATATTTGAACTAGTTATGGCAAGTCATCCCATCCTTCAACCAATTCTACATCTTCATCAAGAGGAAAGGGTAATTTACTATTGGTTGTGGTGGCAGATTGGCTTCCACCCAATCCTTTAAATCAGTCCAAAGTCAAGGATTTCATCTCAGCAAGGTTCCAATTGGCATTTTCATCTCTATAGAGAGAAATGTTGGTAGCCCTGCCACATCTCTAGTCCTTTGGTCTTGACCAACATCACTATTATATGATTCTAGGGAAAGATTTATTGAGTCATATAGAGGATATTCTCCTCCTTCCTCATACATCCTTAGGAACAAATCGTTCTTTCCTCCTTCTTTCAAGTCGGTCTACTATGTTTTGACACAAGTTCTGGCACCTTCAACTATTTTGTTTCCCTCATGAAGTTTCATCCAGGATAGACCATTTCAATCCTTCCTCAAACCTCTTTTGGCTTTGATGGACTAGGGCTTGTGTAGCCTCTAATTTCTCTATTTCCTTGTGGGCATTTGGGTACTTACCTACCCCTCTTAGTATCTTGGGTTGTTCATCGGCTAGTTCAACTTCCTTACTTGTCACCACTTCTTTTTTTTCTTGTTAGCATATTATCTTGGCTTGACTCGGTAGTTCAGTGCCGATTGTTCCCTCATCCGAACCATCTTTTGAATCACCACTATAGAGTCTCCTCATTCCACCATTTTTTTCTTTCTTCTTCTTGACATACGAGTAGAACATTTAGCTAAAGATTCTCCATTGTTTTTAGGGGTCATTAGTGCTTGCACACAAGTCATGACATTATCTTATGTCTCACATGAGTTCAAGGGGTATCTGAATTTTTCATGAATAAAATGAACCCTTTTTCTTTATGGACTTACGTTTTTTTCCAAAAGTGATTAAAAAAACCCCTTATGTAAATATATTTGTGTAAATTTACCTATTAAATAACCCCTCCACTTTGAACTCACATGGTATACTTACATATTTTTAGGTGAACCCCGCGGGCCTTGATTGCACCCCAATCATTCGGAGTCCCGTGGTTGGATTAGTGGTTGTTGGTGAAGACTCTATAAGGAGATTCCTTGATTAGATGGTCAACTCTACATTTTACACAACTCAATATTAGGTGTGTATTGACTTGAGTATTTCGTGAGTTCATTACATTGACTTTGTGAGGGCACTCAGCTACATGGTGAGGTCATTGGGTAGTGATAGCATTGTAGCTGTGGTGCTCTCCTTATCGTGGCATTAATTTCCTTTCCCTTCCATTTCATGGCAGTCTAGAACACTGGCACTAGTGTTTTTCCTTACATTTAAAAAAACTATGGGCTTACCTCCCAAATGTCATTTAACTCCTCCATGGTTTGCCAAGGTTCCCATGCATATTCCCTTTCTTATGGCAACTCTTCAATGATAATATGTATAATTGACATCATGTGAGGTTCTGGTGGTTCTGGTGGTCGGACATGGTGGTAGTATAGGCACTTGGGGTACTCTATACATTGTCCTTTCTTGGTTTTGCACATATGAGAAATTTCCCCCTTGCCCAAGTGGTGTAGGTAAAGCTAAGTATTGTTGTGTAGAAGGAAACTAAGGTACTTGAGATACTTGTAGTTGTTTTTTCTAATGTGGATACCTACACATACTCGTATCATAGTTCCCAAGTTGCATACAATGCATGTAGTATATCAATGGGTGAGGCCTCAACTAAGGACACTTAATTCTCCTATGATTTTGTCAACATATTGAACACCATACAAACTATCATTGGGGATATAGATGTTGGTTCATGGGCACATCCTTCACCTCCTTTAGCTTTATCTTATCTAGAAGCACACTGCTTAACTCATCTAAGGTCATTGTCTTTCCCAGGTTGCCACGCTTGTTTGGCTCACACATGCGACATAGATATCATAGGTGAAAGATTTAGCATAATTCGATTGTGGTAACTCAAGCATGTTATCCTCCAATTCGATGGATAATTTGCAACAATAATCAAGCGATGTTGGCTTAGCCAATAATTAGTCATGCATTGTTCACGTCCTCCATGGACCTATGTTGGCTTAGCCAATAATTAGCCATGCATTGTTCACGTCCTCCATGGACCATGTTCAAGTCACAACATAATACCTCATTATTATCGCATACAGAATCAACTTCATAAATCTATGTGTTGTTCATGTCCTCGGAGGAGGGGGGGAGTCACTCTATTAACCCCCTACGTACCACATGCATTCAAGGGGTATTAAAAAAACCCCTACCTTTTTACAATTTTTTTAATTTTAAAAACACTCCTTCTATAACACTTTTGACTATAAAAGTACCCCTTTTGTACCAAGATTTTCATCGTTTTAATTAAAATCCCCTTATGTATGTAAATTTTCTATAAATCCACAAGAGAAAAAAACCCCTTCTATTGAACTCACGTGCTACCTTACATATTTTTGAGTGACCCCCCCACCCCCCGCGGGTGGAGTTCATGTCATAACATAATGCCTCATTATTTCCACATACCACAATCAACTTCATAAATTTGCACGTTGCAACTATTGTTGGATTGTATATTCTCTTTTCTAAGCTCTAATCCACAACAAAAGCTATTGCCTTTGTTTCTACTACAATGTGTCAAAAGATTCATGAATGGAAGAAAAAAGTCACAACATATGTGTGAATATTGTTTATTACTCATCTTGAAACTTTTTGTTCTTTTTCATATATGTTGGGTTTAACATACCATGTCACTATCCTCTAACCACTAGATTATTACCTTCTCACCCCCCCAATGCTAACTCATCTACCCATAATGTCAATAAAAGTTTTGATTCTCATCCACATTGGACTCTCCCAATAACCCTCTCGACCCCCAAGGAAATAGTGAAAATTCCTCTCAATGTTGTATATCCATTATAGAATGTTCTAACAACATGAAGATGTGCAAATAATTAGTGGAGATCACTTCATCATTCAACATGCCAGCTCAACAAGGATATAACCAAGAAACCATGGATGCCATATACAATTAGAGCTCAACATTTAGAATGACACAAGATGATGTTCATGGCAAGAGAAGACACCTTATGGGAAAATGTAGCCAAGCATACAAGGTTAGCCACCAGCAACCACCCTTGGTTATAGGATTTATTAGAAGTATACTTGGTGACCTACATTATTGTGCACAACTATAAGATATGAAAGTAGAAGCATCATGTTCATACAAGTGGAGCATATGTAAATAGCCTATGATGGTGGAACCTCCCACTAAACTAATGCAGTTGGCATTTAGCCTACATGGCGTATCAAGTCCTTATGTATAGAATAATATGCAATAATATATGTGCATGAGATCCCATTCTTGAAATCATACATTTGGACCAAATATAAAGAACTAAGACTAGGAAAGTTGGAGCCAAATATATAGAGCCAAGACTAGGAAAGTTGGAAAGATTTCAAGTAGATGTGGAGAAGTTGTGAATCAAAAGGATAGAGTAGTTCTCATGTATTTCATTTACGTTAGCACCATGCACATGTGGGAGATAACTTGAGAGTAACCTTTTTCATGCAACATACCAAATTAGATCTTGGTGTATATATAGGATCATCATCATATATATAGCATCTTTTGGAAGTGTATACAATCATATGTATAGAAGAATATGCAAGAATATATGTGCATGAGATCCCATTCTCAAAATCATCCATTTGTACCAAATAAATAGAGCCAAGACTAGGAAATTTGGCATCCTCTTGGTGCTTCCTCTTGGTGGATTGCCAAAGAAGTTGTGAATCAAAAGGATAGAGTAGTTCTCATGTATTTCCTTTACGTTAGCACCATGCACATGTGGGAGATAATGTGAGAGTAACCTTTTGCATACAACATACCAAATTAGATCTTAGTGTATATATAGGATCATCATCATATATATAACATCTATTGGTAGTGTGTATAATCAATTGGGGTCTCACATCTCTTCTCTCTCTCTTGTCTATTGTGTACTTTCACGACTCTTCTCTCTCTCTTGTCAATAGTGTGTTTTGCATGAGTATCCATGTACTTAGGGTTAAATTAAAACAAACTTCCATATTGTTGAGATATCGAGCTCGTCTAGTGAGGCGGTGGCCACTGATGACCCGCCTGGGGGATAGGCCCCACACTTACACCACTGGCATGGTTGGTGAGATCTTGGGTGATATGCGGCTAGTGGGATGACAGGCTGTGTGACAGCCATTCTAGAGACTGGCATAGTTATAGCGCCAGCTCATTTAGTCGGGTTCACACTATAGAGAACCCGTGTATGTATTGGTTGAGTACCTTTCATATTGTGAGTACTCTTATCTTGTATATGGTGTGTTGAGTGTTGAGTAGAGAAGAAGAAGATTTCAGCCTCTCACTTTGTGTGTTCTCTATTAGGGTTTTGTGAGTGTGTGTGTGTGCTTGCAAGAGCTCAAGCTCTCTTCCCCCTGCATCTTTTCATGGTATCAGAACCTGGTTTGTGCTAAGGACTGAGCTGCAAGCAAGAGAACCACAGGAAGCAGAACGAGGGTAAGAGCTTCAACTACTCTTCCCTATTGTGTTGGTGACTACACCCTTGTCGGGAGCTCTACGGGAGGCACCCGCAAACGGTCTCTGATTGAGGAGCTTTCTTCGCGGGAGTAAAACTATAGGGCAACTATACGATCCTATCGGACTAAGATTTTCGGGCCGAAAACGCGTTTTGGGCGCGTCTGGACCTCCGTTTTTCAGAAAGCAGGCAATTTCGAACACTGCGGGTAAGTCATCGATTCTCTGCAAAACTCTGTTTTAAGAACTGCAGGAAGACATATTGACTGTGCAGACACTGTGGGTGCTGCAAAGAGGTCTATAGTTGCCATTGGGTGTATGTATGCACATTGAAGTCACTGGTTGTGACATTTGAGAGTACTACAGTACCGCTGTGCAGAAAATACAGCAGTTTGTGTAGAAAAAACCAGAGTGTAGTTTCTGGTAAAATTGTGTGTTTGGCAAGATGTCAAATGATGGGATAACTCAGATTGTGGCTGAGAAGCTTGATAAGAATAACTTCCATGCTTGGAGGTTCAGGTTGACGAATTTTTTGATGGGAAAAGGCTATTGGGACTACATAGAAGGTGAGCATGAAGAGGCATCGGAGATACCGGATATAAATCCGACTACTGGAGATGTGAAAGAGTTTAAAGAATGGAACCAAGGAGCCAGGAAGGTTATGTATTGGCTATCCATTAGTATACAGGATAACATGATTGGGCACATTCAGGATGCCAAGTCCCCCAAGGAGGCGTGGGACACCTTGGTAAAGCTTTATGAAACAAATACCAAGGCACGTAAGATACAGTTGAAGAATGAACTTCATACTGTGGAGAAAAAGAGCGTCTGTGAATGACTATGCGCTGAAGATAAAGGGTATTGTGGAATCCCTTGCATCTATTGGCATGTCAGTAGATGATGATGACAAGGTGGAAGTCTGTCTACGTGGTCTCGGGCCACAATACAAGGCGTTCAAGACGTCTATTCAGACTCAGGAAAACATCCCCAACTTTACAGATTTGGTGTCTATGCTGATTATCGAAGAGAAGAGCTTGGGTGAAGACCAATAGTCTTCACAAAGCAAAAACAGTTCAGAGCAACAGGCCTTCTACACGAGTTCAGGAAGAGGACGAGGTAGAGGAGGCCGTGGACGCGGTCAAGGAGGTGGCCGAACAGGTAATCAGAATTATGGCCAGCACAGCAGCAGCAACAACAACAGTCCCAGAATCAACAACAACAACAACAACACACAGGTGGAAGAGGCAAATTTAGAGGCAGGGGGAGTCAAAGAGGCCGTGGAAATTGGTAAAGGCAATATAATGATGCACGTGAATGTTATTATTGTGGTAAGCCTGGACATGTGCAGGCAGAATGTTATAAGAAGCAAGCTGACATGCAAAATGGGAAAGTGCAACAAAACAACTATGCATCCTCAAGCAGAAATAATGAGGATAATGAAAGGTTGTTTGTTATGCAGCATGTCGTGAATGCCATGTCTGAAAATGTTGATGCAGCACAAAAAGATAATGTATGGTATGTGGATTCAGGTGCTTCGAACCACATGACAAGTCATGGAGAGTGGTTCAAGGAGATGAAAAACCCGGAAAGACCAGGTTTTGTGGAAACAGGGGATGACACTGCTCATCCAATTGCCCACATTGGAGATGTGCCATTGTCTATGCAGGATGGCAAAGTGAAGTACCTTGCAGATGTACTTCATGTACCGAACATAACAAAGAATCTGGTTTCAGTTGGCCAGATGATTGAGCAGGGTTTGCAGGTTCGGTTTAACCCTGATGGGTGTTATGTTGAAGATTTCAAAGACAAGTGCAGGTTGGTTGCAAAAGGCAACAGAGTGGGCAGAATGTTTACGTTGAATGTAGACATGCCTGAAATGAGTGCTGCGATGTTTGCAAATGGTTCAGGAATTGTTGCAGACACAGACATTTGGCATAAAAGGATTGGACATGTAAATGTGCAAAGATTGAAGTCTATGCAGACAAAAGGAATTGTGACAGGGCTGCCAAAATTTAAAGTGGAAGGTATGCAGAAAATATGTGAAGCATGCCAATTTGGGAAGCAAACAAAGCATGTGTTTCCACGTAATAGATATGTGAGCAGAAATGCACTAGATGTTGTGCATTCAGATGTATGGGGTCCTACGAAGACCATATCTATGGGAGGCTGCAGGTATTATGTGACTTTCATTGATGACCACACAAGGAAAGTGTGGGTATATTTCATGAAGGAGAAGAGTGAGGTGTTCACTCACTTTCAGAATTTTAGAGTTTTGGTTGAAAAGCAAACAGGGAAATATGTAAAGTGCCTAAGGTCATATGGAGGGGGAGAGTACTTCTCCAATGAGTTCTCTGAATTTTTGAAGAAGAATGGTATTCGGAGACAGTTTACATGCAGATACACTCGGCAGCAAAATGGAGTTGCTGAGCGGAAAAACAGGCACATTGCTGAGATTGCACGAGCATTGATGGAAGAGAAAAATATGCCGCATAGCTATTGGGCTGAGGCTGTTTCTACAGCAGTATACATCATGAACAGGACTCCAACTGCAGCCATACATGATGTAACTCCAGAGGAGAGGTTTACTAGCAGAAAACCAAATTTGTCATTGCAAAGACTTTCAGATGCTCATCTGAAAGTCTTTGATGCATTGCATATGTGCATGTGCCAGATGAGCTGAGAACTAAGCTAGATCCGAAAGCTGAAAAATGTGTGTTTATTGGATATTCCCTTGAGCAAAAGGGATACAGGTGTTATAACCCTGCTACACGTGAGTTGAGGGTAAGCAGGGATGTTGTCTTTGATGAGATGAGCAGCTGGTATGCTGCTGAAAAAGAAGCTGTTGGGGCTGATGTGAGTGGAAGTGTGGTTGCACACAGAATGCAGGTCAGCAATCACAGTCTTTGAGTGGACCAGGAGAGTCCTCATCTAGTGGGTCTATTGATAGACCATGGAGTGGCAGGTTGCGTCATAATACTAGCCCTGCAAATGTGATTACTACATCATGTAAAGGAAAAGAGAAAGTGGTTGAGCCCCTTGGTATGCTTGACATTTCTGCAAAATTAGGAAGTTGGTTAGGTTTTGTCTCGGGTACCAGGGAAAAGAGTTCCCAGGCCCCCTAGCCGGAATTTCATACAAACATAAAACTAGTCACACCACTTACACACCCAATATGAAATTGCCTTTTTCTCATGTATCAACTAACTTTAAAACAATCCTTTAATGAAACCATTATGTCACTGATGACAATCCTCAAAATCTCCGGTTGAATCCATATTTCCAATCATACATTCATCGGTGCACTTATGGCATCATTGGCAACCAAAACGCTCACCACCTGTTCACTCAGGGGCCTTTTCAATAGTTACTAGCTCATAGTACCCGACAATATTTTTACATATAAAAATCAAGATGGAATCCTCGTTGAAGATCAGCAAGATCAATCAGCAGATCCATATAAGAGAGCCATGGACTCATCCGTTGAGCCAGCAAGGTCAATCAACCAGATCCATGCCCGGTTTCAGAAAACAACTCTTACTCCTTGTTCCAATATCTTCCACAATGCACGTATCTTCGGTGACCCAGAGCCCGAGCACCATATGGTTAGCACCCTCCAGGATCCTTCGCAGGTGACCTAGCGCTTCACTCATAGGCCGCTTCCTTGGTCCCTCATCCACCGTACTGGAAGCTCACCATTTAAATCGAACCGAGGCTGGTCAAGACCTCGGTCGACCTTGCTACGCGAGACCTCCATTGATTCTCCGTCAACAGTTGCAACTTTATCAGCTAGGTCTACATGACCTTAATCCACAAGACGGTCAAAATGCTTCCCCAGCATTCTTGACATAAAACAGTCATTTACAAACAGGACACAAAATACAGTTTCTATATCGAACTCTCTTCTTTCCACAATATCCCTCCTTAGTCCACATTACTTATTCCTCATTCCATTCATATGTGTACTCATTCTCATCCATTCACTCATATTGACGACACATTATTTCACATACACATTCACATTCATTATTCTACATACACATCCATGTTCGTACATCCACATCATACATCTAATCCCATATCTGCATTCATACATACACATCCTTATCCACATTCATACATCCACATGCACATCCATACATACACATCCACATCCACATCCACATTCACATCCATACATACACTTTCACATTCATACATCCACATCCACATCTACATTCATACATCCACATCCACATTCACATCTATACATACACATCCACATTCATACATCCATGTATACACATCCACATCATACATCCACATCCACATCCACATTCACATCCACATTCACATTCACATTCATACATACACATCCACATTCACATCACATCCATACATACACATCCACATCCACATCTACATTCATACATCCACATCCACATCCACATTCACATCCATACATACACATCCACATTCACATCCATACATACACATCCACATCCACATCGTATATCCACATCTCATCCATACATCCACATCTCCATGCATACATCCACATCCACATTCACATCCATTCTCGCCCTATCACAACCCATATACATCTTATCCCATCAGATACACTTCTTACCTCATCCCATACACATCTTATCACATCCTAACTCATCTTAGCACATCCTATCACATCTCATACACCTCTTATCACATCCTATCACATCTCATATATATCTTATCACATCCTATCACTTTTCATACGCATCTTATCACATCCTATCACTTCTCATATGCATCTTATCACATCCTAATATCTATTTATAGGATACAAGAGAATTCTTATATTTGATATAAGATTTGTTTACGCATCTATTTATGCATAAATTCCATTTTAAGGAGAATAACACTTTCGAAATAAAAAACAATCTTTTATGCATCTTCCTATGCATAAATTCAATTTAAATGAGAATGACACTTTTGAATTAAAAATCAATTCTTTAATGCATCTTCCTATGCATAAAATCAAAATAGATGAAAATAACTCATTTGAACTAAAAATAGATTTCTTTATGCATCTTTCTATGCATAAATCCAATTTAGTAGGAATTACACTTTTAGAATAAAAGAATTTTTCTTATGCATCTAATTTATGCATAAAATCCAATTATGATGAAAATCACACTTTTCGTATAAAAAATATCTTTTATGCACCCATTTATGCATAAAAATCAAATATGATAAAAGTAACACTTTTATATTAAAATAATAATCTTTTATGCATACTTCTATGCATGAAATCCAAATATGATAAAAGTAACACTTTTATATTAAAATAATAATCTTTTATGCATATCTCTATGCATGAAATCCAAATATGATAAAAGTAACACTTTTACATTAAAATAATAATCTTTTATGCATACCTCTGCATGAAATCCAAATATGATAAAAGTAACACTTTTACATTAAAATAATAATCTTTTATGCATACCTCTATGCATGAAAATCAATATGATAAAAGTAACACTTTTATATTATTTCTAAAAATTTTGCGATAACCTCCTTTGTATGGCTGACCATTTTTTAAATTTTTTAAGTCTTTAAGACTAATTAAAAGTGCACCAAGAGTATTGAAATTATCCTAAAGTAAACATTTTTCCATTTAATTAAGACAAACATTATAAAAACTTGACTTTAATCATTAACCATTCACCTAGAGAATGGTTGGTTTTGCTAGAGAAGAGAGGGGAATGTCTTTTTGTAATGACACTACAAGGGATCGGGCTCATACCCGCGCTCCTATAGCCGCTAAAAATGACTTGTGGAAAAAAAGTAACGGGCCCGTGTATCAGCGCATGTATCATCGCGGCCAGAGACATGCGTGTAAAAGCACGTGTATAGGAATAGTCAGACGCGCTGATACACGGGTGCATACACGCATTTTGTGAGTTCAACTGCACTTAGACGCACTGATAGGAGGGTGTATACACGCGTTTTTTCATTTTAGCTGTGCCTATACACGCGTATTTCACAAATTATCCGCGTATATACACGCGACTTTTAGAGATTTAATGCACCTATACACGCGTATTTCACAGATTATCCGCCGCGTATATACACGCGACTTTTTGCAGAGTTAACGCGTCTATACACGCGAACAGAGAGCAAAAAAAATAAATCTAGAGAGTGCTATTTGGTACTTGAATGCTGTTCCAGCATTCCAGCACCCAATAACACTCTCTGTATTATTTTTTTTTGGTACATTGGACCATCCACGAGGAAGATTTAAGACAAGAATGACATGAATGCATACAGTGTCAATACATGATTCAAGACAAACATGAATGCAATACTATCAATTCACGATTCAATATTACTATCAAAATTTTATGTGTACACATATATACAAGGGAGTCCATATGTCGAAGTAGCCCATGGCTTCAGTTACAAAAATATATATACAACCACATCCTCAATATGGAATGTGACACTATAAGTCTGAGTACTACTCAGACCCAGATGATGACTCGGTGCTCCCTCCATGATCAGATGAGCTCACATCGGTCGGAATGTCCGATGAGTAGTGCTCATGTCCACCCTCTGCATTGCCGATGGGTGGATCATCAGTAGCTTGTGCATGTTCGAGTAATATATAGTATGTAAGTATATATATGTAATTCAATAAACCAAAATCATTCGTTTAGAGTTTTCAAGTACCTGTCGACCGTATGGTCTCATGGCCATATCAAACTGCACGTCCATAATACGTCTCTCAGCTCTGAAGAGGGCCCACGTGTCACGTCTGCTATGCCGGCAAGCATACCCAGTATCGTGGGCTGTGGGCTTCCTCCCCATAACCCGTCGCTATATCATAATCAACACAATTTGTAAGATTAAAACAATCATAGAATCAATGAATTAAGTAAACAATTAAAGAAAGTGGCAAGATACTTACGAACTCTGCCTCCCATGACTTGACGCCGCCAGATCCGAAATGCGAAGATCCAATGGTCTCCATCTGGATCCGTCGTGCCTCCACATGCTGCCTGATCTTCACGCCACCCTTTGCTCGTTTCTTTGCCTCCTTCCACTCGCATTTGTACGTAGTGGCAGGTTTCTCGATAGAATAGCCACCCGCAGCTACATTTAGCCCATCATCGTACGCGAGTTTCTTAAGGTGAGATCTTTTATTACTTAAGATCTCCCTTATTCTCGTCCTTCCCCATACATCCGAGAATGTTGCATGTGGGGGATTGGGGTACCGACTATGTACAGCATCTATCACCTCCCCAACTAATCGGCTATTTTGATCTTCAAATCTAATAAAATAATTTCTATACAAGTTTGATACTACCCCACGCATGTACTCTTCCATTACCTCTTTCCCCCTCGCATCCATCACTATCCCGCCCCTATTCACATCATAGCAGATCACTCCCTCCACCTCTCTCATCTCCTCCTCATCCTCACTGTCTCCTCTAACTCTTCTCCCTCTATCCCCTCTCTCACCGCGTGCCCTACTACCTCCCCCACCAAAGCACCCGCCGCATCCTCCACTCCCACTCTTCCTACTGCTGCGGGTGGAGTCACGACTGGGGGATTGTCTACGTGATGGTGGCTGTGAGCCCTGACGTGGCGGTGGCTCTGAGGGAGTACGTGATGGTGGCTATGAGCCCTCACGTGACGGTGCCTGGGAGGGTGTGCGTGAGTGTGTCTAGGATGGGGTATGTCTCCTCGGTGGGCGTGGAAGAGGAGAAGCTACATGCCGTCTCGTCGGACTCGTAGGCATAGACGGTAGTAGAGTGACCTAGATACTCGCGGGCGGAGTATAGATACCAGGCATGGAAGGAGGGGGATGGGCATACATGTACTCTATACGCTCAACTGGACCAAGATGGCACCCAAAATGATTTAGCATCTCCATCAGCCAATTGTTGTACGCAAATGGATCGGATGAAGAACCTGGATCCATAAAGAATCTGCAAAAATAAAAGTATATACATGATTGCATCAAAGCACAAATGCAAGCTAGCACATATGATTTTGTGAAGGCAAGCCATATGCAGATGGGATCATCTCTCTAAAGAACCTGGATAGCAAGCATGGGTGAAACACAGTCGCGTGTATACACCCGTCAAAAAATGCGTGTATACACCCATCAAAAAACGCGTGTATATGCTCGTGAAACTCTGTGCGCAGACAGCATAAACGCAGACATACACGCGTTCCTACATGTGGCCTGCGAAAAAAAAAATTTTGAAAGCGACCAACCTTCGACAAATCGTCCTTATAAAAAGCTCACTGTCACCCACTGTCACAATCGTTCACCAGATGAACCAGAGAAGGAGAAGGACGGAAACAAACCCATAAAGGAAAGAGACAATAGCATAAACAAATGGAAGGAAAGAGACAGGACAAAGGACAAACTGACTCACCTCTGAAAAAGTGAGTCTTCTTTTTGGCTGGTTTCCTTCACCCGTGTGTGCTCCTTGTCTGCTCCTTGCACTTAGGTTTAGTGCTTTGTTGGAAGAGGCAGCGATCGAGCGACGAAGGAGAGCAAATCTTGAGTTTGAAAATGTTTATTTGGAGAAGGTTGGTTATTTTTAGATATGGACAGGTTGTCGCGTCTAAAAGCGCGTGTATTTTTGCATTTAGAATAAATCAGCCACGTTTATACATGCGATTTTTAGGATGTAGCCACGTTTATACACGCGATTTTTAAACTTTAGCCGCGTTTATACACGCGAAGAAGAGGATATAGCCGCGTTGATACACGCAATTTCTAGGATGTAGCCACGTTGATACATGCGATTTTGAGGATGTAGCCGCGTTGATACACGCGATTTTGAGGATATATCCGCGTTTATACAGGCGATTGTTATAGTTTAATTGAAAACTGATTATGATTTTGTGTTTACTCTTTTGTACATAGGATATCATCTATCATCAACCACCTCAAGCAATTCTGGTGAGGATGAGACAATGCATCATCGTAATCGCGAAGTGTGGTTGGGACAAAGGATCAAGTGTATGTGTAATCGATGTCAAGGATGCATTGTACGAGCGCGTCGAAATACCTTGAATCACATCTCCATGTATGGAGAATGGAATCAAACAGGTTTAGAGGTGAGTAGATGTAAATTGATAGTATTCAAATGACTCATGGTATCCAAATTAAATTAATGGAGTTGTAATATATATACTCTAATTGAAGCAGGATGCAGTACCACACCCTAACATGGTGCCCTACGCGCGGTGAGAGCACGCAAAGCATCGACGAGATGATGCTGGAGCTTCGGGATCTATTGTCAGAGATGAAAGGGAAAGGGATTACAATAGCCCTGCACCCCACTAAGTTGTGGAAGAGGAAGTGTTTGATGATATGGTGTGGTATCTTTTTAGGGATGATCCCAAAGGTATGGACGACGATGATATGGAACAAGAGCATCTTTACAAGGCTTCATCGACACCGGTTTTTGAAGGGTGCACATTCTCTATTTTACGTGCTTCACTTGAACTACTCAATATACAAATAGTTTATGGATGGAGTAATGCAAGTCTTGACGCATTATTGAAGTAAGCATTCTAACTTGCAAATTTGAATTAGTGGTTTAGGATTTAGGGTTTAGGACTAATTGATGATATTAGATGCAGGCTATTATCAAACATGCTTCCAAAGGAAAATAGACTACCCACCTCAAGAGACATAGCGAGGCGCTATGTGACATCTCTTGGAGGATTGGATTATGATCGCATACATGCATGCGTCAATGATTGCATTCCCTTTCATGGGACGCATAAGGAGGCTCGACATTGTCCCACTTGTGGGGTGAAGCAAGGTATAGAACAGATGTGAAGAGTTTTGATGTACCTCGTAAAGTCTTGTGACACTTTCCTATAATTCCTCACATCAAACACATGTTCAAGTGCAAATCCATAGCAGAGCTCATGTCATGGCATTCCTCACATCGATCGGATGATGACATGTGGAGAATTCTCGCAGACACTCCTGCTTGGAAGCATATTGAAGATGAGTGGCCTAGCTTTAAAACAGAGCCCAGAAACTTGAGACTTGGCCTAGGTATGGATGGAGTGAATCCATTTGGTTTCAAAAGCACCGCATACAGCGTGTGGCCAGTTGTGTTGGTGAATTACAACCTTCCACCATCAATGGCGATCAAGACGGGACATTTTATGTTATCCCTTCTAATTCCAGGGAAACATAAAGTCAAGCATATGGATGTTTATCTCAAACCGTTGATTGATGAGTTGGAGGAACTATGGAGAGGTGTTGCGGTGGTGGACATTAGTATGCCTCCCTCCTCTCGACACTTTGACTTAAAAGCAGTGTTGATGTGGACAATGCATGACTTTCCAGGATACAGCGATTGTTCTGGTAAGAATTCTAATTACCTCCCTACTCTAATACTATTAATAGGCTATATTAATTATAACTATTGACTTTATTATTCTAACTTTTATTTATATTTTAACAGGTTTGAAAAGATCGGGTAAATATGCATGTCCTATTTGTGGCCCTTCGTTAGTACATGAGTATGCTGACGGTTTGTGTAAAACCATATTTGATAATCATCATCGATTTCTCCCGTCAGATCATTCTAAATATGTTGCTAGTAAGAGTAACATTCCTCCACAAACACTTCGTGCAAAAGATTGGAAGCGTATTTGGGAGTCTACAAATATTCTTCCTCCAGATGGCATGAACAGGTATAGTAATGTTTTTCAATCTTGTTTTGTGTAGTCTCTAATTGGATCCCTTGTGTAGGTACTCCATTTTTTTTTGGACTTGAGGATGACCTCTATTGTGTCTCAAGGAAAAGGACAGAGTAAAGTAATTGACAGAACATTCATTGATGATCTCAATTTCACTTGCATCCTTAATAGTGATGTGATGAGTAGATGGGTTACAAGATATGAGGATGCAAAGACAAAAAGGCAAGCAGAAAGAGCTCTCTTTCGAAGGCAACATGGCTCTCGTAAGGCGTACCCTAAGCATCTAGCAACACTTCCAAATGAAATCCATGTTGATTGGTTGCATGAGGAAATGGAGAGAGCAGCGAAGCGACGAGGGGTTGCATATCACGGCGGAAGAATGGGAGTATGCAACGAGGATGCATGTTAAAGGTACATAGAACTAATGTTTTGCATTAGTTGTAAGTGATTTGCTTTTAATATTTATTCACATTGCTTACACAAATATTGCTTCTATTTTGGTCCAGTGCACTATGTTCAATGCTATATGGTGTGAAGGCAAGCATTTTCGAACACAAAGAATTGATGAAAAGAGGAATACACAAGATTGCGGTGTCATTAGTAGCTTTGAGGGAGCTAATGGAGCTAATGGAAAAATGCATGATTATTGTGGCACAATCCAAGACATATTTAGGCTTGACTTTCGTCGCTTCTTTGTGTATGTTTTGGATGTCAAATGGCAAATGAACGTGGTGGAAAAAGGGCCTAATGCAACGATAAAATGCCATGCAAGTGGCTATGTAACTACTGACTCTACAAAGTTTTGGCAAACAAAGAAAGATAGGCTCGTATTGCCACAACAATGTGAGCAGGTATGCATTTTCTTACTAATGTGTTTCATGTACATATATATCTAAGCTCGCGTATCCCTTGACTTTTGATATGCTAATTAATTACTGCAGTATGTGTATTTGAGTAGGTTATCTATCTGCCAATGGTGCATGACATTAAATGGTGGTACGTCATCCCTATTGCACCACGTTCCAAAGTGATGTATAATACATTCATTGATATGGAGCATATGGAGGATGTAACAAGCCGCAATGAAGATGATGTCGAACATGCCAATGAAGATGTTGTGATCGATGATCAAGCAATAAGAGATGATCATGATAATGAGGATGAGCGTGCCATTTCTCATGATCATGAGAATGACCCTACCATTGAGGATGATGGTGATGTTGATGAGGATGATCAGGACATCGATACCATTATCAATGGACAGAATATCGATAGTGGAATAAATTTAATCGTAGCCTTACAAATAGCCTTACAAATTGATCAAATGGATATTGATGTTGATCGTTTGGCAAGGATGGATCTTATTGAAGATGAGATCGAACCCTATCGTTCTAAATTGATGACATTTCTATTGTATATGTTGTCTTTTAATTATCTCATGATTTATTTTTGAATATATTTCATTGTTGTAAATGCATGTAGTGGAATTGTGTAATGATATATACTGTAATGTACTATGAGATGGTTTAAAGAAAATAGTTTTTAATTTTGTAAAGGAATTTAGTTTTTCTAAATAAAGCGTGTATTGATGCGTGTATTCATGCATGTATTGATGCGTGTATAATTGCGTGTATATACACGCTGTCGTGCTGTGACACGTCCATGTAGGGAAAATCTTCTCTGTGATCAATTCACATGAATTCAGAGACAAGGACATGCAAGCAGTGATGTATAAACTGTACATGGGCTTGATATGCTAGTACTCTGTAAATAGGAGTTCAAATATAGTGTGATTTCAATTATAAAGTGATACACTGGCATGGTTGATTTCTTTTGGGGTATACAGGGCATTTAGAGATGGGCCTTGAATGAGTGGGCATCCCCAAGCATGAGCGGGCATCGTGGGTTGTGATAGAAGTATGTGGAGCATGGGAAATGAAAGATTATTGATATGGCCGATGTATCTTTGAGAAATGGTGTGAAATCAAGGCTTGAGGGTGGCCATCTTTAGGCCTTAGGGAAAATAAAGATTAATAATATAATTAAAATGTGGCCATAAAAGGCCTAGCCACGTGGGAGCTCTACAGCGCTGGCCAGCACGTGAAGGGGAAGTTGGAGAAGCTGGCGAGCTGGCGCAGAAGAGGCGGCCGCTGGGCACGTGAAGGTGCCGTGTGTGTGACGGGAAGAGGAGGAGCAGCGCAGCTGTAGGTATACAGAGAAGACGCCGCCTCGTAGCCAAGTGAAGGAGGGAGCCGCGATCAAGGGTCCTCGGGAGTGTGCAGCTGACAGGCTGGAACGCACAGCGGCAAGACAAGAGAGTTAAAGGGCTGAGGTATTCTGCAGACGGGTGGGGGGGGCTCACTGGGGTAGCGACAGGAAAGCGAGGGGTTCTACGGACGGAGGCTGCAGCTGCTGCAGAAGTACAGAGAAGAATCGCCTTGTGGGGGCATACACAGAGAAGACGCCGCCTCATAGCCAGGCACAGAAGGGAGCCGCTTAGAGGAGGGAACACTACAGAGCAGCAGAGGAGTTCCAAAGAAAGGCTGTACACAGGCGCAGCTGAGGGCGCCAGTTGTGAGAGGATGGCCGCTTGGTGATTCTCGGGAGCAGAGACGTGTGTAGCCACAGGTGCGGGTGATAGAGCGGGGCTGACGGGCTGCAGAGGTCAGAGGGGTTCTGGTGTGAAGTGAGGGCACCGCTGCACAGGCTCCCCAGAGGCTGTATTCTATTGCAGATTTGCACTTAAATGATATCGAGGCAAGCCGTTTCTTGTCTCCAGTTGACACAACACTTGGGAAAGTGCGGAGGAACCTACAACTAGCTGCATCGGTTGGTAGCAAAGCGTTATGGCAGGCCTTGCAACTGAGTCAGTTTCAAGTTCTCTCTGCCTTGGTGGCTCTTATTGTCGTCTTCAGCATAGATCTGGTGGCCAACAATGGAGGGATTGAGGCTTTACTTCTTGAAACTGTTGGAAGGATTTTGAGTGAAAATTACAGAAACAGAGTTGCACAGCATGAAACAGGCCATTTTCTGATCGCGTATTTTCTTAGAGTGCTTCCAAAGAGTTACACGCTATCAAGCTTAGATGCTTACTGCAAAGAAGGTTCTCTGAATGTACAGGCTGGCACAGAAAGGCCAGCCGCTTGTGTGTGGGGCAGAACCGCCTGGGGCAGAGGTGCCGGGGTGATCGTGAGAAAGCAGTGCTGCTGGGTTGATGTGGAAGTGCTGAGGGAATGCAAAGTGAATGCATAAGCCTTGAAGGCTCAGTATTGTGAATATGATGTGATGGTTCATAAAGCTGAGGTCCTATGTTTATGACATGTTATGATGATGTCAGACAGCCTTGTCTTTGATATGAACTATGGTGCCAATGCTGGCCGTGAATCTTGGATGTATATACCTATGAGATGTTTTTCTGGGTTTGATGTGTTGAGTTTTATGAATCAAGCTATGTTAATGCCAGTTTTTGGCTTGGATCATGAGGCTCTCGTTTGCTTTGACTACCCATGTATGGCTGAGTCTTAAATTTATGATGGTTCTAGCTTTTGCTGGTGATGCCCCTTGAAGTTCAACCACTAACTCTCACAGCCAGAAGTCTCGCACTTTCCCAGCGACACCGCCCACGTCACGACAGCTTTTTGGTGAACCCGACATGAAACCGCTGGGGTGAGAGTACGTGGAGATGGCTAGCAAAGAGCTAGCAAACTGGAGCATTTATATGCAGAGATGAAAGAGCTTGAAGAGCGGTTCAGGAAGATTGAAGAAGAAAAGCGAATTCAGGAAGCGGTGGAAATTGCGGTGCAATTGGTATATAACAGGGTCAATATATTTGATGGTTTCGATCCAGAAAGCTATCTAAGGTGTTACGAGACAGAGATGAAGAATCAAGGGGTTCCAGAAAACATGATGATTGCATCTTTTGCATACCTTATAAGTCCTGATTTAAAAGATGAAGTGCTGGAACTAGCAGAGTATCACTCCAAACGATGGAGTGATTTTGTAGATGCACTTATTTATGCGAGTTCCAGGTATAATGTGAGCTGTGATAGTGTTCCAGCAACAATCAGAGCCAATTTAGAAGCGGTTGTTGATACATGTCTTATGGAGGACAATCAATTGCTATTCAAGGCTGATACAGAGATTGTGGAGGCTGTTTATGCTAAATTGGGACTGCAAAAAGCCATTAGTGAGCAACAAGGCCTTCACAGTGCCAAAAGTGATGCTTTGCTACAGACTCATAAAGATGCAATGGGTGAACTGTGCAAGTATAATCTGTCTTCTTTGTTTGAAGGTGCAGACATACAGGGTCCTATTATCATACCACATGATGTGTGTATGCCTATGCTTGAGGAGACACTTGATTCAGAGAGCTTCAAGACAGGTGCTCAAGACCCAGTACACGAGGAAGAGGACTGTGAAGCATGTAAGCTGTGTAAACTTGAGGATTCTCATGACGAAAGTGCTCATTTGAAGGGTATTCCTCAGGTGTCGTATCATATGTGTGAAGAACAGCAGGAACCAATGCTTCTTGTTGAAAGCATGATTACAGAGTTTGAAGATCTAAGACAAGAAGAAGATGCTATCATTACTGCATTTTTATCTGGATATGATGCTTATAAGCAGGATGATGTACATGAATATGCAGATGGGCCACAAGTATGTGTGATTGATTTAGAGGGGGTGAGTGATATGGATGATTCCAACAGTGATGTTGCTTCTGAAGCTGGTTGCCAAGGTTCTTTGGATTTGGGTTATCCTGGAATGCTAACTGGGTGTTCCGACAATAAACAGGGTGATGCTATGTCATCAGTGTCAGGGTTACCTTGCAACCACATTTGTGAGCAACAATCTCGAGCTTGGAAGCCTGTTTATGACGATGATTTGGAGAAGGAAATTGAATCTGTCTTTTTGGATCATACAGGGTTCAATGACATACAGATTCAAGGGTACTTGGGTGAGGGACCCATAATTCTAAGCCCATCTGCAGACAGGTATCAAGAAATACTGGGAGATAACATGCAGGATATGCAAAGTGTGGTCACAGAGCCTCATGAGGCTGCATATGAGCAACCAAATGGATATAGCTATGGGGGTATGAATGTTCATGATAATCAACATGTGGGATTGCAAGATGATAATAGCTTCGATGCGATTGATCCTGGATTGGATGCTATCTTAGATGATGCATTGGATGATTTCATGGTATATAATAGATCCCCATCAGCTTTGGGCTCTTCTATGCTTGCTGTCGGCGGTTGCAAGTGAGGATATGCAGGTGTTATATAAGCCAAATGATTGTGATGAGATTGATTTAGAGCTGGAGGCTATTCTCGATGATGCCTTGTTGGACTTTGTATGTGTTGATGCTTTTCCGTCTTTAGATAAGAAGAATGAATGTTTGTCAGTGGGTGAGCTGGATCCAGGCAAGGTAGATTTGGATGGGATGTTACCAAGTGTGTGTTCCATGCTGTTAATGCAGTTGTTATTTGGTGTGGCCATACAATATGTGGTGCAAAGGCTTCAAACATGGCCTGAGGAAAATTTTGAAGCAAATCATTTTGAAGAGCATCCCACTTTGAATGATGAGGGTAATTATGCATATGCAGGGAATCTAAGTGAAGATAGAGCTTCATATGAGCAAAGGATATGGCACATATGCCAAAAGCGATTGGTATTTGATCCAGGTGGGAAAGCAGAACCATTCAGATGTGATTGCTAAGATATAAATATCTTGCAGGCTAAGGGGGTAGGCTAAGATGTCATGCTATGTTTCAACAAAGGATAACCCCTTGTGAGTGGCACTATGTATATTCTTCTACTGTTTCATGTTTACTAAGGTGATACCAACTGGGTCAGGTTTGACAGGGTTTAAGACGCCTAGTTGGATGCTTGTACATATACCAATGTTGGTGTGCAAATAATGCATGGACACTGAATTCCAGGACCTGTGTGGCACATACCAGAGGATGTGCAGGTTTAGAGGGGGTGGATGTCGTGCTGTGACACGTCCATGTAGGGAAAATCTTCTCTGTGATCAATTCACATGAATTCAGAGACAAGGACATGCAAGCAGTGATGTATAAACTGTACATGGGCTTGATATGCTAGTACTCTATAAATAGGAGTTCAAATATAGTGTGATTTCAATTATAAAGTGATACACTGGCATGGTTGATTTCTTTTGGGGTATACAGGGCATTTAGAGATGGGCCTTGAATGAGTGGGCATCCCCAAGCATGAGCGGGCATCGTGGGTTGTGATAGAAGTATGTGGAGCATGGGAAATGAAAGATTATTGATATGGCCGATGTATCTTTGAGAAATGGTGTGAAATCAAGGCTTGAGGGTGGCCATCTTTAGGCCTTAGGGAAAATAAAGATTAATAATATAATTAAAATGTGGCCATAAAAGGCCTAGCCACGTGGGAGCTCTACAGCGCTGGCCAGCACGTGAAGGGGAAGTTGGAGAAGCTGGCGAGCTGGCGCAGAAGAGGCGGCCGCTGGGCACGTGAAGGTGCCGTGTGTGTGACGGGAAGAGGAGGAGCAGCGCAGCTGCAGGTATACAGAGAAGACGCTGCCTCGTAGCCAAGTGAAGGAGGGAGCCGCGATCAAGGGTCCTCGGGAGTGTGCAGCTGACAGGCTGGAACGCACAGCGGCAAGGGGGGGCTCACTGGGGTAGCGACAGGAAGGCGAGGGGTTCTACGGACGGAGGCTGCAGCTGCTGCAGAAGTACAGAGAAGAATCGCCTTGTGGGGGCATACACAGAGAAGACGCCGCCTCGTAGCCAGGCGCAGAAGGGAGCCGCTTAGAGGAGGGAACACTGCAGAGCAGCAGAGGAGTGCCAAAGAAAGGCTGTACACAGGCGCAGCTGAGGGCGCCAGTTGTGAGAGGATGGCCGCTTGGTGATTCTCGGGAGCAGAGGCGTGTGTAGCCACAGGTGCGGGTGATAGAGCGGGGCTGACGGGCTGCAGAGGTCAGAGGGGTTCTGGTGTGAAGTGAGGGCACCGCTGCACAGGCTCCCCAGAGGCTGTATTCTATTGCAGATTTGCACTTAAATGATATCGAGGCAAGCCGTTTCTTGTCTCCAGTTGACACAACACTTGGGAAAGTGCGGAGGAACCTACAACTAGCTGCATCGGTTGGTAGCAAAGCGTTATGGCAGACCTTGCAACTGAGTCAGTTTCAAGTTCTCTCTGCCTTGGTGGCTCTTATTGTCGTCTTCAGCATAGATCTGGTGGCCAACAATGGAGGGATTGAGGCTTTACTTCTTGAAACTGTTGGAAGGATTTTGAGTGAAAATTACAGAAACAGAGTTGCACAGCATGAAACAGGCCATTTTCTGATCGCGTATTTTCTTGGAGTGCTTCCAAAGAGTTACACGCTATCAAGCTTAGATGCTTACTGCAAAGAAGGTTCTCTGAATGTACAGGCTGACACAGAAAGGCCAGCCGCTTGTGTGTGGGGAAGAACCGCCTGGGGCAGAGGTGCCGGGGTGATCGTGAGAAAGCAGTGCTGCTGGGTTGATGTGGAAGTGCTGAGGGAATGCAAAGTGAATGCATAAGCCTTGAAGGCTCAGTATTGTGAATATGATGTGATGGTTCATAAAGCTGAGGTCCTATGTTTATGACATGTTATGATGATGTCAGCCTTATCTTTGATATGAACTATGGTGCCAATGCTGGCCGTGAATCTTGGATGTATATACCTATGAGATGTTTTTCTGGGTTTGATGTGTTGAGTTTTATGAATCAAGCTATGTTAATGCCAGTTTTTGGCTTGGATCATGAGGCTCTCGTTTGCTTTGACTACCCATGTATGGCTGAGTCTTAAATTTATGATGGTTCTAGCTTTTGTTGGTGATGCCCCTTGAAGTTCAACCACTAACTCTCACAGCCAGAAGTCTCGCACTTTCCCAGCGACACCGCCCACGTCACGACAACGCGCTTATACACGCGTTTTTGAATGCGAATTTAGATGCTAATATATACGCACTGGTAGACACGTTACTTAAAGTTCAATACATGCAAATTTAGATGCCAATATACACGCGCTTGATACTATTCAAATACATGCGCGACAATACACGTGCCCGTAACTTATCGCGTGTATGGAACGCGTGTATGGCAGCAGTGTCTTGTAGTGTGAGGCATAACAATTTTAGAGAAGACATAAAGCATAAAAACCATTTAAAACCATAAAAATAAGTTTAAAAAATAGAATAATCACCAACTTACTAATGACTTTGATAGCTTTCCTATGGCTTGATGGTTTGAGGGTTCAACTCTTGTTTGGACAAGAGTGGCCACCAATCTTTGGAAGAGGGAAATGTCAAAAACTAGTGAATTATTAATAAATTCACAGTTCTTGGCTTGGGAGGAGTAGAGTAACAGTGCATAAAACACTATTGAGTTTCAACAAATGGGAAGGCCTCTATTTATAGAAAAAAGTGAGCTCCTAACCAAACAAACTGATTCTAGAATTTTCCAATTCAGTTTGGTTAATTTTTTACCATTTTTAGGTCAGTTGAGCTAACTTTTTGCAACTTGACTTGAAGTAGGAGAGAGGAGAGATGAAATATCTCAATTTTTGAAGATTTAAAACTCAATTGCACATGTGAAGTAGGTGCCTCATTCATGAGGGGAAAATCCCCATGCAGAGGTGTCAAAAATGCATCATTACTTCTAAAAAATATCTCCCCTTTTTAACTATTAGTATTTACTTCTAAATATCTCCCCTTTTTAACTATTAGCCTTGTCCTTATTCAACTCTTCATCTTATGTGAGTATTTACTTCTAAATATCTCCCCTTTTTAACTATTAGCCTTGTTCTTATTCAACTCTTCATCTTATGTGAGCATTTACTCATTTTTGGATACCCAAAATATCTCATATTTTTTATATTACTCATAGTTTCTTACTAATAAACCTTGTACATAGTCACTGTCTTCATCTTATGTGAGCATTTACTCATTTTTTGTTATTTTCTTTTACAAATTGGATTTATCTCCTCCCCACACATGGATTGATCCTATTGGCCCACAGGAACCTTAATTGGACTATAATCCAAAATTTTTTGAAAATCTAGACCCTTAGGCTAAGGTCCTTTATACCCATTTCCAATTAATTCCAATTGCACATTGGAAAGTTCTTTTTGAATTTCTGTTTCGGGGGAATTCATTTTAATAAGATGAGAAATTTTTCTATCTAAAAATATTCAAAATCTTAATATTCTCTCTCTAGAATATTTTCTCTCTCTATGTCAAAACAGGCAGAGACAAGATCTTTTATATTTTTGAAGAGGGAATTGATTACAGGGGAAAGATGCTGGGGAGGAATCTTACATTCTCTCCCCCTTGAAAAATGCGAGATGCCCTCATCTCGCAATTTGAGAGTAACTCCGCAAGATGCACGAATATGAGACTAAGAGAAAATTTAATTAAGAGTAACCACCAAGAAAAGTCTCAAAGAGAGCAAGACTCAAGACAAGAACAAAGATTTCAACTTTATTCACTCTTGAAACATATACAGCAAGATAGAAGAACTTTTTACAATTCCATAAGCCCGTCCATCATATGGTCACAAAAGCAGCACTCACAAGCAACACACGTATAAGGTAACTCATCTATGGGAATAATTCGACCGGTTATTGCAGCACCTATCTCATTGGTATGAGGTGACCTAATAAAAGGACCTCTAAGAGCCAAGCCAAAAATGGGATAAAGGCATATCTTCTGGTAAGGAAGAAAACACGCAAGTAAGAAGACCCGCTTAGAAAATCCACCATGCCTTGATCTCATCACGCAATAGTATCAGGGACCCAAACCCAAAGCTTCAATAACCATAGCCAAGTGGACATTGTTACGAAAGTGATGCTGTTGCGTGACGAGTGCTGATCAATGCAAGGATGCAACACAAAGATGCAAGCAGGAAAACAAGAGACTTGACATTCCTATTTAGGGCTCTTGTAAAGAGTTCCAAGTTGTAGATGAGTGTGGGAGTGGGCTTGAGAATAATCCCACATGGGAAGTTTTGGGAGTTTTAGGAGTTTTAGTATAAAAAGTGGCTCATCTGAGAGCTTATGGACACATTGGGCTAAACTTATGCTTGAGCTCTCTTGAGACTAGCTCTCCCTCTTATTCATAGAGGTGCAAGCTCTTCTCTCTCCCCATCTACATTATTGTATGAGCAATGCTCTTCTAATTCCATGCAATGATATGAGGTTTTTCTCTCTTCTCATCTCTATTTCTCTAGTATGCATGCTTCTTTGTGGATGCTTGTGGATTCTCTATTAGGCTTTGTGTGGTAGTGGATTCAAGCTTAAGCTTATCCATAGCTTGTAGCTTATCCATGGGCAAGGCATTGCTTGAGTAGTGATTGAGAATGCATGTTTATTTCAAGTTCTATTAAGCTTCAAGGTTTGTGTGCATGCTAGGGAAGTAAGAGCTTGAGAATGAAGTATACTTTGAGCTTGTGTATGCATTAGCTTAGCTTTCTTCTTGTATTGGATGCATGATTGAGTGCGATGATGAGTGAATGAGTTATGGCAAGATTGAGCTTGTGTGTGTAAAGTCTATGTCAAGGTAGTGGTGTTCATAGCATTTTCTCCATTCGTGGATAAGCTTTCGTGCACCGGTACGGGTTGAATCCCTAGCTCCAAAAGGGATGCAAATCCCATTGGATTGAGCTACACACGGATCATACTACTCATGCTACAAGTGAGAGAGTCTTCCGTCTCTCCATTGGCGCCGCTGCTGGGGAGAAGACTCAAAACCGGTTGAGAAGCTTGCATTACTACCACTATTTCTTTTTGTTTTTAGGTTTAGGGTTAGCATGAGTGTGGAATCTCGGAGCGAGTGATTAGAAGAGAAAAAAATAGATTAGTACTTACTTGTGCGGTTGAGATCTACTCCCGCTAATGTTTTCTCATTCATGTATATGCTTTCCATGGTTGTTTTCATCGTTGTGTTCATGTTTTGTTCATAGATTAGAAATGAAATTTGAATAATACATTAAGCTCATTGCATTATGTGTGCGCTTATTTATTACGCATTAAACTTGTGCTTAATGCAATATTACATAATGCATAATGCTCTACCCGCCGCAGCAGTGGAGGTGTGAAGCAGATGAAGGCGGCCGCAAGAAGGCTAGCCCGCGGTGGTGAAGGTGGCCAAAGCCAGCTACTACTGAGGAAGCAAAAAAGAAGGCTGTAATAGCCAACGTAGGAAATGGGGTGAGCAGGCGACTACAGTGTTGCCGGCGGGAGAAAAAGAAGCTGACTGGCTGTTAGCTACGAAGGCGGCAAGAGGTAGCTGTGACCTTGCTTGTAGTACTTGGTCGCCTCTGCCTCACCCACAGCAAAGGAGGCGTGAAGGAGACGTGAAGGTAAAGTGGCCGAAGGCCGGCAGCAAAAAGCTGACTGGTCGGCGATTGCGAAGGCGGCAAGACAGGTGCTAAGGCGACTGCATCTGGGGTGACTTCAGCTGCTAGCGGCGAAGGAAGAGGGGCAGCGAAGGTGCTGAGGCAGCTGTATAGCTGAGAAGTGGGCGGTGTGAAGGGCCGTGTAGTGGCAAAGGCCGGCTGGCAGAAGAAAGAGCAGGTTGCGGGCTGACTGTAAGCAAGGAGGTGCGAAGGCCGGCAGCAAGAAGGCAAGAAAGAGAAAGAAGGTTGAGGCGGAGGAGGGCGCCTGGCCGCAGGCAGCCACAGAGGCGGGCTTGAGAGCAACAGCAGGCAGAGAGCCCTTCTCGAGTGCAGGCTATGTAGAAGAGGAGGAGAAGGGGCATGAAGGAGGTGAAGGGGCTGCAGGCGAAGGCGAAGGACGTGAAGGCGAGCGAAGCAGAATGGAGGCCGCACGATTCGAAGAATAAGGCGCCGAAGATAAGGTTAGTATTTTTTTTAAAAAAAATTCTTGTTCTTTGCATTTTTAAAAAAAATAAAAAGAAAAAAAAGAAATAAATAAAAATAAATAAATAAAAATAATTTTTTTTTTAAAAAAAAAGAGAAAAGAAAAGAAAAGAAAAGAAAAGAAAATCTGTAATTTATGTGTTTTATTTTGAGTCCATATTTTTTGCATAATCTGCATTTTTTTAATTTTCTGTAATTTATTTTGCATAATTAGTGTAACTTGCTTTTTTTTAAAATTTTTGTAATTTTGTGCATAATTAGTATTTTTATGTAATTAGTAAAAAATAATAATAATTTAAAAAATAATAATAATAATAAAATAGATAGTTACACACATATTCATGTTAGTTGCATTTAGTGGTTAGATAGGGTTTATATATATATATATATATATATATACATAAATATATATATATATATATATATATATATATATATATAAAACCTTAAAATTTAACCTTATGCACTTGCGGTCGGGACGTCATATAGACACTGCCATAGGGCCTAGGGCACCTTCTAGAGTACCTACGCAGGAAAGTGGGACCCAATCGGTAGGAAATTTGGCAGATATTGCTGAAACCTTTTTCGAATCCCAATCTGATACCCTTTCCAGAACAACTAGCTCATTGTCCATGGACAATCTAAGACCGTCAAATAGTCATCCCTTAGCCCCAAATAGGACACCCACAAGATCTTTTAATCCATTTGAAGCCGACACCATGGGGTTACCACTCAATGTGAGACTTCAATATGTCTACACGAATGCTCAAGGAGCTGAGATCTTTAGGGATCCACAACAACGGTATCTTGTTAAGATCGCAGACTTTTTCTCAGAGCTTGATAGAGCACCTCTAGTCAATGACCAGGGTAACGTGTACATGGGTGGAGAGAGTTCATTAGAGAGGGACCCTCAACATCAAAGTGGACCACTGCAAGTAGCCCAACTCTAGCACCAAGATATTATCCTACACCAAAAGTGCCACAGATCACACCACAACAACGTTTCTCTCACTATGACAATCAGAGGGTAGGGGAGCCAACTCGGCCTCCCATAAATGCACCTCCTGAAATGTGGGTAACAAGATCTTTAGAAGGGGTTGGTGAGGCAGGTAATAGGGGACCCACACCAATTTGGGATGCATGTGGACCATCTTACCAAAGAGAGGAACAATTCCCACTGAGAGTGAGAGGCCGTAGGCCCTATGATGAGTATTCAAGACAAGTAAGGCCATCAACTCTTCAGAAACTGGTAAAGAAGTACAAAGGGTCGGGAGATCCATATGACCATGTAGCAGCATTTAGGCAAGCAATTCAAGCTGAGCAAGTGACTGACAAGCATACTCAAATTGAAGGATTTGGGCTCACTCTTGAGGGAAAGGCCCTTGCTTGGTTTCAGGCACTAGAGGCTTCAGACAAATCTTCTTTACGAGTTCTGGAAGAGAGATTCATTACTGCTTTTTCCTTGATGGGGATTCAACATGACACGGTAGCAAACATCTACTCTTTCAAGCAAGGCGAGACTGAGAGTGTTAGAGACTGTGTAAATAGGATGAAGCAGTACATTAATCGTTTCCCAGAAGATGAGAAGCCCACCCAGAGTCGATTAATTTCTCTCTTCTTAAAAGGACTCAAAAATTCAACACTGCATACACATCTCTATGCAAAGAAGCATACAAATTTCAATGAGTGTTGCCATGATGCTATGGATTTCACAGATAACTTCAAATTCCAAGATGGTTCTGGCCCTGATGCGCAACCTAGGGATCAGTGGGGTGATGACCAAAGTTCAAGGTCTAGTGCGCTAGTAAATCCAGACCACATAGCTAACCTAGTACTAAGGAGATTGGGACAAACCTATCGCCCACCCATGCAGCCACAACAACAGCAGCAGCAGCGAATGAGGAGTGTACTACCTACAGGTCCTCATCTTTGTGGAGCATGTGGCGGTAACCATAAAACCGAAGAATGTAATACCTTTTCTCCTCTAGTCACAAACCAACCCACAAAGAAGTGGTGCCAGGCCTGTGCTTGGAACTTTACCCACACCACACAGGAATGTACTCGCATTGCAAGAATGAGACATGGGCGTGAGTAGCAAAGGGGTGGAGTGGCTCCACAAATGCATCAACAGTATACTAATTTTGAACGTAAGCCACCGATGGCACAAGAGCAAGCACGACCTGTACTTGGAGCTCAACCTCCTGCTCCTGGGATTGCTCCTGTGAGGGTTGTTGACTAGGACAATTCAAATATGTGTAGAGACTTGGTAAACCCAGGCTATGTGGAGGAGGAATATGCATCATATCCATCCAAGGAAAATCTCTTTGAAAGTCTCGCATATCCAAGCCAAGCACTGGAGGCTCAACCAGGGGAACAAAATTCTTTGATGTTGCTAGGCGGCTACCAACCTAGGACTCCAGGCCCCTCAGGACAATGGCAGCAAAGGAAAGTAGAAGCCAAACTAATGGGCCCCTGTTATGAGTGTGGAGAACCCCATTGGGCTCGTGATTGTCCACATCGCTCAAGGCAAGCAGCTCGTTCCAATACAACAGTACCACAGTTTCCACCAATTGAAAGATATTGTCTAGGGTGTTGTGTAGAACACTTCCCAAAGGATTGTTTGCTGAAACCACATGAGGAAGGCACCTCTCAACCAAAGGTCTCACTCAACTTTGTAGGGGCAGTTCCATCGCCACCTTCATCAGAGAATGAGGATGTCGTGCCACTTAGAGTCATGACTAGATCACAGACATGAAATGCCAAAATGCAAACTGATGAGACACCTCGAACTCGGGATGCAAAGGCAAATCTAGTGGACAAGACCCTACATTCCAATAGAAAAAGGACCACTAGGAGGAAAAAGAACCGCAACAAGTGAACTAAAAGTGCATCCACTAGTTCTCAAGAAGTCTATAAACAAAACATGAGGGATCAAGCTTTTACATCCCAAGAAGTGCATGAGGAGCATCAACCTCAACCTGGGCCTAGTGCTAAACAAGATGAGGCTAGTACGACCGAGGATAGTTCTGGGGGTTCTATTTTTGTGGATAAGGTGAATGAGACTCTAGATGCCATCATTGATGCTCATAGAAGTCGCATTGCAGCTTTATCTGAGCTACCCAAGAAGCTACCCAAGAAGCTTCAAGAATACCCAAACTCTCGTGAGGAGAAGATCAATCTAGCTGTACATCAACAACTCATTAGGGAAGCTCAATCAATACTTGAGGGACCACCTCCACCTATCCCTCGGGGCCCAACCTCTCTTAAGCCAACATTAGAAACCATACCAGAAGTGTCATCAAGTTGGGAAATGAAAAGTGAGCTCATCTCACAATCTCATAGCGAGAAGTTTGCACCAATTACCACCCCATTGAAAGAAGGTATTTTGCCACCACCTAGCCTTGCCTTCCCATGCAATGATGAAGTTATTGATGCTAACGAGGACATGGCAAATGAGATGTGGGCAGCAGTTCATGAGAAAGTTAATGAGAATATGTCCTCTATTATTTCACCTCCATTCTCTGAGGTGGATTTTACCAGGAGCACAGAAAACAACTTTAGACACCCAAGCATCCAGGAGGAAGTTCAAACAATTGTTTCTCCTCCTAGAAGTAAGCATACAATGAAATCCTTACCATCATATTTGGGAGAATATGAGAACTGTTCTCAAACCTTGAGGATACCCTCCATGCATAGAAGGTTGACAAAGGAGATGGATATGGGTATCGTGCAAGCTATTTTGTCAGCACCAGTGGCTTGTACCTTACCTTTGCTTGATTTGATAAAGCTTCAACCTGAGTTGTGGAATGATATTGCCACATGTTTGTCAGAGCAGGTATTGCTACAAAAGGGTCACCATCATTGTACTATACACCCTGAGACAAAGCATGTTCTGACAGTTTCTATCAACAAAGCTTCAACCTGAGTTGTGGAATGATATTGCCACATGTTTGTCAGAGCAGGTATTGCTATAAAAGGGTCACCATCATTGTACTATACACCCTGAGACAAAGCATGTTATGCCAGTTCCTATCAACAAAGTAGGAAAATTTTGTGAGGACGATCAGGGAAATGCTACCCTCCCATTAGAAGTGCGAAAAGTAGCTTCAATTGCAATACTTGATAGTGGTGCAGGAGTGGGCATTGTGACAAGGTCCATTTGGGAAAAGTGGGGCAAACCAGCTATTAGGAGTACCAGGATGCGCTTGTAGCTATAGCAGATGGGAGCTTAGAACATCCCCTTGGGCTGGCTTGAGAACATATTGGTCACCACATGTGGGATTGAATATGAGCACACCTTTGTAGTAGTGGATTTTGGAAAACATCCAAACTATGAAGTGATATTGGGTAGACCATTCATGCGACAATTTCAAATCATTCAAGATTGGGGATACAATTATTTGTACCTCTGACATGATTCTGTCATCACAAGGGTCAACCTAAAGAATCACTCATATCGTGATGTAACAAGGTCTCCAATAGATGAGTTTGATTCTGCTTCATCTGAGGGCTCAAGAGTTGCATTGTCAGATGGGCGAGAAGATCTGTGGATGTGTGGAGCCTCATGTAGGGATTTCAACACTGAGAGACTTAAGGGTAATCGGATGAGGCATACATTCCACAACCCTTCCCTGAGCACTTAATTGATCCACTAGAATGGAGTCATGTCCTTGCAACATTATCGACATGTGCTTTACCTAAGCTAATTCAATTTTGTGACTCAGATGGATATGACATTATTCCTATACGAATGGTACAACCACGTGACCTTCTAGATGTTTTGTACTATGGGGATGCATCCACAACAGCACTGCATATAGAGGAAGTCTCAGTGGAGGATTTAACACTCGAATCTGCTAATGATGCTGATAAGGAAGATGGATGGGACTCTGATTTTGATAATGATGTGATAATCCCTGAGGAAGAGTTAGGAAAGGCACACCTACTCTTGAGAGGAAGGGAGGTTCAAGTAGAGATCCCTCGAAGCCGACCTAAACGTAAATGCTGTAAGAGCCATAAGAGAATCCGTAAACAAGATGAGAGGGAACAACGTGAGAGACTGCAAAAAGAAAAGGAGGAGTTTAAGAATGAACACTCTCGACCACCACCTCACTTCTCAAGAAAGAATGGATATCTATACTATGTCCAAGCACAAGATAGTATCAAAGACCAAGTAAAACTATCAAATGGATTCCAACCAGGAGAAAAGCTAAAAACTGTTAGCAAAAATCACAAAAAAACGAAGAAACAAAAACCAAAACTCAAGTCTAAAACTGATTCAAAAGAGAATGTCGGAAGTGCAAAGATAACGGTTGAACAAAAAAATCTGATGCAAGATTGCAAAGGAGAGCTCAAAACCGCATGGTCTTCAATGAGTGACGACTCAAGTGGACAAGAACAAGGTCTCAATGTTCCCCCCAACTTCACACAGTACACATGCGACAAAAGCCAAGCATGCCAGGGGTTTCATATGATGGTTCAGAAGATGCAAATCTGATGCAAGATTGCAAAGGAGAGCTCAAAACCGCATGGTCTTCAATGAGTGACGACTCAAGTGGACAAGAACAAGGTCTCAATGTTCCCCCCAACTTCACACAGTACACTCTTCAAGATCGGAAGATTGTTCTTCAACAGCCCATGCAACAAAAGCTAAGCATGCCAGGGGTTTCATATGATGGTTCAGAAGATGCAAAAAGAATTGATATCGCTAAGCCAGGAGAAGAGCCTCGCTATGTGTGGATTGCCACAGACTTGTCCTTAGATGAGGAGAAGTTATTAATTCAAACAATAAAGGAGTATCGCGATGTTTTTGCTTGGAGTTATAAAGACCTCAAAGGAGTTGATCCAAGCATATGTCAGCATACAATTCCATTGCGAGAGGATGCAAAGCCTTCCAAGCAACGTCCTTATACTTACAATGAGGATTTTGCACGATAGATAAAAGAAGAAATAGACAAGCTCTTAGAGGCAGAATTTATTAATGAGATTGAACACACTGAATGGGTCTCCCCTATTGTAGTGGTGCCCAAGAAAAATGGAAAACTTCGAGTATGTGTAAACCTCAAGAAGGTAAATGCAGCTACTGTACGTGATCATTACCCACTTCCAATCACGGATCATGTTGAGGGTCCCTCTCTAATGAACTCTCGTAGGGGGGAGTGTTGCGTGACGAGTGCTGATCAATGCAAGGATGCAACACAAAGATGCAAGCAGGAAAACAAGAGACTTGACATTCCTATTTAGGGCTCTTGTAAAGAGTTCCAAGTTGTAGATGAGTGTGGGAGTGGGCTTGAGAATAATCCCACATGGGAAGTTTTGGGAGTTTTAGGAGTTTTAGTATAAAAAGTGGCTCATTTGAGAGCTTATGGACACATTGGGCTAAACTTATGCTTGAGCTCTCTTGAGACTAGCTCTCCCTCTTATAATTTATTCATAGAGGTGCAAGCTCTTCTCTCTCCCCATCTACATTATTGTATGAGCAATGCTCTTCTAATTCCATGCAATGATATGAGGTTTTTCTCTCTTCTCATCTCTATTTCTCTAGTATGCATGCTTCTTTGTGGATGCTTGTGGATTCTCTATTAGGCTTTGTGTCGTAGTGGATTCAAGCTTAAGCTTATCCATAGCTTGTAGCTTATCCATGGGCAAGGCATTGCTTGAGTAGTAATTGAGAATGCATGTTTATTTCAAGTTCCATTAAGCTTCAAGGTTTGTGTGCATGCTAGGGAAGTAAGAGCTTGAGAATGAAGTATGCTTTGAGCTTGTGTATGCATTAGCTTAGCTTTCTTCTTGTATTGGATGCATGAATGAGTGGGATGATGAGTGAATGAGTTATGGCAAGATTGAGCTTGTGTGTGTAAAGTCTATGTCAAGGTAGTGGTGTTCATAGCATTTTCTCCATTCGTGGATAAGCTTTCGTGCACCAGTACGGGTTGAATCCCTAGCTCCGAAAGGGATGCAAATCCCATTGGATTGAGCTACACACACGGATCATACTACTCATGCTACAAGTGAGAGAGTCTTCCGTCTCTCCAGATGCCGACCCCACGGTGTTACCCTAGTTATGTCTCGATAGGTCCGCCATTTGGTCTGAGCTACAGAAGTTCCCAAGTGAGGGAAAAGTGAGCGCTCCTACAGTTCTATAAAATCCTTCTTCACAGACTCGCTTGCATCTTGAAGGTGAGAAATCATCATAGATAAAACCAAGTCCTGCTGCCAAGCCATAAAAGAGATTTAAGAAAGAAAGGAGATCGATGGAAGTAAGATTACTGCGAGCGAGAAGTAAGAGTTACGACTTATATAAAAGAAGGAACTAGCGTAACCTAGAAGCCAACGGTGTATCTTGCCACTGAAGTTTTACCGTCTTTCCATGATTTGGGCTTGGCACATAATTCTCTAGAAGTCTTACATGAAATACATTATGAACTTTGAGATGAGGAGGTAGAAGAAGCTCGTAGGCTAAGTCACCTACTTTCTTTGAAATCCGATATGCCCACAATATCTGGGAGATAACTTCTTATACTTCCTAAGAGATAAAGAACTTCTTTTGGGCCGTACTTAAATGAAGACTATATCTGCTTCTTTGAATTCTCTGACTGTCCTCTTCTTATCTGCATACTGCTTCTGTCGATCATCCTGGGCAGCTTTTATATCTTTATGAATCGCTTGCATCTACTGCACTATGTCGTCAAGTATTTGTCTGGACATCTCGACCCTAATCAATGGGTCAGACCTAGTTAATGGAGTTAAGCAATCTTGTCTATACAGAGCTTTAAAAAGGCTTATCCCAATACTTCTGTGATATTGTAGGCGAACTTGACTAGGTGCAGATAGCTTAGCCACTTCTTGGGTTCTCGGCCATAGTATGACCAAAGTATATCTTCGATTACTTGGTTTACCCTAATACTCTGCTGGAGTATGGATGACATAGAATTATCGGTTATGTCCTTGGTTTTCAATTGTAGCATAGATCCTTCCTTTTTCCTCTTCTACTACATCTGAAATTGCAACTGCTCTGGCTGTTGCAGTCTGAGAGGCGGAATTCTTTCTCTTTGGTTGCCCCAATTCTGGAAAGGAGTTCTGAGGTTATTCTGGACAGAGGCAGATGGATGAGCTAGATTTTCTTTGGGGTTACCCTGGCTTGGGCGAGACGGACCCTGATTAGACTGGTATGAAGGAATTGGTCTCTGAATTTGGGGTTCTTGACTTCCCTGTGCCCTTGACATGGTAGGAGTCGGGCAGTCTTTTAACTGATGACTAAAACCTTGGCATCCAAAACACCGGTTCTCACTTCTAAACTCATCGTTCAGAATCCTTAAAACAGGTGGGCTCTTAAGAAGTATTCTGGGGAAAGGGTCTTCCTTTTTTACACAGAATCTTTCTTTTATTTTAGAGAGGGAATAATTATAAGATCAGAAAGGGAGGTTCTTACTCCTGTATACCTCGAAGGCTGGGGAGGAATCTTACATTCTACCCCACTTAAAAAGTGCGAAATGTCCTCATCTCGCAAGGTAGAGGACAACTCTTTTTCTTAAGATCCAATTTATTCTGGGGTTCCTTATATTCTGGTCAACCCAACAGAATACTGGGATAAATATCCCTTATATAGAACTCATCATTAAATAACAATTCATTCAGATAATATCATTCATATCTTTAACATGATAATGGTCCATTAGACCGAAAAATTTCCTTCTGAGCATTCCTCCACGGGAATTTCAGTCAAGCAAGTTCTCAATTTGTCATCCCTTAACTTGATCTACCGCGTCAAGTGTTACTAGTAGCAATTTGACAGCACAATCCACTAATCTCATAGTGATTTGTTGAAATCATTATCATCATTCTAGTTATAAATATCATCACAGGGACTCATCCCATTCATCCTCATTGTGGTTTCGCTCAGCTTATTACATTTCATCCAATCTTTTAGGGATCATCATTTTTCAATCAGAATCCAAATCAACTCATCAGTTCTCAAACAGAATTAAAAATCATATCAACCACATTCGAATTCATCAACTGGATAGCATTAATGCTTATAATTTCAAGTCTTAGATTTACTCGTATATACTGCCGGTAAAGAGCTGCAGTTATACCCTCGGTATATACGGTAGTCATGATACTTGGAACTATAAGGTAAATACCATCATGTCTAGGCCTCGAGCAAGTCAAGGTTCCATACAATTTGCGGTACTTCCATCTGAAGACCGAATTACTAAATTACGAATTTTCATTTTGAATATCAAATTGTATGAATTATATCACACAATTACAACCTTTTTGTGCTTCTTGATAAATTTTTGACATATTTGGCTTCTCAATTGATCTTTATTAGCCAATTTGCTCTGATACCAACTGTGAAATCCCTGTCCCCCACCGCGCAACGGATTCGAGTGCTAGCAGCGGAAGTAGTACATCTGTGCGGACAGGGTCCCACACACGGGCCTTGCCCACGGATATCCGAACAAGAGACTAATCCGTCGGTTTTTCCAAAACCGAACTCGAAAAAACTTCCTTTACCCGGAAAGCACGGGCAATTCCACCAGGATAACTCTTTACTCTAATGTAATCAAAACTATTACTGATCAAGCTGATCCGACTGTACCTATAAAGATACTCGGTCAGATCAAGGAAGAAACTTGCACTTGGATTATTGGGATCAACGCTTTTTTTCCCATCAAGAGGCACAGCCGTTGATTCCTATCCATAGAACAATTACTATCCCGGATTTACTTTATCTATCATAATAACAGGATTTGAGTCTCGATTTACATGAGAACTACTCTATCCTTTTGATTGACAACTCCTTTGGCAATCCACATCTACTTGAATTCTTTCCAACTTTCCTAGTTTTGGCTCTATATATTTGGCTCCAAATTTCCTAGTCTTAGCTCTATATATTTGGTTCAAATGGATGATTTTGAGAATGGGATATTATGCACATATTATTCTATACATAAGAACTGGATACGCCATGTAGGCAGAATGCCAACTGCATCAGTTAGTGGGAGGTTCACACCATCACAGACTACTTACATACGCTCCGCCTGTATGAACATGATGCTTCTATTTTCATCTCTTATAGTTGTGCACAATAATGTAGGTGACCAAGTATACTTCTAATAAATCCTATAACCAAGGGTGGTTTTTGGCTAACCTTGAATGTTTGGCTACATTTTCCCATAAGGTGTCTTCTCTTGCCATGAACATAATCGTGTGTCATTCTAGATGTTGAGCTCTAATTGTATATGGCACCCATGGTTTCTTGGATATATCCTTATCGAGATGGCACGTTGATTGATGAAGTGATCTCCAATAATTATTTGCACGTGAGCTTTGGCTTCAACAAACGATTAACTATATAGATGATATCTTCATGTTAATAGAACATTCTATAATAGATGCACAACATTGAGAGGACTTGGAACTATCTCCTTGGGGGTCGAGAGGGTTATTGGGAGAGTCCAATGTGGATGAGAATCAAAACATTTATTGACATTATGGGTACGTGAGTTAACATTGGGGGGGTGAGAAGGTAATAATCTAGTGATTAGAGGATAGTGACATGGTATGTTAAACCCAACATATACGCCAAAGAAGAGAAACTTTCAAGGTGAGCAATAAACAATATTCACATATATGTTGTAACTTTCCTTTCTTCCATTCACGAGTCTTTGGCACATTGTAGAAACAAAGGCAGTAGCTTTGTTATGGATTAGAGCTTAGAAAAGAGAATACACAATCCAACAATAGTTGCAACTTGCAGATTTATGAAGCTGATCATGGTATGTGGAAATAATGAGACATTATGTTGTGACGAACTTTACCGCCGGGGGGGTGGGGGGGTGGGGGGGTCACTAATAAATATGTAAGGTAGCACGTGAGTTCAATAGAAGGGGTTTTTTTCTCTTGTGGAGTTATAGAAAATTTACATACATAAGGGGATTTTAACTGAAATGGTGAAAATCTCGGTACCAAAGGGGTACTTTTATTGTAAAAAGTGTTATAGAAGTAGTGTTTTTAAAATGAAAAAATCTGTAAAAGTAGGGGTTTTTTTAATACCCCTTGAATGCACGTGCTACATAGGGGGTTAATAGAGTGACTCCCCCCTCCCTCCGAGCACATGAACAACAACGTAGATTTACGAAGTTGATCCTTTACATGATAATAATGAGGTATTATGTTGTGACATGAACATAGGCCCAATGGATGGGGTGAATGATGCATGGCTAATTGTTGGCTAAGCCAACATCGCCTGATGATTGTTGCAAATTAGCCATCGAATTGGAGGATAACATGCTTGGGTTACCACAAGCTAATTATGCTAAATCTTTCACCTATGATAGGTATGTCACATTTGTGAGCCAAACAAGCATGACAACTTGGGAAAGACGATGACCTTAGATGAGTTAATCAGTGTGCTTCGAGATAAGATAAAGCTAAAGGACGTGAAGGATATACCCATGAACCAACATCTATATCCCCAATGTGAGTTGGTATGGTGCTAAATATGTCGACAAAATAACACGAGAATTAAGTGTCCTCAATTGATGCCTCACCCATTGATGTATTGCATGCATTGTATGCAACTTGGGAACCATGATACAAGTATGTGTAGGTACCCACATCAGAAAAAACAACTACATGTATCTCAAGTACCTTAGTTTCCTTCTACACGACAATACTTAGCTTTACCTACACAACTTGGGCAAGGGTATGCTCTAGGGAAAAATTTACAATATGTGCAAAACTAGGAGAGGACAATGTATAGAGTACCCAAAGTGCCTATACTGCCACCTGTCCTACCACCACAACCAGCAGAACCTCACATAATGTCAATTAAACATATGATCATTCAAGAGTTGCCATAAAAAAGAAAATATGCACAGGAATGTTGGCAAAGCATAGGGGAGTTAAATGACATTTGGGAGGTAGCCCCTGAGTTTTTTTAAATGCAAGGGAAAACACTAGTGCCAATGTTCCAGACTACAATGAAATGGAAGGGCAAGGAAATTAATGCTATATAAGGAGATCCCCACAACTACAATGCTATCACTACGAATGACCTCACCATGTGGCTGAGTGCCCTTAATTGTGAAATCCCTATCCCCCACTGCACAACGGATTCGGGTGCTAGCAGCGGAAGTAGTACATCTACGCGGACAGGGTCCCATACACGGGCCTTGCCCACGGATATCCGGACAAGAGACTAATCCGTCGATTTTTCCAAAACCAAACCTGGAAAAACTTCCTTTACCCGGAAAGCACGGGTGATTCCACCAGGATAACTCTTTACTCTAACATAATCAAAACTATTACTGATCAAGCTGATCCGACTGTACCTATAAAGATACTCGGTCAGATCAAGGAAGAAACTTGCACTTGGATCATTGGGATCAACGCTTTTTTTCCCATCAAGAGGCACAGCCGTTGATTCCTATCCATAGAACAATTACTATCCAGGATTTACTTTATCTATCGTAGTAACAGGATTTGAGTCTCGATTTACGGATCCATCAGTCTAGCCTAACCCTATCCAGTCCCATGGGTTAGCCAACCGCCCAACCACTGTAGTGATGGAATCCAATTAGGAAATTGGTTAGGTTTTGCCCCGGGTACCAGGGAAAAGAGTTCCCAGGCCCCCTAGCCGGAATTTCATGCAAACATAAAACTAGTCACACCACTTACACACCCAATATGAAATTGCCTTTTTCTCATGCATCAACTAACTTTAAAATAATTCTTTAAGGAAACCATTATGTCACTAATGACAATCCCCAAAATCTCCGGTTGAATCCATATTTCCAATCATACATTCATCGGTGCACTTATGGCATCATTGGCAACCCGAACGCTCACCACCTGTTCACTCAGGGGCCTTTTCAATAGTTCCTAGCTCATAGTACCCGACAATATCAACAGATCCATATAAGAGAGCCATGGACTCATCCGTTGAGCCAGCAAGGTCAATCAACCAGATCCATGCCCGGTTTCAGAAAACAACTCTTACTCCTTGTTCCAATATCTTCTACGATGCACGTCGACGACCCAGAGCCCGAGCACCGTATGGTCAGCACCCTCCAGGATCCTTCGCAGGTGACCTAGCGCTTCACTCATAGGCCGCTTCCTTGGTCCCTCATCCACCGTACTGGAAGCTCACCATTTAAATCGAACCAAGGCTGGTCAAGACCTCGGTCGACCTTGCTACGCGAGACGTCCTCCATTGACTCTCCGTCAACAGTTGCAACTTTATCAGTTAGGTCTCCATGACCTTAATCCACAAGACGGTCAAAATGCTTCCCAAGCATTCTTAACATAAAACAGTCATTTACAAACAGGACACAAAATACAGGATCTATATCGAACTCTCTTCTTTCCACAATATCCCTCCTTAATCCACATTACTTATTCCTCATTCCATTCATATGTGTACTCATTCTCATCCATTCACTCATATTGACGACACATTATTTCACATACACATTCACATTCATTATTCTACATACACATCCATGTTCGTACCTCCACATCATACATCTAATCCATTCATATATGTACTCATTCTCATCCATTCACTCATATTGACGACACATTATTTCACATACACATTCACATTCATTATTCTACATACACATCCATGTTCGTACCTCCACATCATACATCTAATCCCATATCTACATTCATACATACACATCCTTATCCACATCCATACATCCACATCCACATCCATACATACACATCCACATCCACATCCACATTCACATCCATACATACACTTCCACATTCATACATCCACATCCACATCTACATTCATACATCCACATTCACATCCACATTCACATCCACATTCATACATCCATACATACACATCCACATTATACATCCACATCCACATCCACATTCACATCCACATTCACATTCACATTCATACATTCACATCACATCCATACATACACATTGGGATTTTTCCACTTTATCTAATATGGTATTTACATATCATTGCATCATAACATATCAAATATTTCCTAGCACCATGACTCTGATCCTTAGAATAAGAAGCTATGCGCACTACTGAGCCTGAACTCTATGGGACCACTATGTCATCCACAATGAGGAGCCCCCAAGTCTCACATCCAAATCCTGCAATCATGCAAAATCACATAGAGTTGATTGTGAAACAATACCAATCTTAAGGCACAAATTCTCTAGCTAACCCACACACATGAGTTCACAGGCTACTTACACTCAAGTCTAGGTCCCCAAACACTCACTGCTGCCACAATGGAAGCCACCTCTTGTCCATGGCATATTTAATGAAATATCTGATTGGCTGGGGGCTCTTGAAGTAGGCGAGTAATTTTGATGGGGATTTTTGCCCTCCTTTGATTATTCTCCAACTCCTTTATACACAAGACAATATCCAATTTGATGTAGGACCACTTAGAGCTTCCTTCGTCCATTGTGGTCACTAGCTCTGTTGCACCTTGGATTTGATAAAGTATTATTGTCCCCTCAAGTACTCTACTCAAAATAGTGTGCCTTGGTACTTTAGGTACTCTCTATGAAACCCTAATCACTTTGATAATGATGTGCCCTAGTACTCTAGGTACTCTCTATGACACCCTAATGTATATATACATATATATCTATAAGTGTATGTATGTATACATACATATATACACATACATACATACATACATACATACATACATACATACATATATATATATATGCATATATATGCATATATATAGATATATATATATATATATATATATATATATATATATATATATATATACATACATACATATATATATAAACATGTTACACATGCATCCATCCAAACAGATAAACAAAGAGCTAGCCCGTGTGTGTCTTGCAGGTGTCATAGGATCCACCACGTGTTATAGATGTCACCCAAAATATCTTATGATTTATGCAGTGATGGAATCTAGTCCCTTGATATGTATTGGGATTGTTACCCTAGTATCATCCCTAAGTAAAGGGATCAAACCCTATCTCCATCTATAAGTATGGAAGACAGTTGGCTTTTAGATACTATCAAGACAACTGGCCTTATAGTAATTCCAATAACCTAGTAGATATTCAATCTATCTCCTATCATGTAAGTACTCATAAACAAATGATTTAGACAAATGATTGTCATATTAGTATCCTACTAGGAAAAATTTAGAAAAGAGACCATGAGGCATGCATGCGAGGCAGTATTAAAATCCAAAAATGTCATGTTATGGGCATTCGTGGTGTTATAACCCATAAAAGCATCCATTTTATCATACTAGAATAGGAGCTATATCATCAACAGTATATGAAATCATTTATGTAAAGTCGTATGAAAATAAAACTTCAAAATGCCATTTAGACAATATCATTGCAGTAAGCTGTTATTAAACCATATTGCCAAACATTGCACCAGAAGTAAAATATATGTAACCTTGTATCATCAATAATCACACAATATGTGTGCATAGGGAATTAGGGCATCCTATGTTAAGATTAGGATCCCAATTTTGCCCATCAGCAAGGGTCAAGTGAAATTTTAATCTCATAATAGTCGTTAATTGCTCGGCCGTAGGTGTAACCTATAGGACGGAGAGAGCATCTCAACAGAGCAAGCCTGATGAGTAACCATCAAAAATCCATAGTTATGCAAGACCAAAGATAAAAGAGATTATTAAAACTTATTTGTATTTAAAAAATCCATAGTTATGCAGGACCAAAGATAAAAGAGATTATTAAAACTTATTTGTATTAAAAAAACTTATTTGTATTAAAAGAGATTATTAAAACCCTGTATCATCAATAGTCCAACACTCCATGTGTGAGGGGGTTTAGGGCATCCATAACATCAAGATATGCCCATATTAGCAGAGTAGGTGTAGTGTTAATCATGCATAATAGTTAGAGTGCAGCATGCAAAACTGAAATAATTTCAAAAGAAACCAAAGAACATATTTTCATCATCCAAATATTAATCCCAGATAGGATACCCTGAGAGGTCTGTATCATGTCATCCTTCAAAGGTTGATAACATGAATATTATGGTCAAAGTATACTATGGGTTTCCATCAAGTCCTTAACCCATAATCATATGCAAAGTTAGAAACACGCAATAATATGAAAGCCATCGTGGGATTCCATAAATTAATAGCAAGTTACTATGAGTTACCTGAGAGGAAGAAGAACTCCCTATTGTTGCAAGCACAATAGACATGGCACAAGAACACTAATACATGGACTAAGTGAGTGTGGAAGCACTAACCATTTGCTACTTTTTATAGGTGGAGTCAAGTTGATGGAGCTCGTTATCATCATGAAAGCTCTTCATCAAGATTTTTCCACTCCTCAGTGTATTAAGAGCAATTAGCCATAGCCGGTTAATGCCCAAAATGAATTTCATGTCAGGTATCATTCCAATACATAGAATGTTAATCCATAATTAGCCATGGCCAGCTAATGCTCAGAGTGAATGAATGTCAGGCGGGTAAAAATCGCATGCAAAGGGTATTAGAGATATGATTTAGGTAGTTGTATGCGTGTGAATAATACCCTACTTTTAGATGTTTGTGTGAAACCATACCCTACCCATTCACACCAATAATAAGAGATTTGCCCTAGATGAGAGAGAGAGAGAGAGAGAGAGAGAGAGAGAGTGTGTGTGTGTGTGTGTGTGTGAGAGTAAGTGAAAAGTAGAGAGATAATTCATGTGAGTTTATGATAGATGAGGAGTGTGTGTGTGTGTGTGTGTGTGTGTGTGTGTGTGTGTGTGTGTGTGTGTGTGTGTGTGTGTGTGTGTGTGTGCATGTGTGTGTGTGTATGTATGTGTGTGTTTGCACACATGTAAGTGTTTGTGTATATGTGTGCACGTATGTGTATATGTGTGCATGCATGTGTGTGCGTGTGTGTGTGCAGTGCACACACATGTACATGTGTGTGTGTGTGTGTGTGTGTGTGTGTGTGTGTGTGTGTGTGTACATACACACATGTACACACACACACACACACGTGTGTGTGTGGGTGTGTATATATACCTAAGTATACATATATGAGTGTATACCTAAGTACACATATGTGTATATACCTAAGTACACATATATGTGTGTATACCTAAGTACACATATATGTGTGTATACCTAAGTACACATATATATGAGTGTACACATATATGTGTATACCTAAGTACACATATATAGGTATACACATATATGTGTGTATGCCTAATTACACATTTATATGTATGTACATATGTATATATACACACACACACACATAGACACTTATATGTGTATGTGTGTATACACACACGCACACACACACACACACACATAGACACGTATATGTGTATGTGTGTATGTATGCATATGTGTGTGTATACATACATACATATATATACATATATATGTATACATACATATACATACATACATACATACATACATATATATACATACATACATACATACATATACATATATATGTATACATACATATATATATATATAATGTACGTATGTATGTATATGTATATATGTATAGAAAAGACATATCCATTTCATGATAATACACTATCAAGCATCCCAAGAAGGAAACTATTGATTGTCCTAAGGAGGAAAGGACCACAATATATTCTCACACTGATATAGTCCCAAAATTACATACTTCTTTACAATCCTAAACAGCACCTAGATAAATAAGTAATCTGGCCACTATAGTCACATTGATAACCCAAAAATGAACATCCTAAGACATAGAGGAAAAGGCCATTATAGTCACATTGATAACCCGAAAAGGAACATCCTAAGACAGAGGAAAAGGCTTGAAATAGTTCATGCTTACTCAATGCTAATTGATGAACAACATATATCTATTTGTATCCATGCCCAAATGGCAAAAATATAATGTAGTAAAGATGCTTTCATGGTATGAATCTTTCACTATTGGAAGCTTTGCACATAAAGTCCTCACATGTGCAAAATGGAAATACTCAAATGGTGACCTGATATGGGGTTTCTTTCTTTTGAGAGTCCTTTGTGGAAATAAAAAAACTCCCAATGTTCTCTACCTCACACCACATTCGCATTCAGTGCATTAAAGGGGAGATGACTCTTGATTCCATGTTCTAATAGTGACCACATTTTTCATTCCACAGGTACCTAACAATACGCCATTAAAGAGCTTGTTAAGGAGCATGTCATCAAGATGGTAATGATAAAGAAGTACTTTACCCTTGGGCATGTAGAGTGGCCTTCAAGCAGCCCACTCCTGCGATTTTATTGTGTTGCTTCATCGGCTGCTTCTTCACCATGAGGTACCCCAGTCAACAATATACTTACTCCAACTTGGTGTAGTTGAAATTTGGAATAATGTGACATTATGAATTGGTTGTTGAATTTGACATGAAGCACAATTACAAACAAATTTTTCAGCATCCGCATGCATGGTAGGCCACCATTGCCCATCCTGAGTTATACGTCGCACACAAGTAGTAGCTGATGCATGGATTCCACCAATACCCTCATGTGCCCATTCCAAGATCTCCTCATATTGGTCAGGGTTAGGTATAAGCCGCAACACTAGATAGAAGACAAATGGTATGGCTTTGTGGTGATAATGTTGACCACACATGGACCCCTTCCAATATTATTGAGGGCCTCCACCAAAGCTTCCTGAGGAGTGGCCTATTGAAAGAGGTACTTGCTTGAGTGGATCAGAGAATGTATCCTTGGAGGGCTATATTTTTTCACCTCAAAATAATTGGAAGACACCCTAACATCTTAGATGTGGATATAAGGTTACATCACAGGCCACTAATGCATGATGGAGTACCTGTGGAATGAAAAATGATAGGTTGTTCTATATGCCCAAAGAACTGAGTGTAACTTTTGCTCCCAATCAGTCCTATGTCCCTCAACAATCTTTGTGAGTGCTGTGCAGAGAATCTTGTTAGTACTCTCAGCTTGACCATTGGTCTGGGGATGATAGGGTGCAGAACGCTTGTGAATTACCATAAATTCTTGAAGTAAAAACTCTATGACCTCATTCACAAAGTGCACACCTTGATCACTAACGATTTCAATAGGTAAGCCATAGCGTGTAAACATGTACTCATACAAGAACTTGGCTATGGTTCTGGCATCATTTTTATTAACTGTAGCCTTTGCCTCTACCCATTTGGTCAAATAGTCAGTTGCGACTATAATATATTCGGCATGCGTGTGACGAGCTCGAGGTTTAATGGAACTGACAAAATCAATACCCCATTTGGCAAACGCACTTGTGCTTAACATAGGCCGCAATGGCATATTGTCTTTTGTGATGGGAGGTTTGGTCCTTTGACAATCCTCACAACGTTTCACATATTCTTCGGCATCCATTTGTAAGGTTGGCCACCAAAGCCCAAACCACCTAATCAACTTAGCTGTGGTATTGTCCGAATAGTGTCCACCCCCAACACCTGCATGTGCATGAGTCAAGCTTTTCAAGTAGTCAGCTTCAGAGACACACATGCGCAAGTTGCCATCCTTGCCCCTCTTGTAGATTTGGCCCTCTATCAGTGGTGTATTGATTCTACCAAAGAAAAAAGGTGCAAGAATCCCATTTTTTCCTTTCTCCCCCTTTTGGTCAATCAATCAGTTGTATTTCATCCCTCTATCCTTCAAGTATCCATGACATTTGATCTCACTTCCAGCATTAGTCCTATGAATTTCCCACATGCTCCTATGCACATCATCCTCTAATGAACTTGTAGTGTTGTCAAACCTTTGTGCACCTACAGAAGAATGACTCCTATAGGTGCACCTATAGAAGAATGTCTCCTAACAATATACATATTGATACTCTTGTCTATTTGAGTCATTCTTTTGTATAGGCTCTTCTAAGGATACCTTCCCTATCTCCACTGCATTCACGTACATGACAACTTTATTAATAAGATCAATGGTAATGAACATTGTAGGCTCCCCTCTAATAGTGATTTTGCAAACTTGGACCACACCCCAAATATCTCTCTTTCAAAAATTCATGACATTTGGCACTCTGTAGCAAAGATCTTGTCATGTCAGTGGTGCAAGCATTCACCATTGTCACATACTTTACATCATCGTTAGTTGCCACCACAACCAACTTCCATTGAACGATTCTAAGAGATTAGCTCTAGGTATCAAATACTTGTCACACTAGTCTCTCCATTGACTCCTGCATCTGAAAAAAGCATCAATTGATCATCAAACAATAATTTTGCTAATAAAATATAATATATATTTATCATATATTCTCCCAGTGTGCTACTCATGCGTGACCACACTATCCATGTTTCCAACATAGGAACATATGTCGTCTTTTCATGACTGTTTTTTTGGGTGTTTTTTAGCCATACACAGAGGCTCTTCAATTCCATTTCTCTAGCCTCATGGGATGAAGCATTTTTCCATTGCCGGCACCACACCTTGAACTTCTCTTGCCATTGTGGAGGAACACACTTACTTGCTTATCTTTGCAAGCTTTGCTCCTAATGAAACAAGCATGACCTTTCTTTTTCCTTAAGCACATTATTTGGACGGCCATTATAAATTGTCATGACCACAAGCCTATTTTCCTAGGCCTCATTGGCCATAAATCCCTTAAACTCAACCTTGTGGTACCCCTCATTTTCTATGACACCTTTGAACACATGACACCTTTTAACACAAGACACCTTTGAAAGCAAGAAAAATCTAGGTGCCCTAGAAAGATCGTGCTTTGAAAGTAGTCATAAATATTTGAGTTGTAAAATGGCATCAAATCCTTCTGAGAATGCTTTATGCTTGATTGAGCCAGGATTCTCTTTTCCAACAAGATAGCTTACAAAGTAAATATATATATATATATGAGACCTAATTTAATGTTTTATTTTAATGATAGCAAGGTAGGAAATCAGTTTTCACCTTCTTTTATCTAGAGTTGGTGTAATTTTATCCACCAATGGGGTCATTGCTTGGTCATCCATTCTCTCCAAAGTATCTGATTTTGTCTTAAGTGTTTCTTTTAGAATAATTTCTTTAGCCATTGTCTTTTGGACAACTTTTGGCTTTCTTGTTGTGCCATCTTGTTCTATGTATTTGCTTATCTTATCTCTTATTTCTTTGACAACCCCCAATGCAACACCATCTCCAAGTGGGTGTAGGTGACCAATATGAATAACACACCTACTTATTCTTTTTCAATGGTCATCACCTTAAGAAAACAAAGATAAAGTCAACAAGGACATTCTTGTATCCACTAAGGTGGGATACCACAACAAAGATATTTCAAAGATCCATTCATTTCCACACTCATTTGCCTCGCCGCATATCCTTTAAATTCTTTCTTGCCAATGCTTGTCATTCACTACCAAATGAGAGCACAAAGAGTTTTTACATTATAAATTCCCTCCACATTTTCTAATCCTCAAAACTCCATCAAAAGTTGCAATGTTACACATGATCTCATCTATCCAGACTTACCCATCAATCTTGACCACAACTTGTATCTCATCCTTTAATAGTCAATCACCTCTAACAACAAACTTCTCCCCAAATTGAGTATCAAGATGGAACACCATTTCTTCTCCCTTTCTTAGCAAAAATGTCAAAAGATAAACCATCGGACACCATTTCTATGTATAGTTGATGCAATCTAATAGAGCATTCCTTCATCTTGAATGTCTTACTAAGATGAGCCATACCCACCTCTATCACTCCATTTGTTGTTACTACTTAGTAGGTAGTCACATATATATCCTCACTTAACAAGTATGCTAACTCCATTGTTGCAAAAAAGTGTCAGTTGGACAATATTTTAAGCATTAAATGTGTAAAGCAACAACAGTTATGGACCACATTACATTAAAAAGATTTTAATAATCAACACAATGGTAAAAAATTTATAATCAAAGGCCGTTTTACATTTATCAATGTTATTCTTGTCTTATGGATTCACATGTAACAATATTTATCTCTAAATTTGTACTTGATCCATTAGTAAAGGCAACTAAGAATCTCAATCTCTAATCATGAATTTATGAGCATCAATTATCATGTTCAAATATCAATCTACTACATACATTTGAGATTTTTTACAACTATTTTTTCTAGTTAGAAAACACTGAAACCCCTAAAGCAAAAAGTTTTCATTATCTTTTAAGGGAATAAATACCAACCAATTAACAACAGCTAATGAAAACTCATAAAAATACACACATAATACTTTTGTTTCACAAAATAATCCACTCAAAAGTCTTTTTTGCATTAGTTCACCAGCGAAACCAACTTTGTAACTTTTTTCCAACATTTTTAATTTAAAGTATATAATCAACGTAGCAACACACACAGATGCAGCCAAGCAAGGAGAGATAGATAGAAGCACAACACTCAAAGTAGATTGATGAGAATGAGTGAAGTACAACTGAAGTGACACGATAAGGTCACTTACACATACTCATAAGAGTGTGTACATATGCTCGGGGGGGAAAACCTTCTAAATAGGAGAAAAGTACCTCGACCCATTATTAGCCTATATCCACACATCACTAGTATATAAATGCCTACAAAGCTCCCTTGTAGTGATGATATGAACATGTATAGGGATCCTGTGGGGGTTGGTGGCTAATATATCCCCCAAATGGCAATAAGCCCAAAGCTTTGCAAAAAAAAAACCTCTCACAAGAGAGGCTTCGTGAACATATCTACCACATTGTTATGTGTAGAGACATAAACCAGGCTAACCTGTCCTCTCCCTAGCATAATGTTAATGCACCTCAATATGCTTTGTGTGCGACCATGAAACACTAGGTACCTCGCAAATGGCTAATACACTCTGGTTATCAATATGAGGATGGAGGTGGGGGACTACAACACCAAGATCTACCAAAAGGCGTTTGAGCCATACACACTCCACAATCGTTGATACACTATATTCAGCTTCACAACTCTAAGTGGCATGTCTACTACTTCTTGCTCAGCTATGATATGCATGAGTCACCAAGTTGAAAGAACAAGCCACTAGTGGACACTTGTGTGTCAGAACATCTAGCCCAATCGGAATCATCAAAAGCATACAACTAAACATCACGCCCTTAGCATAGAGTAAGCCAAGGGACTAGTGCCTTTTAAGTAGCTAAAGCCTACCAGTGCTTACTTTTAAGACTGTGCATAAACCTATTCAACTCAAAGACCCCAAACTGAATGTCTGGTCGCCCCATATTACATGGATGTATTAGACATCCAATAGCCTATTGATAAAGTGATGAATCAAATGGTTCACCTACATCATGGAGACTAAGCCTAGCACATGAGTGTAGTGGTGTAATAATAGGCTTACACTCTTCAAAATCAAACCGTATAAAAAACCTCTATATGTACTTTGACTATGCCCAAATAATAATGCAACGAGCCCAAATCTATCATCTCAAACGACACATGCAGACTCGAAGGCTAAAATATTCTCCTCATTAGGGCCAATGAGAAGCATGTCATCAACGTATAAAAACGATGAAAAAATAATCTTTAATCCTCTTTACATAGAGAGTATTCTCAATTGGATTGTTGCAACACCAAGCAAGTGTTTATCTTCTCATATAATGCTACTCTGGGAGCCTGCTTAAGGTCATATTAAGCTTTTTTTTACGTGCATACTTTAGATTCTTGTCCCTTCTGAACAAAACCATGAGGTTGAGATACATAAACCTCCTCATGAAAGTCACCATTCAAGAAGGTAATCTTGATATGCAACTAATGTACATTCCAAACGTGATGTGCTGCCAATGCAATAATACACCTGGATCGTAGTCATACGAGATGTGGGTGTAAAGGTCTCATCATAATCTATGTCCTTCTCTTAAGAATAACCATTTGCAACAACAAGCCTTGCCTTGTAGCTGTCACAATGCTACCATTAGCTTTATGCTTAAGCTTATAAACCAACTTTGTACCAATGGCCTTTTTACCATAAGGCAAATCTACTAAATACCAAGTGTCATTTTTTAGGATTGAGTCGTACTTATCCTACATAGCCTATGTCCAATGATCATTTTCTTGTGCTTCCTCAAAGGAAATAGGTTCCTCTTCATTGCATATACTGGCAATGACAGCATGATCCACAAAAGAATAGGATGCATGATGAGAACCTATACGTGTCGTCCTGCTAGTATAAGAGTAGCTAATTTATTGTCCTACATCTACACAAGCCATTTTGGCATACTCTTGGGCGCATGCATGGTGTCCTTTTCCTCATCCACAATTGCCTCATCAATAAGCTGATTTGTGGTGGGCTGAAACTCGAGCTGATTTTCAGCCACTATGGATTGATTTGCAACACCTTTTTGAGCATTCATTTGCTCCACATATGGCTACCCAACATTATACAAAGGTAGGAGTGTATCAAAGATGTCCTATGAGCATACATTTTGTTGTTTTTTTTATAAAATCATGGGTTGAATTGAGTTCTCAACAAAGACATCTCTACTCACCAAAATCTGCTTTGTGGCTGAATGGTAGAGTTTATACCCTTTGTAGCCGAATGGTAGAGTCTAAACCATTTGTGGCCATATGGTAAGAGTCTATACCCTTTGCTTTATAAGCCATATTCCACAAAAATGCATTTTATTGCCTTATCATACAGCTTTTTGTGTTGTTGTTGTTGAGACACAAAAGCAAAAGCACGCAAATGAGCCACAAAAGGATTCTTCCAATTCCAAGTTTTATAAGGGGTAATTGTTTTCAAGGCCTTGGTGGAGCATCTATTTAGCACATAAGTGGCACATGTAACTACCTCTAACAAAAAAACATGAGGTAAATCCTCTCCTTTAACCATGCAACGTGCCATCTCTATGAAAGATATGTTCTTTCTTTCAAAGAGTTGTTTACTCACTTACAATAATTGCATGTACTCACTTATCATTATGTTTCCCCAATATTGATACAAAGAGATTAATCATGATGAAAACGTTAATCGGGTTAAGCTTGTTCTTCCCATGGTTAAACGGCTCGATAATCTTCCAATGGTGCTTACTTGAGTTTCCATTCCAAGGCTCTTCAACAATTAGCTTCAATATCTATTCAAGATTGCATGTGTCCCTCCTTTCTTTGTCCAAACCTTATGGGAAAGCTCATGTAAGAAGCTCATACAAATGCTTCCAAAAACATAGCAAGCTAATGCAAGGCAGGAAGATTGATCAAGAAAATGCATGGATGAATCCCAATTTGTGAGCCAAAAAAATTTGCCATGAATGTTTGCATAAGTGAAACCCCCCCATATTGTTGACCAAATCTTGAAACCTCACACACATATATATTGACACAAGCACACGTACACACACATATATGTATGTATGTGTGTATGTATATATGTATGTATGTATGTATGCTTGACACATTGAAACATGTATATATACATGTGTGTGTGCGCATGCACACGCGCGTGTCACACATATATATCCATTGTTGATAACACACACACACACACACATATAGACACAAACTAAATATATACGTATATAGACACAAACTAAACATATACATATGTACACATATATGTATATATACACACACATATATATAAGTACATATGCACAAATTTATTTATTTATTTACATTTATGTATTTTTTTTCTTATATATATTTATAGATATTAATAGATAAATACATACATATATTAATATATTAAATATACCTCTATGTGTGTGCATGCGTGTATGTATGCGTGTGTGCATGTGTGTGTGTGTGTGTGTGTGTGTGTGTGTGTGTGTGTGTACACGTATATACATACACAATAAACATAAATATACATGCATACATGCGTATCTATGTGCATGCGTACACACACACATGTGTGTGTGTGTGTGTGTGTGTGTGTGTGTGTGTGTGTGTGTGTGTGTTTACATATATATGTATATGCATATATGTACATATGTATATAAGTACATATATATATATATATATATATATACTTGTATACCTATGTGTGTATGTGTGTATTTACATATATATGTATTAGCATATATGTACACATGTATACAAGTACATGTGTGTGTGTGTGTGTGTTTATATACATACGTATATAAACTTGTGTACATATCTGCTTATATATGTACATAAACATATATGTGTGCGTGTACACACACACACACACACACACTATACATAAATACATGAACACATACACACACACGCATACATATGTATGTATGCATGCATGTATGTGTGTGTGTGTGTGTGTGTGTGTGTATATATATATATATGTGTGTGTGTGTGTGTGTGTGTGTGTGTGTGTGTGTGTGTGTGTAAACATATGCACATGGATGTATATATAGATTTATGTACATATATATGTATGTATGTATGTATGTATGTATGTATGTATGTACATGTACATATATATATAAATACACACATGCACACA